>NC_048303.1:118059452-118407285 GCF_013100865.1 Trachemys scripta elegans
GGGGGGGTTGGGGGAGGTTGGGTAGGCGTGGGAGTTCCGGGGGTGTGTCGGGGTGGTGGTGGATGGGGTCGGGGTAGTCATGGGACAAGGAGCGGGGGGGGTTAATGGGTTGTGGATTCTGAGGGGGGCAGTCAGGGGCAGGACATGGGTTGGAGTCAGATAGGTGGGGCTGGGGAGGGGGGAAAGACAGACACGTGGAGCTTGTACTCACTGCGTGGTTCCCTACGGGGTCTTTGGCAGCACTTTGGTGGCCGGAGGGGGAGGGGGGTCTTCACTCGCTCCAGGTGAAGGACCCGCCGCTGAAATGCTGCCAAAAACCCGGAGCGAGTGAAGGGTCCCCCACCCGCCGCCGAGGACCCGGTAGGGAACCGGTTATTAGGATTTTGGGAGCTTATCACTGCTAACACCCACTTCATCAGATGCATGGAGTGGAAAATACAGGAGCAGGTATAAATACACAGCACACGAAAAGATGGGAGTTGCCTTACCAAGTGGGAGGTCAGTGCTAATAAGCCAATTCAATTAAGGTGGAAGTGGGCTTTTCTCAACAATGGGTGAATAGCAAGGGAGGGAAAATCACTTTTGTAGTGCTAATGAGCTGTGTATTTATACTTGCTTCTGTATGTTCCACTCCATGCATCTGAAGAAGTGAGGTTTTTACCCACGAAAGCTTATGCCCAAATAAATTCGTTAGTCTCTAAGGTGCCACAAGGACTCCTCGTTGTTTTTGCTGATACAGACTAACACGGCTACCCCTCTGAAACATGAAACTGTATGAGACACATGAGAAAAGGGCTGGATAATACAGATGATATTCTGTATAGAAGTAGACAGTTTCAAATCAACCTTGGGAAGAAATCTCTTTCATGTTCTCCTCTGACACTTGCTCAGCTCATTTGATGTCAATGCTTTTGTTAGTTTTACTAGCTTAAAAGGGAAATGAAAGCCTGGGGGACAGCATGGCTCAGGGAATTCATAAAGGGATTATGGAGTCCTTTGTTTCTCAGTCACTAACTTATAACAACAGCTGAGCAAATAATCTGTAGAGCATCACTCACTCCATGGATTTTGGGCTACCCTCTTTTTTAGTGATTTTTCATGAGCAGTTAACATTTCTCTTACATATACTTGCTGTTCATTAGGATTTACTGAATATTTTCAGTAATTCATTCAAGGTCTGTAGGTGAGCAGATTAGTCACCATACAAAATTTAAAATGTCTCGGTTGATTTAGATTGAGCATATAGGACACATGTTGTTTCTGTTCTGTATGTGTTCATAAAGACACATTCTTTATGTTGAGGAGCTCAAAATTTGCTTTTCCACCAGTATAGACTAACAGCATTTGCTTCAGGTTCATTGTTCCCACGAATAATCCTGACAGCAAATGCCTTTGCTTTCACAGTCATGGAAAGGCACAGAAGGGGCATGACTAACAGAAACATTAGTTGTTATATTTTTTGTTGAGCCAGTCATGCAGTGTCACCGCAGGATGGCAGTGAAATTTACAACCCAATGGCTGCACAGTGGTCTCTGCAATGAATCTGTGGTCTCAATACAATTCCTAGCAAACAGGATCTCAGAGCACAAACCAAGTGTCACGTTAGGCACTGAAGATTTCCCACCCCAGCCCTGCCTGCTGCCACTTCTATCTCTGCTCTCAGTTATTTTCTTCTACTTCTCTCTTTCCTTGTTCTCTGACCGCACTTTTCTTCCCACTTTTGCCCCTTTACGATTCATTACGCAGTAATAACGTGTGCTCCTTTGTCAAGCAACCTTTCGTCATGGCCTTCCTTAAAAAACTCACCTCTTTGAGAGATTTTCCTACCTAGTCCTATTCAACAGTCCCCACTCCCTCCCTCTTTGGACCTCTTGCCCTGGGTCTAAATAAGATGAGGCTGCAAACACTTAGGTGAGGAAGTCACTTTTTCTGTGGACTAGACTATCTCAGCCTACACAACTGTGCAGGTTGTGGGGTGGTTCCGGGCGGGGAGTCGAAGGAACCTTCACCCTATTCCCTCGAACAGGCCAACTTACGCAGCTGACCTGGTGCCACTGCTACTAATAAGGGCCATTCTCTGGGACAAAGGTATGTCTCTGAGAGCATGTCTACACGACAATAGCAATGAGGTCATGGCAACACAGGCTCTACAAGCCCACCTGGGACCCTGGGTAATTACTTGAGTGGCTAGCCCATGTTACTGCAATACTAGCTAACTAGATCAAAACTAGCTAGGGTATGTCTAAATGTGCTGCAGTCACACCTCTGATTGCAGCATACACATACGCTTAGACGCCACAACTTCCCCGCGTAGCTCGTAGGGCAGTGCAACTGCATGCATATAAAATTAATTTTGCCACAGGGCTCATTGTAAAACCATACTTACAGCCCTGTCTGATTGTTACACAGAATTATTACTGAGTATGGAGTCTGAACTAAACAAATTAATGACCTGTGGCCCTAAGAGTACCCCAATTTTAGCAGGCAAAGGGCTTCTTAACATGTAACAGAATCTGACCAGTTTAAAAACACTTCACACACTGTGGTCATGATATTTATGTAATTATCATTTGAAAACCAACAACATGCTGGTCATCAGTATCACCATTTAATGTATGTAAACACGGCATGTGAAATCATGGATACTCTCTGATACTATGTTTTGGAGTCTATGGACAAAGGAGGGGAAACAGTTGTGTATTTTATTGTCTGACCAGCTTGATCACAGAGGACAATGAAAAGTACATTTACATATAAGGCAAACAAGTGGGGGAGATGACCGCTTAACAGTCACAGCAGGGGATGGAGTCTCCACACCCAGGAAGTCCTCCTGGCTCTTAAAACAGGGACAATTAATTTTGGTGTAATATAATGGGGGGGGGGAAGAGACATTTGAGTCATCCATCATCTGGATGAACAAAGAAGCCAGTGCTTTGTATCTGTGAAAGATGCTAAAACAGGCTGGAGAATGCTGAAAACTTGTGGCAAGTAAGAAACTGTGTTAGGCAAAGCTATATCTTGCTAGAATTAAAGTTCTAGGCACTAGAAAGTGTGTTTTTGTTGTTTGTAACCCTTTCATATTTTTCACTCTTGCTTGTAGTCACTTAAACTTATTCTTAGCTCTTTGGAGGCAGGGAACTTGGTGTTATCTCTGTGAGTGTCCGGTAAGAGGGACACTCTGGAAGGGATGTTGGGATCAAGGAGTACTGGGTTAGTGGGAGCTCAGGGTGAGACCTTTGGACTGTGGGCATGCTGCTGGAGTCAGGGCTCTGAGCCAAAGTTGCACAGCCTATGGGCATGCAAGGTTACTTGTATTCTATTACATACCTATAGATTTTACTTTTGCTTAGCCATTGATGAGCTGATTCTTCTCAGTGACATTTTCCTTCTCTTACTCTTCCCCCACTTTTTTTTTTTATTTTATTTTAAACACACACAATTACTCTCTCACTCATCTCTGCTAACACCTCTTTGGTGCTACTGCTGTTGCAAGACGACTTTTTAAAAAAAAGTCAACATAATGAGCTTCCCCCCCCCATGCAAATAGTGTTATTTTTCTCTAAATTGCTTTGCAATGTGCCTCCTCTGCTACTAAAATGGCACTTCAGTTTCTTTGTTGTTCAGTCATCATCTAACTCCACCTTAATGCCATGTTGCCCGAGAGAGAGAGAGAGAGAGAGAGATGTGATCTGAGCCAATTAAGGGAAAAAAATAAAGCAATTCAGAAAGAGTAATATCAAGTGAGTATCATTTCCATTTCTTTTCTGCAATATCCCCTCATTCCCATATTAGAACATGTATGTATAATTACAGCAGACCTGGAATGTAGTGCCAGTATCAGCTATGTTATTGTGCAAACTTCATGGTATGTAATATTTGAAATTCACAAGACACCATTAAACTTAAGTGAAAGCTCTTCTAGAAACTGCTGAACAACATGTAGGGGGAAAATTGCTAACTTTGGGTTTTTTCCTTTTTCATAAAGGATAGAAAAACATGATTTGATTGAAACTAAAAGCACCTGGATTTCAGCTCTGTCTCTAACCTCTGCATCTGAAACCCAAACTTTGAGATCAGGAAAAGTTTATGTAATAATTTCCCTTCTCACCCCGACTTCCCCACTCAACTGTACATACAAACCCATAAACAATCTCTTTCCTTAATGTTAAGCACATGCTAAAATACATTCCTGAACCTGGACCTCTTAGTTCATTGTTTAAGATGAGCCAGATTGCTGTAAATTATACATTTCAAATTAGAGACGTGAATTTTTTTACTGAAACATTTGTCACAAAACGTTTACCAAAATGCATTATTATTGTTGTACACCTTCAATTTAGTCATTTTTATTACTTTAGAAGTGATTCAGTTATAACCTTTGCAACAAGATTCTTGTTTGGACAGCATGGCTTCACGTGCCCCATGACAATTAGCAATCTTGGTTTATAAAATCCACCACCTATTGAAGGTTTTTTCACCTAAGGTGACTGCAAAAACATCTTTCTAAAATGTCAAATGTGTAGGAGGAAGCAGATGAATTTATATGTAGAAAGGCTTGATTTTTTTAAATTAGGATGCCTAAAACTTTTCTTAAACAATGTAAAAGCTTCAGTAAAAGTTTGATCTATACAATTTAATACCAACATCCACCATTCACTTGCATTCAATATATACCATTAGAGCAAGATGAATCATGGCTGATGGTTGGAAAAATGTAACCATGTACTGCTTAATGCAGAGGTCTGTGACCTTTTCTAGAGTGAAAGCCTCATTGTTCATAGGCTAGCACCGCAGGTGGCAATCACAACACAATCAAAGGATAATCTGTGAAGACATACAAAGTAGGAAGCGCCAATGCACACATGTTTCTTTACCCTCGCTGAGGATTCGACTCTACATTCAAATGCATGCATAAGAAAGAAGGGGGTGGGGGTGCTAGGTAAACTAAGATACTAACAGACTTTGTCAATGTTTCTTCTGAAATTGTGTTGGTTAATTTGCCTTCTCCGTGCTTTTGGAATGAGTTCTACAACAGGGGGTTTAGAAGAGTTGCTTGTATGGAATGCTGTATTGGAAATAGTTTGAATTACTCTTTTTGCAAAATAATAAAGCCCCTGTAATGCTTGAGTTACAACAAGAATAATGTCAGCTCCTACCATAAGAGCCTATGAAAAACACGATTTAACAAAGCTGATGTGAATGCAGAATTTATCATTGTGTATTAACCCATTGTTATAAGTCACTGAGATTTATGCATGAAAAGCACTCTGAATTTGTTGCTAGATATTATTGTACAAAGAAATTCATTCATTACTATTACATTCTGCCATCTTCTTCTGAACAATGAAATGACATACTATTTTTCAGTATTTTTATTAACCTAGTATCTCAAGGCCCTCACTGAGATCAGTCTCCCATTCTGCTGGGTACATATACATAGGGCTGGTCCATACTTAAGTTAGATTGACTTAATTACATTGCTTAGGGCTGTGAAAAGTTTCATGCTGAGTGCCATGGTTAGGTTCACCTAACCCCCAGTGTACACATAGCTAGGTTGATTGAAGAATTCTTCTGTTGACCTAGCTACCATCTCTTGGAGAGTTGGATTATGTACAGGTGCAGAAAAACTGCTTCAGTCAACATAGGAAACGTCTGCACTACAGCGCCACAGTGGCAGTGACACAGCAATAACGTAGACATACTACATAGTATTTCTGCTCTCCAAGGAAAAGGGTGAGGATGATCATCCTGGTGTTCTCCAGTTTTACAGTTGGAACTGAGGCACAGTCAGAAAGATTAAGTAACTTGTGCAAGATCATAGAATATCAGGGTTTGAAGGGACCTCAGGAGGTCATCTAGTCCAACCCCCTGCTCAAAGTAAGACTAATCCCCAGACAGATTTTTGTCTCAGATCCCTAAATGGCCCCCTCAAGGATTGAACTCACAACCCTTGGTTTAGCAGGCCAATGCTCAAACCACTGAGCTATCCTCCCTCCCTTAGCACACTGGCAGTCTGTCAGAACAAGAAACTGAATCCACATCTCCTTAGCCCAAGTACAGAACCTTAATCACAAGGCCATCACTCCACTTCACATAACTAAGCAAGAGACTATGTTCCTTCTTATGATATTCTCCATGCTTTAATTTTGCAAGTTTCAATTCTGTGTAACTCTTTCTAAGAGGAAAACATGTTAATTCTCATGTTAGCTGCTACTCCAAATCATTCACAATCTAATGTAACGATACCTATGGTACAGTGGACCTAAACATGGTGTCTAAAAGCCCAAACCCTTCAGTGATCTATAGGAGAGACACAACTTATTTTATTATTAGTATTTTGTATTTAATGTGTTCTTGTAATATGAATGATATCAAGTCAATTAAAAAACCATAGTGCAAAAACATGTCAAATAGTAAGGGTTTGAACTGATGAGCCCTGTACACTGTGTGCAGCCTTTAAAACAGTGACATTTCTTCCCTAGTAAAGTCACACGCTTTAACCTTCTGTGGGGCATGGAACTTATTGATTTTCAAAGCATGCAGTCATATAGCATTCTAACCTTGGTCTCCCATAATCTCTGGGCACATCTCTAGCCACAAGACTTGGTGGCGGTGGGGGGGGTGGGGGGGGAGGGAAGGGAAATGCACTTCAAGACCTTGAGATGCTATCTCTAGACATTCAGATCAATTCAGCTAAGTTCTTACAAACTGCCACATGCTCATCACTGCCTCAATGCACTCAATAAAGAGAGCTAGTGTGATTTGTTATATCTATAATCCTCCTTTCCCCACCAACCTGTGCTGTCAGACGCAACAGCTAGAGTGTTTTCACTCAAGTTTTCAAGTTACACACAGCCCTGATAGATGAACCTCTTCTTTCTGCACTTTATGCTGAGATAACTAAGGCTAAATCCTAACCCTTCCTCCCTTCGCAGCCTGGGCTTTCAAGGCCCCTATAGCACACATGTGAAGGGTCAGAGAACAACATGGAGAATAACTCAGATCCTGTTGGAGGTAGCTCCTTATAAACATTGGATGTACAGCAACTATATGCACTCCTAAACTCACTTGCTTCCTAAGTGCAGAAATGAGAACTCTGGCCAAACTTCCTGAGAACTCTGACCAAACTTCCTGGTACTGGATCTGGGTAAAACATTTTGGACAAAATATTTTGTTGAAATATGCAGATTCGGGTCAGTTGAAATATTTCAGGAAGGCGTGTCAATTTTATCAAATAGTTTTGGGCAAGCTAAAAATAAATCAGAAAAAAAAAATGAAATGATCAATTTTAGAGAGAGAAAATGGATGAGGTAATATCTTATTGGACCAACTTCCGTTGGTGAAAGATGCAAGCTTTTGAGCTTACACAGAGCTCTTCTTCAGGTCTTAGAAACAGATTGCAGTAGTGTTGCAGCCACTGATGTCTAAAATTAGAGACATTCCCCTGGATTCTGGCTAACTGCAACTGTATGTTTAATCTCAGCTTCTCCACAATGAACTAAAAGTTAACACCTGGTTTCCAACTGGTTACAGCGTGGCAAGTCTAAAAGGATACTGCTTCATAAGCAGCTATATCCAATCACTTTAGTTTAAATGTGGTCTTAGTGTGTGTCTTCTATTCAGGGCTGGTGCAACCACTAAGCAAACTATGCGGCCGCCTAGGGCGCCTAGTGGTTGAGGGCCCCTAAAAGCCTGCTCAGGCGAGGAGGTGGAGTGGAGGTGAGCTGGGGCATGGGGGCACGGGGAGGGCCGCCCACAGTAACTGGGGGGTGGGGGAAGGGCGCACAGGGGAACCACTCCCCACCCCAGATCACCTCCACTCCGCCTCCTCCGCTGAGCACACAACCCCCACTCTAATTCTCCTCTAATAGGCACCGCAAGCCTGGGAGGGGAGGAGAATTAGAGTGGCGGCGGCAGGCTCAGCGGAGGAGGCGGAGCGGAGGTGAGCTGGGGCGGGCTCCCTGGATGGAGTTAGTTGCAGAGGGGGGGTAGCTGCTGGGGGGGGGCTAGCTCCCCGGGTGGGAGGGCATGGTTAGCTGCCATGGGAAGTGGGAGGCGGGATTAGCTGGGGCTGGGGGTGGCGCAAGGTGGAGGTTTCGCCTAGGGTGCAAAACTTCCTTGCACTGGCCCCGCTTCTATTTTAATAAACATATCAATCTGTATGAAATTTTCCTAACCTTGCCCAGCTCAGTAGCTCGGATTTCAGAGGAAGGCTTCCCGCAATACACCAATCCCATTATTATTAGACACCAGGTAAAAAGGTTACCTATGAGACAGCTCTCCAACCATCTCTCTCTTCCTCATGCCTTACTCTCCCCTTCATTTTCCTTACCACAAGCCCCAACTAGAAAGCCTCTGGCAGAAGTGGTTAAGGAAATGTAATGTGATGTTTGGGATGGAATTTGAAAGAGGATCACCTAAGATATTTCCAGATAATATTAGTTATGATCTGAAATGGAGCATCTGGCTCATCCTGAGGAATCTTCACAAACTTTTGTACCTCTCCCCTGAAGGATTTGAATAAAAGTTTTAGGCAATGAAAGTTTAAAAAAAAAAAAAAAAAAACATTGTCAACTCTGGCAGATGCAGATGTACTATGTGCTGCAGGAGAGAAAGTAGTGTTTTCGAAATAACCAGTTTGAAGTTCAGTATTTAAGAATTTGTATATCTAGACATCTATCACTTCTCTGGGACTTGAAGTAAGTAGCTTATTCAAAAGGACTTTGAGAGACACACAGGTCCATGACTGTTCCATTAAATACATACATCCCTTAAGCTTATAAATTAAAGGCTGCCTTCCCCAACTGGGGAAAGCCAGCCCGTCTTTACAGGCCATGTACACAAAAGCACTTAAGCACACAGTTTTTCTGAGTCAGAGTCTATAATCTCAAGTGCAGGTCATACTAAATAAGAAGTTGTCTTATAAAATGAATCTGTGGTTATTCTAAACATCGTGGACCAGATTCTTAGCTATTGTAAATGGGTCTGAGTTACACCAGCTGAAGTTCTGTTCTGATACTTCGGTTTTCACAGACATTCTAGGAGAATAATAATATTTCTGGTCGTGGAACATATTTCTGTTCTACAAAAAATTCTGGGTATTACTGTAATTTCATTAAGCCCAGCTATCAATAACTATACAAGCCAGCTAATGAGCATTTACCCTAATGACAGAACAGCACGAATACTCATGATTTTCAACAAACAATTCTATTATGGATACTTCAGCATGATTTATTAAGTCAGTTGTTTCCCTTTTCTGTGATAATTTTAAATACTATTTTAAAAGTACTTATTCTTATATTCTGCAGTGATGACTGAAATTACATTTTCTTCAGGCTGAAAGCATTTAAAGACGATCATTAGATACAAAATTGCTTTATACTGCTTCATTATACAAATGAATTTAATGCTTTTAGCAAACTTTCATGCAGTTTATGAACACAATAATTACACAAAATATTCTTCACTTGACAAACTCCAAAAAGCCTTTGGTGTTTTACGTTATACAAGGCACCACGGGAAGCAAGTGTTTAATAACGACTGAGTTAATAGCTACTGTAACGGAGTCCGTTACGTTATAGTCTTTCCGCCCTCCCTTGGAGCATTGCCTGAGTTAGCAATGTAGCCCAAAGCTTATTAGCAGGATTTTAAAATGTGGGTAGTGTTAGGCTGACTTTGTTCCTATTGAAGTCAATGGCGAAAGTGCCACTGAATTCAATGGAAAAAGCACTGAGTTAATGATGAGCCCTTCTGAAAATCCTATCCTATATGTTTAGGGCTCTGGATTGTCAGACACTATTGTCCTGATCCCACTCCCACAGAAGTCAGTTTTTAAATTCCCATTGATTTTAAGGGTGCAGGACATTTTCTTAGTGCCATCGACTCCCACTGTAAAGAGTGGAGGGCATTCGGCACCTCACAAGACTAAACCCTCAGGACAAATTGTTATGCAAAAAGTCCCATTTGTGTTAATAGTAGCACATAAAGTCTGTACTAAGCTCACAAGTCATCACTGCTTTGAGATGCATGGCTTTGGGGAAGGGCAAGTTGGAACATGTATTGCCACAGCTATTCAGCCACAGTAAACTGTCAGCAAGAATGTAGTCCGAGGGATCTGCGAATTTATTTGGGCTGAGCAGGAGCCATTCCAAAGGGCTTTGTAGTCAGTGCTGCTAGTAACTACATGTATAAATGAGGCACAACAAAGTCTCCAGCTTTTAGAGGTACCTGCAGCATCTCACTAGTTATGGGGGAGGGATAGCTCAGTGGTTTGAGCATTGGCCTGCTAACCCAAGGGTTGTGAGTTCAATTCTTGAGGGGGCCATTTAGGGATCTGGGGCAAAAATGTGTATGGGGATTGGTCCTGCTTTGAGCAGGGGGTTGGACTAGATGACCTCTTGAGGTCCCTTCCAACCCTGATATTCTAGGAGTTCTGCCGTTTGTCTAGAAGAATGAAGTAATGGTTACAACCAGCTGCTTATTGGAGATAGGATTGGTCATGAAATGGGAGTACTCCCAAACAAGCTAAGGCGTATTATCATTTTTATAGCATTTTGTCCTACCTATTAATGGTAGTGCAATTATACTCCACTTGGTCAGATCTGCAATAGTGCATGTAAGCAGCATTTGCAAAGCTTGGATATTCATATAAACCACAAACTTTAAAAGGGGACCATGATTGCTAATTAGCGAGGATGCTGAGAATGAGACCCCTTTGATGGTTCCTGGGGAATATTTTCAAGGTTCTTGAAGGCTCAAGAGGTCCAGTATTTAACAGACATTATTATGAAAAACAGCCTCTTGATGCCTTCATTATGTCACTGGTTTTAGAAGTTATTACTTATATTAATTAAACTGGAAGATTTGACTCTCCTACAATGGAACAATTACATAATCCTAGCCATCATGTGAACCCAAATCATGCAGTTCCAATACCCACATAAAGTATGGCTCCAATTACCAAACTGGGCCCAGATGTTTCCCTCTGACTGTGCACAGCCCTGCTAAATAGGGCCCTGTGCACCCTGGCATAAGTATCCAAAACCTAGGATACCTAGCACTAGGGTATCACGTGTCTTTCCCAACCCTTCCAATATCATAAAAACACATTATAACAGCTGTATGTACACTTTAAAAGAAAACACAAAACACCTAAAAACGATGGTTCAGCCATATATTCTATGTAACATAAGCCATATCTTGTAACTTAGGATGTTAGGTAAAATTTTCAATAGACTTTCAACAGAAAGTCAATGAGACTTAGGCTCCGATGTCACTTGCAAAAATTACCCAGGGCGATAACACCTGAGACCTCTCAATCAGCACATAGTTGCCCTGATCAGTGCATCTGTGCTATTTGTGTTTGCTGTAATATGGATGCACATTTTTATATTATAGACCCCTAATGGTCAAATTTTCAAGTGCTCAGTACCTACAAATCAGGGCAGGCTTTCAAAAAGAGTGGCCAGATTTATCGATTGATTGATTTAAAAGCTCAGCATATCAGGTGCAGAGTTCTCTGAGAATCTGGCCACCCCAGTGTAAGAATTTGGAAAGGATCAGAAAGACTGCATATACCAAACAGAACCCACAATGGGGTTCAAAGCATTTACCTTCTTCACTGTGTTTTTTATATTTAATGTAGTTGATGGAGATGAAGAATTTCATAGAAGGCATGTAAATCTTTTTCCACCTAAAGTTCAAACGATAATGCTCTACAGATGCTGAAAGTCACTCTAAGAGAGGAAGAATCTTCTTAAAAATTAGATTTTATAATACAGCGTTTCTCTCATGCATTAAACTTTTGAGCTTGATTATATTCATGTAACACCTTTTACATATAAGCTCCGATGTTAAAGTCTCTGAGCACTATAAAACAACCCCTCACTTCTCCCGCAACTGAATGAAAACAGTGATTGGTGTTATAGTAGCACACAAAAACCTAATTGTCTTAGGTGCTTTGCAAACGCATAGACAGAGTTCTTGTGACAAAGAATTTCCAGAATACAGACAAGTTTGACAACGGTTGGGGGAACTAGAACACAGACTCTGGCCAATTATTAGTGACTAATTATTTTGGGTGCATCAGGACTGGAGTGTTCACCTGACAAAGGGAGACTGATTTTCAAAAACTAGTGAGCTCCCAACCTCTGAAAGTCAGGTACTTTTAAAATGTTTCGGCTGGGACACTCCAATACTGAAGACCCTGAAATTAGTAGGCACTTTTGACTATATTAGCCAGAGGTTAGTTGACTTAACCAAAGGCACACAGAAAGTGTATGGTTTAGCTAAGAGTTGAATCCAGAATTCCATCTTTTTTCTTCTTAGAAGCGAAAAAAACCAGGCAGCATGCTTGAAAACACCTCACAATTGTATTAACTGCAATGAATAGAGAAACAGGGACAGCACTCTGTATTTTCGATCATGTAATCTTACGTGGAGAGACCTTTTCCTTTTCATTCTGTTCATTTATAACTTACCACAATGATTTGAAAAAGCAGGCTAAACTCATGGTTTTCCTGTGCTACTCCTAACTAGAGCTGCCTGAAAAATGCCAATTTTTCCATGAGGAAATTAAATAAAAATTGAAGTTTCCAGAAAAAAAAAAAAAAGTATTCTGATGAAAAACATAACCCCCGCCCCCCAACTTTTTTTCTACTCCACATGTTCCGTTTTTTTCCATTGAAAACCTGGAAAATTGAACAAAAAAAGCCAACCATCTCCACTGTACAGACTCAAGATAAGATCCGTATCTATCTCCTTCGTAAGCCTTAGCTTTATTCATCACTTAAGAAAAGCAAAACATAAGCTTCAGCCTAAGCGTTCCCAAGGTTGTCTGCTGCTAGTTGGTTTCCCCGAATGACCACTTCTGTCCCAGCCTTTAGATCCTTCTGCCCCAGAGGAAGTTCTAACCATGATATCTGGTGTGGAGCTTATCAAGTTCCACCCGCCAATATGCATTAGCAATGTTTGCTCTGCTTTTTTATGCAGGTTTCTAACACCTGATCACAGAACTACACATTTCTATGCAGTCACATTAAATTTGTCCCCATGTAACAATTAGGCACATGAGCTTAACACACTTAGGGTACGTCTATACTTACCTCCGGGTTCGGTGGTAAGCAATCGATCTTCTGGGATCGATTTATCGCATCTTGTCTAGACGCGATAAATCAATCCCGGAAGTGCTCGCCGTCAACACCGGTACTTCTGCTCTGCGAGAGGAGTACGCGGAGTCAACGGGGGAACCTGCCTGATGCGTGTAGACCCGCGGTAAGTACCTTGTAGTTCGAACTAAGATACTTCGACTTCAGCTACGTTATTCACGTAGCTGAAGTTGTGTATCTTAGTTCGAACTGGGGGGTTAGTGCGGACCAGCCCCAAGTGACGACAGAGCAGGCATGTATGTATTTTAAATACGTGAGAATCTATCAGAAAACAAAGTAACACTTTATGAAAAAAAAATTACTCTATTGGCATTTCAAAAGTGCCTGTAACAGTTCAGGGCAACTGCACTTGTATTTCTCTGTGACCCAGCAAGGGCGCTCAGTGTAGGCTTCTGGCTTCCCAGTCTTTGCCTCTCTTGGGTCGCGAGTCACGTGCTCTCCCTTCTGATCAGGGTATTTCCAGACTGTGCAGTCAACTGAGGATTCTGTGATATCCCTAGTAACAGACAGACTGCCTAAGCAACGTTATTTTGCCTTTTCTTCAGAGATAGTACACAATGTAATAGCCATAGGTATAAGTTACCACTCAGCAATTTCTCAGTAAGCATATTTTATTAAGGTAAAAGCATTATTGAGAAAACATTTAAAATAAAAGCTCCTACCCCATGCTAATAAGCTTACCAGAGACCAGCCCAACTCCAATACGGGCTCTGGCAGGTGATCAGTCCTTCCAAACCCCACCCATAGATTCTAAGGCCAGAAGGGACCATCATGATCATCTAGTCTGACCTCCTGCACATTGCAGGCCATAGAACCTCACCCACCCACTCCTGTAACAGCCCTCTGGCTGAGTTACTTGAAGTCCTCAAAGCATGATTTAAAAAGACTTCAAGTTACAGAGAATCCACCATTTATTCTGCTTTAAACCTGCAAGTGACCTGCACCCCATGCCGCAGAGGAAGGCAACCCCCCGCCCCAGGGTCTCTGCCAATTTGACCAGCAGGAAAATTTCTTCCTGCCCCCAAACATGACTGTCAGTTGGACCCTGAGCATTTCAGCCAGACTCCTGCAAAAGGATTCTCTGTAGTAACTCAGAGCCCTCCCCATCTAGTGTCCCATCACTGGCTACTAGCAGTGGCAGATCAGCTACATGCTATTTTAGGCAGTCTCATCATAAACATTTCAAGCTCATTCTTGAAGCTAATTAGGTTTTTTTGTCCCCACTGCTCCCCCTGGAAGGCTGTTCCAGAACGTCGCTCCTCTGATGGTTAAAAAAGTTCATCTAGTTTCAATCCTAAACTTGTTGATGGCCAGTTTATATCCATTTGTTTGTGTGTCCACATTGGCGCTTAACTTAAATAACACCTCTCCCTCCCTGGTATTTATCTCGCTGATGTATTTAGAGAGCAATCATATCTCCCCTCATATTAACAAGCCAAGCTCCTTGAGTCTCCTCTCATAAAGGTAGAAGTGGACAAAACACTAGTAATTGTTCTATTTGGAATGATATTGTCTGTATATTTGGGGAAGTGAGTATCAATAAGAGTCGATAAGATACCCTATGTCTTAACTCTATTCCAACAGATAAAACTGATTTCCATTCAATTTGGCCTAAAATAGCATTCCTGATGGCAAAGGTGAACTTATAGAAGAAAATGTTATCTGACTCCTGTTCTCATATGTTAATACACCTCTACCTCGATACAACGCTGTCCTCAGGAGCCAAAAAAAAAAAAAAAATCTTACCGCGTTATAGGTGAAACTTCGTTATATCGAACTTGATTTGATCTGCCGGAGTGCACAGCCCCCCAACCCCCACCCCGGAGCACTGCTTTACCGCATTATATCCGAATTCGTGTTATATCGGGTGGTGTTATATTGGGGTAGAGGTGTATCTGGTCTTGATTTAAGCTGCTAATGCTTTTGAAAACTATTAAGTATCAGAGGGGTAGCCGTGTTAGTCTGGATCTTTGTCGCTTTGAAAACTATTGGTTCTCTGTCCAGTTTCTCAGGATTACTGCCCACAGGAAACCTCCTTAAGTAATAGGCTAGAAGGATCAGGTAATACGGCTAATCAATCTGTGCCCTCCATATACTGTGTGTCTGACTTCAGAATTAAAATTTGATTGCAAGATAAAAAGACAGAACCAGAGGCTCTGCAGCATGAGTTCAAGTGTCTGCTAGAAGACAAGTAGCACCGCATAAAAGACAACACTGAAAGTCAAGTACATAGCAAATCACCATCTATAGAGACTCAGGATGAGAATGTTGTAGAGCGATGCTGTTATTGAACGTAGATTCCAGCACACTATTTATAATGTTTATGATTGCTGCTTCCCTTCTTACACTTCTGTTCAGATCCTAAAAGATGTGAATTTACAGTTCCATGAAGCTGTGTGTCAAGTTTTCTTTCCTTGACATACACACAACAGCATGGCTTGAGAGGACAGCGATTACTACACCACCACAACTATCGGGTTTAGAGGCCTACAATTAGTGGTATACTTCTCAAAGCCCAGATACAGTCTTCCAGTCTGCTGCAGCATGTTCTTGCAAACAAAGCAGAACCAATAGCTATCTGACACTGTGCAATGAAGGATCTGAATTCCCCACCTCTTCTTCTCCCCCCGCACATTTATAGTTAGCCAACTGCATAGGAGCTACAGCACAAATGTATAGCCATACATCTCGAAATCGGAGGACTAGAGTACAGTTCAACTATAAACCAAATAATTCTAGATAAAGGATTCTCCAGAACAAGGCTCAATTTTTTATAACTAGAATCTGATGGTAAGCTTTAAACAACAACCAACAACAACAATAAAAGCATTCTATACTTAGTTTGTAGATCATTTATTTATTTTAAATAGGCTCCTATGCCCATACTTAGGCACCACAATAAAGTGACCTGATTTTCAAATGTATTTGAGCACCCACCAATTCCCAATGCCATGATTGGCAATTGCTTGGTGCCCTGGACTTTTTTAAAAGCCAGGTCACTTATTTTACATAACATACGGATTTAGGAGGCTAATTTTAGTCACTCACCACAAAAAAGTGTTAAAAAAAAATCTCAGATTGATTTTTGTACCCCTAATGAATATTAAAGTTTTAAATGTTAAAATCTGTCATGGAATACCCCAAAATTTTGTTTAATGTGAAGCAAGTCTCTAGAGTAAGAGATGATTCAAGAGTTAAATTTTACTGTGGGTAGTATCCTTGTCTATTGAAGACAGCTGATATAAATTACCTTAATTTAAAAACCACAAAAAAACCTATTAGACTTTTCTTGTTAAATTAAAGCATATCAAAAAGACTTGATTAATACCATGCCGCATTAATTAATTTGCAATCTGTTCTGTGTATTTAAAGAGCTAGTTCAGCACCCTTTCTTCACTCATGTCTAGAAAATATGAAACAGACTAACAACGCAGTAACACATTTACATGTAAATATGGCACCTTTAAAAAAGATGGGGTAGTCTCTGCACTGAGTGGATAATAAAGATATTATGGTAATTTTCATGACAGAAGTTGTTTTGCGAGTGTCTTTAGCCAAAGCTTTCCTTTCACCCACCACACCTGCTGTAGAGTGTGCTATGCGCTGATAACGGTCATGCGCCACCCCAGAAGTTGATGCAGTTCAGTTGTGTTGCATGAGAGAGAGATACTTATGTCCATGGGCAGCTGCATTTAGTGTTTGCATGATCAGGTCCATAGGTTGTAGAGTTCTTTGAGATAAAAGATAGATTAATGGCCTAATTACTGGACTAAGAGAAAGATGACCTGGGTTCAAGTCCCTGCTCTGCTACAGACTTGACCAAGATCACTCAGACTCTTGGTCAATTCCCCATCTGTGAAGTGGGGATAATACTGCCCTATCTCAGAAGGGTGAGGTGAGGCGCTCAATGAGGCCATAAAATTACCTAAGATAGATGTAAATCCCCATATATAAATATCAAACGCTATTATTGCCACACATAACAGAGTGACTTCTGAAGACATATCAAAAGTCATTGCTCTCTGGAAACCTGGGAAAGACCCACATAATGTTACAAGGTATCAACTGATGGTGTGGCTGATGTGATTTGGTCCTATCATCCTTCAGGATAGGTTGTAGATCAATCCCTCACTCTCACAGACCTTGGGAGACAGACCAGTCCTCGCTTATAGACAGCCCCCAATCCGAAGCAAATACTCACCAGCAACTACACACCACACAACAAAAACACCAACTCAGGAACCAAACCCTGCAACAAACCCCGGTGCCAACTCTGTCCACATATCTATTCAAGGGACACCCCCATCATAGGGACACTAATCATATCAGTCACCACCAGGAGCTCATTCACCTGCACATCTACCAATGTGATATATGCCATCATATGCCAGCAATGCCCCTCTGCCATGTACATTGGCCAAACCGGACAGTCTCTATGCAAAAGAATAAATAGACACAAATCTGACATCAGGAATCATAACATTCAAAAACCAGTAGGAGAACACTTCAATCTCTCTGGTCACTCAATAACAGACCTAAAAGTGGCAATTCTTCAACAACAAAAACCTTCGAAAACAGACTCCAACGTGAAACTGCAGATCTGGAATTAATTTGCAAACTGGACACCATCAGATTAGGCCTGAATAAAGACTGGGAGTGGTTGGGTCATTACAAAACCTAAACCTATTTTCCCTGATACTAATTTCCCCCTACTGTTACTCACACCTTCTTGTCAACTGTCTGAAATGGACCACTCTCATTACCACTTCAAAAGTTATCTTTCCTCCCTGGGTATCCTGCTGTTAAGTGAATTGTCTTGTTAGACTGACCTCATACTTGGTAAGGCAACTCCCATCCTTTCATGTATTTATACCTGCTCCTGTATTTTCCACTTCATACATCTGATGAAGTGGGTTCTAGCTCATGAAAGCTTATCCCCAAATACACCTCTACATCAATATAACGCTGTCCTCAGGAGCAAAAAAAAAAAAAAAAATCTTACCGCGTTATAGGTGAAACCGTGTTATATTGAACTTCCTTTGATTCACTGGAGTGTGCAGCCCCCCACCCCCCGAGCACTGCTTTATATCCGAATTCATGTTATATGGGCCGCGTTATATCAAGGTAGCAGAGTATATTTGTTAGTCTCTAAGGTGCCACAAGGACTCCTCGTTGTTTTTGCTGATACAGACTAACACAGCTACCACGCTGAAATCTATTGTCTGTGCCATTCAAGGTGCTGGATCATCTCATTATTAAGGGCAACTCCCCTGAAATGAAGTCCATACTCAGCATCAAGCAAGCAGACGTTCACAGAGGTTGGAGCCCCTACAATCAAGTGCTAACTTTGACAACATTAACTGAAAACAGTTTTCTGAAAAAGGGAGCCATATTTCTAGGCCTGATGGCAGAATATGACAATTGGCACATGGGTCTCAGTCAAATTGTCAAGAGCACTCCCAGCATACGTGGTCATCATTGACCTCCTCAACAGATGTTTGAGAGCACATGGGAGACTGAGTTATTGCGTGGAAAAGACAAACCATTTTCTACTCCAAGGCTCTGTACAGGCATTGACACTTTTCACTGTACACAAGCAACTTTCCACTTACCCAGTCCCATCAGTTCACATCCACAGGTGACATTTGCTTAGGGGTCCAAGCACAGTCATTCCCAGAACTTGAAGATACCCTAAACACTGACCTGATTGAGATTGTTGAAGACAATAGTCAGTGGCATTTACAACCAAGTGTGACCAAAACAGTTTCTAATGTGTTCCATCTTTACAATGCCAGAGCAGTCCAAGAACTGAGTATCTTTCTCAATAGACATCATTTGAAACATAAATCCCACCCAGCCTATGTTGGAGAACCCTAGATAGATCTCTCACATATCTTAACCACCAGAGGAAAACCGCGTCTAAGGTGAGACCATGTAACAACCTTCTAAGCAAACTGGACATCACTTCATGCGGATCAAATGCTCAAACCCTCCGATCACCCAGTTGAGCCCTCATAACGCTACAGAAGAATGCTGTGCACCAGCCTGGCTCCATTCATTTTATGTCAAGTTGGTTGACCCACAAACTATATTCAACCATCCGCATCATAACTGGGAGAATTTGACCCACCCCAATACTGTGGCTCCCCGTGTCAAACAACATCATTCCTCCACACATCCATCATGAGGAAGCCACAGCCAGAATGGTTGAGAAGATCAGGGTAAACCCAAGCCTTCCACTAGACACAAACTTCTTTGACCACCCAAGAGTGCACTTGTCATCGAGGCACCTATTGTAGGCCCACTTGACCTGCCCAGATTTCTCTGTAACGTCAGTGGGAAATGAAGAATAGTCTGCAGCTGATGCCCAAAACCAGTCTCTTATAACTGACCTGACTATGTGTGTAATCGGCTTTGATTTGATACACCGCTCATGAGCCGTTCTGAACTTATTTGTAACAGGCCAGTGTCATTGTGCAACCAGCCTTCACACCTGGGGCCAAACCGGAGATCCCACACGTGGCCGTTGCCAAAGACACAATGTTTCACATTACTGACGACTACGCTCCAACCAGATTTGATGGTGATCTGAGAGTTCTGCGCCTTGCTGACGAGGCTTCAGCAACGTGGCTTGGCAAGCGTCACATCAGATAAGAAACATCGAGCAGGTCTGATGCATAACTTTATATTGCATATTGTGCTCTAGAGCATGAACCTGAATTTCTAAATCCAAGTTCAGGATAACACTTTTTTTTTTTTTTTTTTTTTTTTAAGTGCCTGGCCTTGTTAATTGACAGTAATTACCACAGCATTATCGGAGCTGTCACCATTTAAAAGCTCCCTGCCACAAAAAAAAAAAAAAAAAGAAAGTGTTAAAAATGTATTTACAGCAACCATCATGGGAAGAGAAACACAGCTAGTGTCAGACAAAGAATTTACTGTTATTACAAAGCATCGCCAAGGTCGTGCTTGACTGAAGACAACATAAAAGGCAGTTTTCATTAAAAAAGTTGGCAGAAAGGTTGATATTCATTTAATTATGAATCTCAAACTACAGCCCCAACCTTGCAGTATGATGTATGTGCAGGTGGAATGAATTAACCCAGTTACATGAGCCATTGTGATTTTGGCCCATTATCTAAGAGAGATAATGTAGGTGTACTCTCTTTATGTATCCCAGATGCTTAAATGGCCTCTATTACTATAGTATCCAAGTGCCTCAATCTATCATGTGTTTATCCTCACCACACTCCTGTGAGGTAGGGCAGTGCTGTTGTTGCCATACTACAGATGGGGAAACAGGGCACAGAGCGTTACGTGTCATGTCCAAGGTTTCAGACAGAGCAGAGAATCAAAGTCCTCAGCTAACACTGTGACCATGCAGACTTGGCAGATCTGGGTTCAACGCCCTACTCCATTACAATGTGTGAGAGCAGAGACAAGTCTTATCGAGCCAAGGCACAGTGAAGCCATCTTTAAAAAAACTGGGATAACAGCACTTCCCTTCCTCACAGGGACATTGTGAGGATAACTACATTAAAGACTGTGAAGTGCTTTGAGCTCGACTCATGAAAACCACTGTGTAAGAGCGAGGTATTATTTAATTTCCTAAATGAGCCAAGAAGGTGCTGACAGGAAAGATAGTGTAGTTAATACAAAACAATGATCAATTAGCATTTTCATTACTTCGACAGGAAAAAGTTTATTTAATTGATTTTTAAAATGGGTTATTGTGACTACTTTATTATTTTATGAAGTTATTTTGCTGAATCTTTCTCCTGCATGTATTACATTGAATAGATAATATTCTGAAAGCATGGCTGGCCACCCAATAGTAACTGTTATTGGAATTTAATAGTATTCCACATTCATTGCCGGGAGGCCCCTCTAACTCTGAGCTCCTGGCCCGGGAGGCTAGCCCCCGGCCCCTCCCCTGCTGTTCCCCTTCCCCCACAGCCTCAGCTTGCTCCGCCGCCGGTGCAATGCTCTGGGCGGCGGTGCTGTGAGCTTTTGCTGGGCCGCGCAGCTGCAGAGCCGCGGCTTGACCCAGTGCTCTGTGCTGTGTGGTGGCATGGCTGGCTCCAGCCGGGTGGCGCGGCTGCCTGTCCTGGTGCTCTGGGCAGCGCAGCTGTAGTGCCGCCAGCCACCGGTGTGCCAGGCAGCGTGGTGTTGGAAAGAGGGCAGGGGAGTTCGGGGTGTGGATAGGGGTCGGGGGCGATCAGAGGGCGGGGAACAGAGGGATTGAATGGAGGCAGGGGTTGTGGGGGGGCAGTCAGGAAGGAGGGGGGGTTGGATGGGGCTGCAGGGGACAGTCAGGGACAGGGGCTCCAGGGGGTGGTCAGGCAGAAGGGGTGGTTGGATGGGGCAGGGGTCCCGGGTGGGGGGGGAATGAGAGGAGGGGTTGGATGGGGCAGCGGGGGGGGCAGGCAGGGGCAGGGGGTCCGGGGACAGTCAGGGGACAGGGAACAGGGTGGTTGAATGGGGCAGGAGTCCCAGGGGGGCTGTCAAGGGGCAAGAAGCAAGGGGGGTCAAATGGGGGGGCATGCCTGGCTGTTTGGGGAGGCACAGCCTCCCCTAACTGGCCCTCCATACAATTTCGAAAACCCAATGTGGCCCTCAGGCCAAAAAGTCCTAGTGCTTGTAACTGAAGTGCAGTGGTTGCTAACTAAGAATTAGGGGAATTAGGATTAGAAAATGAAAGAGGCTGAAATTGAAACAGAAGCCATAAGGCTGAAGTGTATTTAGGCCATGGGACATTGTCATAAGAATCTGAGAGGTGTAAAAAGGGATATTAAAAAAAAAAAAAAAAAAAAGGTGCTTTTATACCTTAGCAAGGAGGTAAAATATCAGCAATAGTGTGAACAATAAATCGCACTGTACCATGCTTTGTAAAATACCAACACCTAAAACTGTCAGGACAACCAGATTGTTTTTTGCACTTATAAAAAGAGGGAATGGGTGAAATTCTGGCCTTAATGAAGGCTATGGGAGATTTGCCGTTGACTTAGATGAGGCCAGGGTTTCACTTAAAGAGTGTTTAAGTGCTAGTTTTCCCCAGAGATGATCACCATGTGATGGACTCCTGTACACATGCAGAGATCCACTGAAGCCAGTGGGATTCTGGAAAGGCACATTTATCCACTTGAAGCTCACTGGAGAACGGAGACCTTATTCAGTATTTAAATATGCTGGATAAAGCTCTTATATTGTACAAGTCCTGACTTATTCGTTGCCTTTTCCTTTACATCATGCATTGAACACCTTAAATAAGTGTAAAAATGTGACCGTCTCTCAGAGAAGGAAGTTCAGCAGTACAGCAGATACATTTCCAACAACAGAGCTAATATGGTCACAAACAGAAGGCATATCAAACTAGCCCATAAGGCTTGCTTTTTAACCAGCAAGTGCAAAATGTTCTTTATCCCCAGACATGAATATGAAACATGATAGATGCCCATCAAGAAAATTGTAATACTTCTCCACCACTTTCCCAAAGCAAGATATTTTAACTGTGTTTCAACAGATAAATAAGTTGCTGCTCCAACAGCTGAAGCATGAGATGCTCACAATGGGGAACTGAACTGGTCTAGCATGCTAGAAATAATAAAGTATACAGTCTATGTTGAATATAGCATATTAAGTCCCTTCTGACTTACTTGTACATTAGCAGAGATGATACAAAATTCAAGTTTGCATCTTTAGAAGTACAGGGGATCTAAACACTTGATCCTAGGTTCGTTCCCTCTCACCTCCGCCACTAGTACAACCTTCGTGGACAAAGTCTATTCATTTTTTCTGTTTAAGAGGAACCATAAGATAGTAAATTGAAACATTTTAACATGATTATTTTTGCAATATCTGGTCAGATGTCTGTAAACCACCCACACCACAAAAATCTATTTCTTCTCATACCAAACCTGAAGATCAAATTCTGCCTTTCTACTTCACGTGAAGTAGAATTTGATCAGTGTGTATTAGGTGTAGTTCTCTCCTTCAGCTTACTCTCAAGCATTTGCTTAATTTTAAATAAGGAGCCAAGTTCCATTGGCTTCACCTGGATTTGAACACGTTTAACTTTAAGCACATGCTTTGAAGTCAAAGCAACTTGGCCACGTGATTAAGTTAAACGCGTTTAAGTGCTTTGCTGAATTGGGGTCTACGCTACTCCACATGCACACCGACGGCAGAATCTGCCTCTAAATTATTTGCAAGGAAGTAATTGATTTGATTTGATTTCCCCTTGATTTGAAAAGGGGAAAAGAAAATAATGAGATAATTGTCACTGTAAGGCTACGTCTAAAGTGCACACCTCCCAAGACAGCGGTGGGTAGGGTACATGTAGCTACATGCCTCAGTGAAAAGCAAGCTGCCTCCACACTATGGTGTGTAGCTACGCATATCAGTGAAAGGTTCTGGCAGGGGGGAAGGAAGTGGCACACAGCACTGTAGAGGAGAGAGGCACTGTTTGGGCATGTAGAGAGCCATATAGGGTACATACCATAGGGGTTCAGGTGTGTCTTTACTTGCCTAAGAAGTTCCTCATCATCTACACTGCTATTTTCACCCAGGCTAGGGGTCCATGCCACATATGTACTCCGCACGCTGACATAAGGAGCGTACAGTGTAGACATACCTTGAGAGTCACAAACAGAGAGTAAATTTGGGAATGTATAGGACACTCCAAACTCCTATATGCAATCAATCACAAATGAAAAACCAAAGCCACCACTGATTTTGCTCAGCCCCAGTTGGTCTCTCCCAAGAAGTTCAAGTGTGTCATTTTTAATACAAGACAGAGCAGCTTAAATATATTAAAACAATTTACTCAGTCCCTTATCCCACAGTGGAACAGTGCCTGGAATGTTCAATTGCACGGGAAGAGAAAATATTCTGCCTATTGGGCACTATGATTCAGCAGTGTCTTCAGGTAGAAGGGTTAATTTAGTATTTAAGGCCATGAAATATTGTAGGAAACTGCCAAAATGCCTCTGTAGATCATGTTACAGTATCTGCACTTAGTTGATAAGAATATGAGCTTAAAATTGAACACAATCCTGCTGTTTTCAATCTTACTCTTTTTGATTTTCCCTTGGGTCTTGACAGGCGATGGAAACAAAATCTTTCTCGGATATGATCCGAAGCCCACTCAAGTCTATAATAGGAGCCTTTCATCAACTTCAATGGGGTTTGGATAGACCCGTTTTCCACATGTTCACCTTGAAACATTACTTTTGAAGATAAAATAATTAGATTAGGTTTCATTTTAAAGCCTACTATAGACCTTCAAGAAAAAAAAATGTCCACTTTATACCATTTGGTTTTAAGTAATTCGGGAACCTTGGCTTTTTTATATAAATATTACCCTGTAAAATAGCTCATTTTATATTAGGACTACAGAAAATCAGTCACGGAGGACTACTTTTACTGCAGGCATGTCTCTGCACTCCATAAACTTGGTTAACCAGACAACCCCCTCGCCTCCCGCCCCCCCAGCACACACAGAAAAATGGCAACAGAAGAAACCCAGTTTCACTTAAGAGATTGCAAGCTTCCATACAGAATGATTTGGAATCACTTTAGAGTTACCCAGGGTATGTAATCACACACATTTCTCTTGTTAAAATTATGTCAACAGGCAGCTATCTGGTAAATAAGGATCACCATTACATTCAATTTTCTGAGATGTATTGAAAGAAGTAATGAATTAAATAAAGAAGAGAGAAGAGAAGGTTTTTTGACAAAAAGAAAAGAGTCTTAAAACTGAAGGCACTTCAAAAAGCTTCCTAAGTGTAAGCCCTATGGCCTAGGGTTGCCAACTTTCTAATCGCACAAAACTGAACACCCCTGTCCTGCCTCCTGCACCACCCTTTCCCTGAGACCCCACCCCTACTCACTGTATCCCCCCTCCCTCTGTTGCTCACTTTCCTCAAGCCTCACTCACTTTCACTGGGCTGGGGCAAGGGTTTGGGGTGCAGGCTCCGGGGTGGGGCCAGAAATGAGGGTTACAAGGAGCGGGAGGGGGTGAGGGCTCCAGCTGGGGATTGAGGGCTCTGGCTGGGAATGTGGGCTCTGGGGTGGGGTCAGGGATGAGAGGCTTGGGGTGCAAGAGGAGCCAAGGAGTTTGGAGTGTGGGAGCGGGCTCAGGCAGGGGGTTGGGGTGCAGGCAAGGGTGTGGTCTCTGGGAGGGGGTTTGGGGTTGGGGTGTGGGTGTGGGCTCTGGGAGGGAGTTAGGGTGTGGGAGGGGTTCCGACCTGGGGCAGGGTGTTGGGATGCAGGTGGGGGTTTGAGCTCCAGCTGGGCGGCACTTACCTCAGGCAGCTCCCGGACGGCGGCGTAGTGGGGCTAAGGCGAGCTCTTTGCCTGTCCTAGTTCCACGCCATTTCCGGAAGGGACTGGCATGTCCGGCTCCTAGGCTGAGGGGTGGTCAGGCAGCTCTGCATGGTGCACTCTGCCCGGCCCCCTCAGTGCCACCCCAACAGCTCCCATTTGCCGCGGTTCCCGGCCAATGGGAGCTGTGGAGCCAACGCTTGGGGCAAGCGCAGCACACTGAGCTTCCCTGATCGCACCTCCCCACCTAGGGGCTGCAGAGACATGCCAGCCACTTCCGGGAGCCATGCAGAGGCAGGGAGATTTCCTAAATCCTACTGCACCGCGGACTGGACTTTTAATAGCCCAGTCAGCAGTGCTGACCAGGTACCTTTTTGACCAGGCATTCAGGTTGAAAACCGGACACCTGGCAGCCTTATATTTGACTCACCAGCGGGGGCACATGCTGGGGGCTGGGCCAGGCAAGCAGACTCCGTTTTAGCACCCCCTCTAGTGACACCTGAAGGTCACCAGAATTACACATGAACTTGAATGGGAGGCAGTATGATCCCAGAGAGGCTTGGGGAGGGACAGAGTTCATTCCCAAACAACCAGGATGCAGCTCAGGGGTCCCTAGTGCTCCTAGATCCCCTCCCATGAAGGCCTTACTGCAAGAACCATCACGGGACACTCAGAAAAGCAGAGAGTGGGCTCCAGTGAGGCCCTGCCTACCCAGTACCTTAATAAAGCTGAATCACTGAGATGGGTTAGATGATGCTGTCTCCAACCAGGACCGCACAAGCATCTCCCTTGGCACTAGAGACAGACCAGCCCAAATGCTTGGACTACTTAACTCACTGTTCCAATCCAGGAGTGAGGCTTGGTGGATGGGTGAAGTGGTGTGGCCCAGGGAGTATTGCCTATCGGGCACTCTCACAGGTGGGAAGGAAGGGAGCTAGATGGACTCGGAGAGATTATATTAAATGTACAGGGAACCTAATGTACTGTGAACTACAGTCTTTTTAAAGAAAATTTCAAGTCCAAATTGCATTTTAAACTGTCTTCAGATTTTAGGGCCCAGAGTTTGTAGAAGAGAAGAGAAAAAAGTGATCAAATGCAACACTGACAGTGGTTCTGTTCTCTTGCTCACATACACATTGATTGTGTTCTCTCCAGTCCATAGACTTACCCCAATATCTGCCTCCCCCCACCAATAATATATTCCCATCTGAAGATGCTATTAAATAAGAGGTTCCTCTGGAATTGTTGGGGGGGGAAAAGGGTTTGGATGATGCAGCATGAAATGGGATGCTGTCAGATTTAATCTCAAAGTCAGACAACAAGCCACTTGATATTCATGGAATACCAATAACAGGATTTCACAGTAGTATGTGAAGAATCTTTGCTAGTCTCCGATTCATTAGAAATACAAGATGTAAGTATTCCTTATTCAGTACTAGATGTCAAAGCCAGCCACCTTTTGGAATTCCTCCAAGTAAATTCTCTGTTTTTACCCCTTTTTAACATCTAGTCAAGATGAAGAATACATTGAACGGAAGCATTATATATAGCACTGAAAAGGAGGTTCTAGTGTGATGACAGATATACACTTCAGCATATCCCTATGAATTCAACAGTCAGGCTGTAACTATTTACCATGATACTCTATTTTCAAAATTACAATATTACAGAAAGTCACGTTGCTGAAGGTTAGTTCATTTCTTTCTCTGTGGCTATGCTGTGCTGTTATAAAGGAATTACACAGAGGGATGCTGATTTCAACAGAGCACTTGTTTCATGTACCGTGTGCTGGGTAAATACATGAAAGGGCTCCAGGCTTGTAAAAGTAAACTGGCTCTTTATTAAGAAAATTATTTAGAGATGCTGCCACTGCAGCTGGTATTCAGCCATATGCATATAGACTGACTTCCTGGCACTTTCTCTAAACTCCTCCCTCCTGCAACGTGTGCTCCTCCCTCCAAGTTCCATGGAGGTTGCTGCACAGCTGATGTCCTGTTTCCTGATGTTTTCTGCCACCCATCACATAATGTGTGTCAGTGTTACAAAATATTAGGTCTTGTCATATGACAGTATTGATAAATTTCAGGGACTACCAATGCACACAAAACACTTGTCAAGCTGTATTTAATAAAAAAAACAAAAAACAAAAAACAAAACAAAAAAACCCCCACAAATGAAATTTAATCCTACTTAAAATAATGGGCACAAACTAATAGAAAAAGCACACAAATGGAGAGGTCTAGAAAGATAATCTTTTAATTTGTCAGAGGATTCAGGTTATTTTACTTCTTACCGGGCATTTACCAATATTTACAATCTGCATCTAATTGGCTTTTCAATCACAGTTCCAAAACACTGGACAATGTGTCTATGCAGTGAGCTACAGGCATATTTCAGTCTCATTCTAGCTAGCAAGAACTGTGTTCTGCTTTTCACAATGATTAAAAAACAGTTTTGTGGTTTATGAGGAGACTTAGAAATACCAAATATCCCCAGAGAGCAAAAAGAAGAGAGTGTAAAATAAGAAGTATACCGAGTGGTTCCTAGGCTCTTTATTATTAATTACACCACACATAAGCAACTATGTTGAAAGGTCATTTTAATTTTAGAAATATAGTAAGATGGATAGATTAAAAACTAGTTTTCTTTCATTATAAAACCCCCAGGAAATGAAAGAAATCTTGTCCAGCAAACTCATTAAAAAATAAACTTGAAACTCATCATCATTAGCAAACATTTTTGCACGTGAGCAATACGTAAATTACAAAAAAGTTAAAATAATTAAATGAAATATGAACATTTCAGAAGGATGCAGAAGTTAAGGCTGACTCAACCCACAACAAAGCAATCTGGGAATGTTTGAAAGTTTTTGTTTTGATTAAAAATATTGCAACAAAATGTTTAGATATCACTGAAATCAAAGTTTTGAAAGTAGCAGAATTTCCAATGGAACGGAAATGAGAAGGTTATGCACCTTGTGCAGTAACTGAGGTTCTTCGAGATGGTTGTCCCTGTGGGTGCTCCACTTTCGATGTCTTGACACCTTGCACTTATAATCGGAGATTTGTGGTAGCTGTGCCCAGTTGGGCAGCACACACACCATAGCCATCTCACACCACTCTGAGCAGTTACATAGTGGTGTGGAGCCAACCTCTGTTCCTTCTCTACCTCAGAGAATTGGCCTGAAACTCCGAAGCAGAGGGGAGGAGGTGGGATAGTGGAACACCCATAGGGATAATCATCTCAAAGAACCTCAGTTACTGCACAAGGTGAGTAACCTTCTCTTCTTCTTTGAGGAACGTCCCTGTGGGTGCTCCACTTTAGGTGACTGTTGAGCAGTGCCCCTCCGTGGAAGGGAGAGGCTTCAGAGTTGCCATATCAATGGTGGATAGCACTGAGAGTCCAAAGCGAGTGTCCGATGCTGATTGTAACTCAATGGTGTAGTGTTTTGTGAAAGTATGGGGTGATGCCCAAGTTGCTGTTTTGCAAATGTCCACAATAGGGACGCTATTGAGGAAGGCTAATGATGCTGAAAGTGCTCTAGTCAAATATGTTCAGATGCCCATAGGGACTGGTAGATGAAAGTTTTCATAACAGAGATGGACGCATCCTGATACACATCTGAATAGTCTCTGCTTTAATAGAATGATCAAAGGGAGAAACCATGTTATCAAAACAAATAGTCTTGGAGATTTTCTAAATGGTTTTGTTCTATCAATGTAGAAAGCAAGAGCTCTGTGAATGTCTAGTGTGTAGAGTGATGCTTCCCGTCAGTCTGCATGCAGTTTTGGAAAAAATACAGGTAAGTTGATTAAGGTGAAATGGGGAGACGACTTTAGGTAAGAATTTGGGATGTGGTCTTAAGGCGACCTGGTCTTTGAAGAAAGTTGTATATGAGGTGTGTGCCATTAATGCCCCTAGTTCTCCCACATGCCTGGCAGATGTAATGGCGATAAGGAAAGCCACCTTCATGGATAAATGTAGCAATGAGCAGATCGCCATGGAGTTCAAATGGTTTACCCATGAGTGAGTGTAAGAAGAGATTGAGGTCCCACACTGGCAGGAAGGGGGTTTGTCATTGTGGGGTAGGTAGTCTCAATGCCCTTAAGAACATGTTTAGTTGTCAGGTGGACAAATATTGATGTCACCTCAACCTTGTTGTGGAAAGAGGTGATAGCTGCTAAGTGTATCCTGATGGAGCTTGTGGAAAGCCCAGATATTTTATGTTCTAGTATGTAGTCCAGGACCCTTGGTAGAGGGGAGGATGTTGGAAAGATGGTTTTATCCTGGCACTAATTACAGAATCACTTCCATATGTTTATCTGGGCCATGTAGGCACTATTAGGAATATCTTGGATTTGTCGCTCTTGATCTTGTGTATGACCTGATTTAAGGGTGGGGTCAGTGGAAATGCATATATTAGTGGCACATCCCATTGTGATAAGGAGAGTGTCCCCCAGAGAGCGGGGTCCCAGTCCCACTCTGAAGCAATATTGTGGGTATTTGGTGTTTAGTGCTGTTGCAAATAAGTCCATGGTAGGGACTCCCCATAGTCTGAATGTCGCATGTAGGATTCTGGGATCCATTTCTCATTTGTGAGTCTGTGCAAAGTCTCTGCTTCGGGTGTCTGCTATTGTGTTTTGGCACACCAGAAGGTAGGATGCTGATATGTGAATGTTGTTGATGCACCAATTCCAGAGCCGTGTCACTTCTGTGCATAGGGACTGTGACTGTGCACCCCCTTGGCAGTGTATGTAGAACATACACGCTACATTGTCCATAAGGATCCTGATGTTTTTGTTTTTTTACAGAGGTAGAAAGTGGTTGCATGCATTGCAGACTACCCTGAGTTTAAACAGGTTTATATGTAGTATAGTCTCCGATGGGGACCATCGGCCCTGGACTGTATTGTTTAGTAGATGTGCTCCCCATCCTATCAGGGAGGTGTCCATGGTGATTGTCATCATTGGAGTTCTTTGTAGAAATGAGACTCCTGTGCAGACATTCATCAGCTGTGTCCACCAACTGAGTAAGTCCTTTACCAGCATCGTGAGATGTCTGTTTAGGCTGTGCTTGCATTGGATATACGCTGTTCGAAGCCAAGATTGTAGAGCTCTCATGTGAAGTCTGGCATGCTCAATAACAAATGATGTTGCTGCCATATGTCCCAGAAGTTGGAGACATATTCTAGCAGATATTTGTGGACTGTCCTTTACCATTGTAATTAAGTTGACGAGTGTGGTAAAGTGCTGTTGAGGTAGCGTTGCTGTTGCTGTTATGCAGTCGAGATGAGCGCTGATAAATTCCAGTGTCTGGATGGGAGTCAATGGGGACTTGTGTCCGTTTATCTGCAGACCTAAATTTGTAAAGAGGGCTATTGTGCTGTGTGTTGCACTCAGTGCTTCGAGCTGGGTTGGTGCTCTTATGAGGCAGTCATCGAGATATGGAAATATCATGATTCTGTACAGGGCCGGCTCCAGGGTTTTGGCCGCCCCAAGCAGCCAAAAACAAATAATAAAAGCTGCGATCGCAATCTGCGGTGGCAATTCGGCGGGAGGTCCTTTGCTCTGAGCCGGAGTGAGGGACCGTCCACTGAATAGCTGGACGTGCCGCCCCTCTCCAAAGTGGCCGCCCCAAGCACCTGCTTGCCAAGCTGGTGCCTGGAGCTGGCCCTGATTCTGTGGCTGTGGAGATGCACCCCCACCACCAATACTTTGGAGAACACTCTTGGGGTGGTTGAGAGACCGAAGGGTAATACTTTGTATTGGACGTGTTGTTTCCGTAGGGTGAACCTCATGAATTTCTTGTATGACGGATGGATAGTGATATGAAAATATGCATCCTGAAGGTCAAGGGCCAAGAGCCAGTCCCCTTTCTCTAATGCTCATAGTTCTTAATCTCACCATTTTAAAATGTTGAGTTCTTACAAATTTGTTTAGTTTTCTTAGATCCAAAATGGGTCACCACCCTCCAGTTTTCTTCTGTGTTAGAAAATAATGTGAATAGAACCCTTTCCCCTTGTATTGTGTTGGTACAGGTTCTACAGCTTCTAAGTTGCACAAGGTGTTTTATTTCTTCTTGCAGTGGATGCTCGTGAGAGGGGTTCCTTAATTGGGATGGGGAAGGAGGGTAGGTGGGTGGGAACGAGATAAAGAGATGGAGTAATCATTTTGGATTATTTCCAGAATCCATTTATGTGGCGATGTTCTTTCAGACCTAGTAAAATGGTAGCAGTTGATCTCCAAATGGTGGGGAGATAAGTTCTGTTTCCAGCGTTGGTCTTGAGTCCTCGGCCATACCTTCAAAATTGTTGTCTTAAGGTGGATTGTTGGGACATCGAGGGTTGGTTGGAAAAGGCGTTAGTAGATGTAATAGACCCTTTGGTTTTCTGGAAAGATGACGGATAGAATTCTAGACAAGTAGGTTTTTTAGTTAGAAGGCATTGCCATGTAGTGGAAAAAGCACTGGGCTAGAATTTTATGATATCTGGTTTCTATTCCCAGCTCTGACACCAACTTGCTGGTTGACCATAGGCAAGTTATTTTACATCTTCATTGCTTGCGCTTCCTCATGTGTCAATGGGCATAATGACGGACGTCTTTTGTAAAGTGCTTTGAGATCCATTGAGGAAAAGTGCTATATATGACCAGATATTATTTCCTTTGTACCAGTGTGTACTTTAAGACAGACATCTGGTTTATGAAGTGATTAAAAGTGAAGTAAAATTCCTACGTGTGTAACGTAAAGTCTCCAGTCTCCAGACAAAAGAATAAATGGACACAAATCTGACATCAGGAATCATAACATTCAAAAAACAGTAGAAGAACACTTCAATCTCCCTGGTCAATCAATAACAGACCTAAAAGTGGCAATTCTTCAACAAAAACTTCAAAAACAAATTCCAAAGTGAAACTGCAGAACTGAAATGGGCCACTCTCATTACCACTTCAAAAGTTATTTTTCCTCCCTTGGTATCCTGCTGTTAATTGAATTGTTTCGTTAGACTGACCTCACACTTGGTAAGGCAACTCACATCTTTTCATGTATTTATACCTGCTCCTGTATTTTCCACTCCATGCATCTGATGAAGTGGGTTCTAGCCCATGAAAGCTTATGCCCAAATAAATGTGTTCGTCTCTAAGGTGCCACAAGGACTCCTCGTTATTTTTTCTGTAACAGAGTAACTCAAATTACACAAGGTGCTTTTGAATTCTGATGTGCAAAACTAATCACTACATTGTAGAGACACAGAAACCAAGAGATCAAAGCTGTCAAAAATTCCAAACCATCCTTCCCTGCAATGGCTCAACACAGCAATCAAACTTCGTTTCCAAGCCATGTCCAAGTGACATCAGATTAGAAAAAAGACTCAATATGATGAACTGATTTGTTAAGTATCAAGACTCCTTCCTTGCCCTCCCTCTCCCCAAATCACTATAGATCAGTCTTAGCAACATCTTTTCCAGTTAAATTCTGAGTTATCCTCATCTGGAAACTGCTTGGCTCAGATCTAGTGTAAATGCATCTGTCTATTTGGAGGCTGCATATTGTTCGGATTCTCTTTGTGTAATAAAAGTCAAACTATTCTTCATCTTTTGTACCTTAAGTTCCTCATGGAAATACACTGGATATAAAATTTTAAGTGGCACTCTAGGTTTTCCCTGAACCCCCCCACTCATACCTGCTTTTAAACAAACCTACTATGCCTACAAATCTCAAAGTTTGTTGGTACTAACAAAAAAACACTTTGCACACAACAGTTCACTGGCTTTGTAACAGCCCCTTGTAGTAAGTAATTAATTCTTCCAATAGCCATTCAGACCAAACTGTCCACAGGGAAAGCTTTTTCTTACCAGAATACAGAGCATTGTTTAAACCAAAAATAGGTGTCATGTACTGAGTGAGTTTCCTTTGAAGGTAGAAAGAATATCCTATAAAGCAAGCTTGGGGAAAGAAAGGTTTCCCCTGTATTCAGTTAAGCTAAAATTTACCCAAGCACAGAAGATAGGTGCAGGGCCCTTTGCATTACTTACGCCCTCTTCTGCCCCTGCACTGGAGCTCATGTTAAGCTACAGACTCTGTAAGGGTTAACCGGCTCAGCAGTGCTGGCATGCTCAGTAGATCATCAGCTTTAGCAGGTCATTAAGCCAGGGCACAGGCCTTTGAGAGTGTTACTGACTTGGCACCTGGAGCTGAGTTTATGCAAAGGCCTCTGTGAGGCTACTGAAGCAACGGCTATTTGCTAGGAGACTGCCAACGCACAGGCTTTGTGAAAGTCCTGGCTCAGCATTGCCGGGCTGATACAAAAGTGCAGATTACTGTGGAGTTACAAGCTCATTACCAACAGTCAAAGTAGATCAAAGCGGAAACATAGCCCACCAATTTTGTTGGTTGTATGAAAAAGGAAAAAAAGTGTTCCCCAGAATGTCATGGTAGTAATAAAAACGAATGCCTACTTCTTGAGATAGGAGAATGTGTGTTTTAGGGAAAGAAACCCACAGTACTAGAAATGTAGATGATTTTTCCTTACATACACTGGAGATAGCTTGAGCTGGTTCTCTCTCTGATCACAAAGTGAACTCAATTGTTTAATTGACAAATCTATACAGAGTTCTCGTAGCAGTGTTGGTCTCGGAATATTGGAGAGACAAGGTGGGTGAGGCAATAACTTTTATTGGATCAACTTCTGTTGGACCTGGGGAAGAGCTCTGTGTAGCTTGAAAGCTTGTCTCTCTCACCAACAGAAGGTGGTCCAATAAAAGATATTACTTCACCCACCTTGCCAAATCCATATGGAGACATATTGTACTTTCACCTCAGATTAATCTCTCCATGTGAATCCCACAGTGCTCATATGCCGTTAAGTATTTAACAAGGCCCTCTAGAATAATGACTGTGTAAACTTCCCTTTCATATTTAGGTAAATGAATGAAATCTATTATAGTGAAACTTCAGCACTTTAAAACTGGAACAGCTACATTATTTTCTCCTTCAGTTTAAACCTCCTTTTGGATAGCCTATTGTCTATGACTCGTCCATTCTTTATTAGCAAAAAGATTTGCCTCTATGACAAAAGCACAACATCACTGGTTAGGTATAATGAAAGCTGGTCCAAATTTTGCCAGCCAAACAGTTTTACGACAGAAAATGCTGTTTTGCCAAAACCAAAGCTTCCCATGGGAACTTACAGATTGACAAAATTACATTTCAGAAAAAAAAATGAAAAGCATTTTGGTAAGGTCAAAACATTCCTTTTTGACTTTTTCCAAAATGGAAGAGGTTTTTTTTTTTTTTAAATGAAACATTAAAATGTTTGGACTTACCCAAAACAACGGATTTTTTTTTCAATCTGATTTGGAGTGAAACAAATTTTGAAGTTGCAGAATCTCTCATGAAATGGAAATTTCAGTTCCCACACAGCTCTACTAGTTATATCTAACAACATAAGGTGGCTAAGGTAAGATGGTAAGTTATTAACTGCAAAGTTACCCCTTAACGTTAACATGCTGCTAAGATGGCTGGCTAATGGACTGATAGAACAAGCACCAGGCATCTTTCCACCATCCAGTGAGGAAAGTCTAGTGTGTTTAGTTTTTGTGTACTGCACCTTTAAATGTTGAGGCATTGCCTGCCTGCTTCCATTTTGTGTTTCAGTTCAGATGCAGCATGTTACTGAGTGAGTCATATTCACTCCCATGGTAACTACCTACTTGAGTCAGATTCTGCCATCCTCACTTATTGACTTCAGTGAGAGGAAGATACTGAGGGAGGGTGGAAGAATCTTGTCCTTTTCGTTTGCCAAACACTACACATGTTCCTTTCTATGGGGATAAAAATCTCAACATTGTTCTCGTTATTAGTGAAGGGGGAACCTCAGAAGGGCCAAAAAGTTTGGTTCAGTGTGTGTAAACCACCAAAAAAAATTTTTTTTTTAATTGAAATCATCCAGATAAATTTCAAGCTATCGATTCTGCAAAATCCAGGTACAAGTTTCACGAGATTTCTACTTTTGCACCCCCCCACCTTTTCCAAACAGGCTGGAACGGATAAGAGAGCAGAATCATCTTTTGGAATGTGCTGGTATCTTAGGGGCTTACATGGCCCCCACCACAATGGTATTTGAACACCTCACGCTGATGTATTTATCCCTCCCACAACACCAATGTGAGGTGGTGAGGAGGTGGAGGGTTGCTTTGTTCCCTATTTTACAGATGGGGAAACTGAACCACAGAAACTAAAGGGACACATTTTTAAAGGTATCTAGGTGCCTACCTCCCATCTCATACTTTTCAAAATTTGTACTAGTTTGTATGAGATGGGAGGTAGGCACCTGGATACCTTTAAAAATGTGTCCCTTTAGTTTCTGTGGTTCAGTTTCCCCATCTGTAAAATAGGGAACAAAGCAACCCCCTGAAGACAGTGTTGTGAGAGGATAAATACATCAGTGCGAGGTGCTCAAATACATGGCCCACATCACTCTAGTAAATGCCTGAGATAGATAAAATAGACCATGTACAAACACAGGTAAGGGGATGAGATATAGTCAAAAACAGAATATCTGAACTAGAGAAGGTTTAAAAAAAAAATGGGTTTAAATTTTCATGTATTGTCCCTTCACCCCAGAAATTGGAATGAAAAAAGTTTCATTGCAATTTTGAATGTCAAAAATGTTGGATCAATTCTAGACCAAGCAGTGAAGTTTGTCACTTGCTAATTCCATCATTTCTGGAATATTTGTTTTCAAAGAGATTCTTGGTTTACTCATTAGTTAGCACTTAAAGGGGAAGGACTAGTATTTATAGGCATGTGATAGAAATAGGTTAACAGAAAAAAAGAATGGTGTCATTCTGAGGATAACAATGTTCAGTCTTTGGTTGCTCTCCCAATGCTTCTCATTGTGACATCTATATTCCCCCTTTCACACCAATCTTAACTCAGGTCCAGCTGTAGCTCTAGTAGATATCAATGTCTATATATAGTTCAACAGTAGTGACAGCTTAAAAGGAAATAATTAAGACATTCTCATTGTGATCATTTGAAAAGATGCATAACCCTAGAGGCCCCCTGCTACTTTTAGAGAATCCGTCAACCAGGAAAAAAATAAAAAAAATAAATAGAATTGGGTCATCCAACTTAAATATAATGAAAACTGGGCTAGCTTTAGGGCCTGATCCAACTTTTATGGTTATCAACAGGAACACTCCCATTGACTTCAATGGGAATTGGAGTACATCCTTAATAGCAAGGCTCTAAAAATATGGCAGAAGTCTTGTGTTGCCCCACAACTATAGGGAGTCTTACATTGCAAGCGGTCAGGGATTTGTCCACCTGGCCTGTTATAGCATCACACACACCTATGGTGCTATATAAATCTTCAGTATCACATAGGACTTCGGCTGCTTTTTTATACACTTCAGATGGATGCAAAAAAATCTGACAGCTTTATTGGAACATGAACATTCTCCAGATAGTATCTGATAAGAGAAGGTCACAAATACATTTTCCACATTTAGGTAATGATGGCTGATGCCCAGATGACCATCTGTTAGTAGCCTGCTGCATGGATTAGTTGGACTCTTAAGCCTGACACTTGTAATGGTAGTTAAATTAACTAAATTCCATTCTGTTGAATGGCCCTCATTCACTGTTAGACAACAAAACGCTTCTTCACATTTAACAACTGTCTACATTTGTTGTGGACATCTATATGTATGTATGGAAATGCTTTTTTTTATTATTATTATTATTAAAAGAGGGGGTATTTAAACCTTTATTGCAAGATCATAGCCTGCAGAATCATTGGTCCATTCCATTGAAATAGCAAAAGTGACAGTTTGTTGACAAAAGATATAAAAAAGTTATTTCAATTTCTGTCTCGCACAGTCAGCAAACAGGTGATAATTCAGGTGCTGCATTGCAAGTAAAGACTAGCAAAACAGCCTTTTCAGAGTAGAGGAAAAACTTCTACTTCATATTGCAAAACAATCAAGTTAATTATTACCTAGTTAACTGGAAGGTTCAGGGGAACTATTACTATATATAGTTATCATGTGTAGAAAGTATTTCTTCCTCAGGCCTTAAGATGGATTTCATCATTCATCTCCATTAAAATTTTAAAAAAATCTCAATAATAATAATGGGTGATTTCAATTATCCCCATATTGACTGGGTACATGTCACCTCAGAACAGGATGCAGAGAAAGTTTCTTGACACCTTAAATGGCTGCTTCTTGGAGCAGCTGGTCCTGGAACCCACCAGAGAAGAGGCAATTTTTGATTTAGTCCTAAGTGGAGCACAGGATCTGGTCCAAGAGGTGAATATAGCTGGACTGCTTGGTAATAGTGACCATAATATAATTAAATTTAATATCCCTGTGACAGGAAAAACACCAGAGTGGCCCAGCACTGTAGCATTTAGTTTCAGAAAGGGGAACTACACAAAAATGAGGAGGTTAGTTAAATAGAAATTAAAAAGGTACACTGTCAAAAGTGAAATCTCTGCAAGCTGCCTGGAAACTTTTTAAGGACACCATAATAGAGGCTCAACTTAAATGTACACCCAAAATTAAAAAACATAGTAAGAGAACCAAAAGAGAGCCACCGTGGCTAAACAACAAAGTAAAAGAAGCAGTGAGAGGCAAAAAGGCATCCTGTAAAAAGTGGAAGTTAAATTCTAGTGAGGAAAATAGAAAGGAGCGTAAACACCGGCAAATGAAATGTAAAAATATAATTAGGAAGGCCAAAAAAGAATTTGAGGAACAGTTAGCCAAAGACTCAAAAAATAATAGCAACATTTTACATCAGAAGCAAGAAACCTGCTAAACAACCAGTGGGGCCACTGGACGATCGAGGTGCTAAAGGAGCACTCAAGGACGATAAGGCCATTGCGGAGAAAATAAATGAATTCTTTGCATCAGTCTTCATGGCTGAGGATGTGAGGGAGATTCCCAAACCTGAGCCATTTTTAGGTGACAGATCTGAGGAACTGTCCCAGATTGAGGTATCATTAGAGAAGGTTTTGGAACAAACTGATAAACTAAACAGCAATAAGTCACCAGGACCAGATGGTATTCACCCAAGAGTTCTGAAGGAACTCAAATGTGAAATTGCAGAACTCCTAATTATAGTCTGTAACTTATCATTTAAATCAGCTTTTGTACCAGTTGACTGGAAGATAGCTAATGTGACGCCAATTTTTAAGAAGGGCTCCAGAGGTGATCCCGGCAATTACAGGCCTGTAAGCCTGACTTCAGTACCAGGCAAACTGGTTGAAACCATAATAAAGAACAATATCAGACATATATATGAACATAATTTGTTGAGGAAGAGTCAACATGGTTTTAGTAAAGGGAAATCATGCCTTACCAATCTACTAGAATTCTTTGAGGGGATCAACAAGCATGTGGATCAAGGGTATGCAGTGGATATAGGGTACTTAGATTTTCAGAAAGCCTTTGACAAGGTCCCTCACCAAAGGCTCTTATGCAAAGTAAGCTGCACGGGATAAGAGGAAAGGTTCTCTCATGGACTGGTAACTGGTTAAAAGATAGGAAACAAAGGGTAGGAATAAATGGTCAGTTTTCAGAATGGAGAGAGGTAAATAGTGGGAGTCCCCCAGGGGTCTGTTCTGGGTCCAGTCCTATTCAACATATGCATAAATGATCTGGAAAAAGGGGGTAAACAGTGAGGTGGCAAAATTTGCAGATGATACAAAATTACTAAAGATAGTTAAGACCCAGGCAGACGGCGAAGAGCTGCAAAAGGATCTCTCAAAACGGCAGATGAAATGTAATGTTGATAAATGCAAAGTAATGCACATTGGAAAACAATCCCAACTATACATATAAAATTATGGGGTCTAAATTAGCTGTGACCACTCAAGAAAGAGATCTTGGGTCATTGTGGATAGTTCTCTGAAAACATCCACTCAATGTGCAGTAACAGTCAAAAAAGCTAACAATACTGGGAATAATTAAGAAAGCAATAGATAATAGGACAGAAAATATCATGTTGCCTCTATATAAATCCATGGTACGCCCACATCTTGAACACTGTGCAGATGTGGTCGCCCCATCTCAAAAAATATATTGGAATTGGAAAAGATTCAGAAAAGGGCAACAAAAATGATTAGGGGGTATGGAATGGCTTCTGTATGAGAAGAGAATAATAAGACTGGGACCTTTCTGCTTGGAAAAGAGGCAGCTTACAAGGAAATATGATTGAGGTCTAAAATCATGACTGGTATAGAGAAAGTAGATAAGGAACTGTTGTTTACTACTTCCTATAGCACAAGAACTAGGGGTCACCAAATGAAATTAATAAGCAGCAGGTTTAAAACAAATAAAAGGAAGTATTTACACAACGCATAGTTAACTTGTGGAAACTCCTTACCAGTGGATGTTGTGAAGGCCAAGACCATAACAGGGTTAAAAAACAAACAAACAAAAAAAAACACCTAGATAAGTTCATGGAGGATAGGTCCATCAAAGGCTATTAGCCAGGATGGACAGGAATGATGTCCCTAGCCTCTGTTTCCCAGAAGCTGGGAATGAGCGACAGGGGATGGATCACTTGATGATTACCTGTTCTGTTCATTCCCTCTGGGGCACCTGGCACTTACTACAGTCAGAAGACAGGATACTGGGCTAGATGGACCCTTGGTCTGACCCAGTATGGCTGTTCTTACGTTCATTTTATTAGAGACACTCTTGCAGCATCTTTGACAAAAATGGGATTTTTTTAACCATATTATCAAAGTTCATAGAGAACGCTCTCTTTTTATAGAAGCTTCTCTTCTGTGACCTGATGTCTGAAAGGTGGAGTTTTACTATAGCTAGCTGATTAATTTTAGTAGGCAAGATCCTTCAGGCTTGAACTGTGAGCCTTTGTTCCACTTAAGGTTCTTTTTAGGTATTTATATGGTCTCTATTACCACAGTATCTGAAATCTTCATAAGGTGCATTTATCCATCTGCACACAGATACCCTATTTTCTCTACTTTACAGATGGAAAATTGACACCCCGAGATCATGAGACACCCAAGATCATGCAGGAAGTCTGTGACAGAACAAGTTGAACTTTATTTCAGCAGCCCAAGCAAGGAGTTTTGTATTCATTTAAATGGAATATATGGGCCAAAGATGTTAAGATAAACCAACCAGTCACTGTCTAACGGTTTGGTATACAAAGATCTCAACATGCGTAGTACATGGCAAAACACCATTTCATGAAAGGTTAAAAGGGGTTTTAAGATACAGAAAAGAAAAAAAAAGTTAAAGAAAAGAATTAAAAAAGGCTTTCATTTCAACATCCCTTGTTCCCCTTCCCCTTTATCTGTACTGTCTGTAGAAGGAGAATGGGGGGGGGGAGGATGGGAGGGTAAAACCATCTTTGACATTCTTTTAGATAGTATTAAAGATGGTAATAACTGTCCTTTTGAAGAAAAAGGGGGGGGGGGAAGGTAGTGAACATGGACTGGAGCTGCCATCAGAATCTTATCCTGTTTCCTAGGGAAAAAAAATAACGAACACATATAGAAAGATACAAAACAAGCTTCTGTCTCCACTGATGATTTTCACTTGCAACTTTTCTGCTTTCTGGCACAACACCCAGTCAAATTAGCCACTCCAAGACCCGGCAAACTCGTACCAGCATAGGGCAGTTTGGGGCATTGCTTTTAATTGCCCATTTCTGTGTGCAAAATATGCAGTCTTGGCCAGCTAAGTTAGACAGACGGTAACTGGGGATGGATAAGAAAGTGTGGGGAAAGAAAAGAACACGTGAGATGAGTGACAAAGTCTCACATCCCAGGTGGTATTTGAGAATTTAGCCAGAGCTGGTGGAGGTGGCAATATCATCTGCCACCCTGGCCAGGACATCTTTCAGGATCATGATGAAGGGGGTCCAGATTCCCTTGAGAGAGAGTGGAGATGGCAGCCATGATGATGATGAAGCTTGCTCAAGTAGCTAATTTTTCCTTCCAAAGTCTTGTTTGTTTTTTAAAAGGACCTCAGAAGGGAGTGCTGGGAGGAATAACCTCATTGTTTTGTCCACCAGTTTGGTGTCAGATGTGAAGCCTATTTTGGTTCAGTAATTTCCAGTCCCACATTTTTCTTGTTTATGAGGCATGATTGTAACACTAGCCTTGAGTTATATCAGAGGGCCGTTTTGTTTAGACTAATTCAGTCTGTCTTTTTTTTTTTTTTTGCACCTTTTCCCCCTTCAACATTTGGTATTATAGGTTATCATAACATCTTATGAACTTACACCCATTTTACAATTGAGCTCACAGCTTCGAGCCTACAAGTTAACTTTATCCCCACAACAGGACTTTAATCATTGGACTATCTGTGGTAGTTCAGCCTCTTAATACCCAACTCCTATACAGCATGTTTCCTTATTAGATCTCAAAATACTTTGGGTCATGGTATCACCCACCCCCAGACATGTCTTTTCTGAGCCATTCAGTTCTAGCAAGCAACCATCTTCTTGAGTATCAGAACACTGGGAAGTGATTATAGCTGCTTCCTGCACAAGTACATTGAAGAATGGAGAGGATCTAGGTGCTCAGTCTTCTCCTAATGCAGGGGCAGACACGATTTAACCCTTAGAGTGTGTCTCAATTTCTCCACTTAAACCCTAGCACCTTGTGGCTCGATGCAAAGCTGTTAGTCAGTGGTAATGACTCATGTGGACTTGGGGCTGTGAACAGGAAAGAATTCACCTCACAAGAAATATGTGGACCCAAATAAGGACTGTAGGATACGGCTCATTGTGTCTTGTTGAAGTCCCAGATTCTGCAGCTGCTTAAGTTCCATTTTCTTTCTTAACGTTGAACACAAGTGCTATGCTGAGGCAAGATGCTTTCCAGAACCAGGACCTAACTTGGAGAACACTTTTCTAGTTTGGTTGTTTTTAGAATTACGTCTCTGTCTGGCTCCATTCCCTCCTTTCCCTCTCCCCTCACCCCGGCCTTTTTATGTGAAATATTTAAAGTTGAGATAACAGGTTTTTGCTTTACAAAAAAAAGAAGAAGAATCTAAGATTGCAGTGATGGACGAGAGTTAGAAAATTTAATAAAAAGCACACACGCATCAATTTTAGCAGAAATTGAAGTCATTATCTTTGAAATGTGATGCAGAAAATTTTCTCCAGGTGGCTACACACTTTGGTTCTGATCTATGGAAGTGTTCAGATATTAAATTAACTACAGTACAGCTCCCTTATTCTTGCCTGACTTCATTAAAAATCACATTGTGTATTAAGGATTAAAATATGAAAAATTAATATTAAAGCTACCTTAATACATAAGGTCTAATTGTATAAAAATTAAGAACTCGATCTAATTTAGTATATTTTGTATCAAGAGAAGATATGTATATGATCTTGTTGAATGCATTCTATTTTATGAACACTAAAGGTTACTGATGACTAAATTCTACCTATATTACCTCATCCACCCTTACCTCTTTAATATCCAACTTAGCTACCCCACCATTGTAAATTCTACATGAACATACTTGCATGTTAATCCCATTGACTCCAGTGGGGATTTTGAGTTTGTACCACCTGACAGCATCTGCCCTTAAATTTTGAAAGTGTGCCAATCCATCTGGCATTAAGTCCTTGGTTTTCTAACGAGTTCAATCGGGCTATCAGTTCTGTTCCTGAAGTTTTGGAGGTGTCAGTAATTGCAGGCACATTTTTAAAAAAATTGCACGGGGGGTGGGATTCTCAGAAGTGCTCTTCATTGGGGTAACATTGCTCCCAATGAAGTCAATGGGAATTTTATCACTGATAAAAGGGAGGCCAGTTAGACCAACACAGAGCCCTTTTCAAAATCCTACCATAAATTCCTACCTCATTTGGAGGCACAATAGTACTAAAAATCCATGTGTAAAGTTATTTGTACTTGTAAAACTGAAGGAACAAAGGTTGCAGGACATTTTTCCAAAACCAGTTACTAATTAGCTTAGATTTCTAGAGGTGTGCACAGGCAAAGTGTGTTACTTTTGTCCATTCACTGGGCATTTTGTTTTCATCCCCTTTCAATTTAGGTCATAGTTACTACTAAACAGATTAATAAAGGCAACATCCACTAAGCAAAGCTTGTTCCTTCTTTCATACAAAGATTTGTGCTGGCAAAAATTTAATGCACAAAGCTAATTTAGTGTCTCCTTAAAGCTCACTTACACAGGTGCAACTCACTCAGAGTCATGAAGTGCATTTGTGCCAGTGAGGGCAAAATTGGGCATTGGGTGTTTTACTTTTTCAATAAGAAAAAAAGACCAATTACAGCATTTTCCTACATTTCAGAGATGATGGCCAAATTCTCATTTGCTGCAAAAGGGAACAGATACTGATGCTACCCCATTAAGTTTGGTGGTTTAAATTATTCTATTCCTACCTTGGTTTGAGATGGTCAGTAGAGCTAATATATTCTTTTCAAGTCACTGGTATGTACAAGATCATTGCCTCCCCAATGTACAGAACTGTGGTTTGTTATGTCATTTTCAGGAGGATTGAGGCTATTATCTGTAAGCTTCGTCTCTCAGTTATAGAGAAGGATCTGTTCCACATCTGAACTCTTGTATATGAGACACAGACAGGCAAAATGACTCCTGTAGCAATTCAAGGGCTTTACGTAAAAGTTAAGGCTATGCATCTTAATTAGAAATGGGTCTAACTCAAAGTTCTCCCCCAGCTGTGGATCCAAAACTTTCCCAAAATTGGGGATTAAGTTAAATTAAAATCAGACCTCACTGCTAATTCCATTCTGGCTTATATTTGTATTTTTACTTCTTTAAGTCATTTTTTCCATTAATCAGTGAAATGGCAGATGTCTATGAGTCAACTCTTCTTATGAATAAAGGCAAGTTAATTTTTGGGTGTGAACATTTTCACAAAAAAAAAACAACAACAACAACAATGGACCCTCTTTATGCTGAAGTTTGAAACAAGCAAAATTTCAAATTTTAACACTGAACTGTCAGTGTGATAGGAATCGGTACAGTCTGCTGAAAACTGCCTGTCAGTACCCGTGTGTGACTGGAGTGCACGATGCCCATACTAGGTCACATCATTAGCAGTGGGGGTGCCAACGTGCTCGGTACCAAGTGTTTATTTGTGTCTGGTGGTACCATGGTATTGGGTTTCATCTTCCCCTTGATGCCTGTATCTGAGCTCGGCTGCTTGGGAGTTTTCGTTTTTTTGATATTGACAGTGCTGGAGGGTCCCGCTGTTTCAGCCGTTGACGTGGCCAGTGTGGTCAGTACCAGGAGTATTTGCCCATTAGCGGAGTGCCTTTTCTTGGCCAACTCCAAGGTTGGGGACATTGTACCCCATATTTTGCCACCTACCTGGCTGGTTGATCAGTGGCCTGGGAAGAAGGGCCCTTGTCAGAGGCTACGGTCGGCGATTTCTGGCCAGGTGGGGTGCATACCTCAGGCTCAGACGCCAGGTGGAGAGACTTCTCCCTGAGGAAAAGTTTAAGTTGAAGATTGCTTGCCTTTCTTGTGCAGGCTTTCAGATTGTGGCAGTGCGAGCACTTCTACGGTATATGTGTACCGCCAAGACACTGACACACTGAGAGGTATAGAAAGCCTGCATGTAACACAGTGTTTGGACCCTGGGGAACCAGGCATGCCCCTAAGGGAGCATACTCTCCCCATAAGGGAGGGCGGAGGGGGGTACGAATACCTTGCTGCTGCGGTAAAAGAACAGAAACCTGCAGTCCTATGAAGAGAATATATATTTTAAGAACGATAGGCCGAGGATAAAGTATTAACACTAACTATTCTAACTAAAAGCTAAAACTAAGGGAAACTATGCTACTCAGAAGCTGCAAGGAGCTGCTAGTTGTTCTGACTCGAGCCAAAGATGGTAGAGAAAGTAAAGGGGGGGGGGGGGGGGAGTTGGTCGCACAGTGCCAGTTAATTGCCTGAAGTGGTGCGAGACGCAGATCGCGCATGTGCGACCCAACCAGACACTGCTATTATAGATTTCTGATTACTAGCACAGGGGTACATGGACACCTAAAGTGGAGCACCCACAGGGATATCACTCAAACTTTCACTTACACTCTTCATTTTGTTCATTTGTGATGACTATACAGTGCAGTGTCTTGGTCTCAGACTACATTCCCTTTTCTGTTGCTATACACTAGTTTTCTACACCCCCCAATGTGCTTTGAGGCAGCACAGAAAAGCTATAGTTTTCTTGGAAGTTACACAAAACTCCCCCAGAACCTGAAACAGTTTTCCTTCCATGCCTGACATGAAAATTGGGGACACAGAACCCTGTATAATATGATGCTTTTACTTGCTTAATAGATATTAACAGTGTTTTCTTTTTAATGTTCTGCAGCGGGGTAAAAACGGCCCTTTAGGAATCACAGAATAGTTCTAGAAAGATATGCTCAGAGCATTGAAAATAGCCTGGTAGGAGTGGGGAAGAAAAAAAAAAAAAAAAGTTTCAGCTCCCATACGACCAATTGTTCTGTTTATTAAAGGTGTTAGTGTTATTGAATGTTTTTAAACTTAGGAAATATTAAGCAACCTCAAATCAGTGGCCATTTTAAAAATCAAGATTTAATTGTATTCTAAAGACATATGATCTAGTTCAAACTGGAATTAATTCAAGTAAATCCAATGTCTTGTGTTATACAGTAGGTCAGGACTACACGATCATAATGTTCCCTTTTGGTTTTATAATCTGAGTCTATGGACCTGGAATAGCTTTATCTTCATTTTTGTCCCCTTCATGAGCGAATTTTTCTTCACGAGATAAATGATCTTGAAGATACAGATGCATTTCTCTGGAGCAGTGTAACAGGCACTTCCTTTGCTTTCTCTTTTGCAAAAAAAATAAGATCAATTACAATATGATCACTTTGAAAGAGAAACTTCTGGTTTGCACCATTGGCTTTATTCTGAATAAACCAGTCCATTGTGTAATGGCCTTGTAGTTGTATATTTGTCTATATATGATACTTTAGAAATGCATAAAGAAAAATCTTTACCTTCACCTATTTGAGAAAGAAATGGATATAATAAAGTGGAAATATTCTTATTTGCCTCCAGACCACCTATTTCCAAGATGATTCTCCAGTCACCAAGTAACATAGATGTAATTCACACTGATGCACTAAAGGCTTGTCATGAACTCAAGTGGTAGGGAATGCCACAAAAAATTTCACGCTAGGCTCTGTCAGACACAGTGTCCCTGTCAAATCACTGCTATCATAATTGGTAAGAGAGAATAGCTAAAATGTAATTCTATGAACACTCTAAATAGCACAGAATAGACATGGAAACAGACTATGTGGCAACAGTGATAATTCTCAAATGAACATCCTTGTATAGTATGAGGAATAGAATAAATTTTGTCTTTAAAAAAATAAAAGTAAAAGCTCTTGCACTTGAGCTAAGAAGACTGTGTTTGAGAGCTGGTTAAAATTGAAGATTGAAACTAAAAAATAAATTTTATAAATAAAAAAAGAGCATTACAGGATTCCTCCTCTTTTTCCTCAGAAGAAAAATTCAAAATGAAACCATCACTTTTCAGAATATTTTGAATTCAAGATTTTTCAGTCTTCCTCTTCTCCTCCCTACCCCCCTCCCTTTTCTAGTGGAAAAGTAGGGGAAGGGGAGTTAAAAAAAAAATCTAATTTTTTTTTCTTCAAAATTAAGATGTTTGATTTTAAGTTTTTTGGTTAAAAAAATCATTTTACCCAAACAAATTTTCCATAAGTTTTGTTTTTGGTGAAAGACCACATTGTGTGTGTATATATATATATATATATACACACACACACACACCTGCTCTATTTTTTTAAATAAGCATACCGTAAAAGTAGAGCATACACTCTTCATAATACAGATCCTATGGGACATATGCCAATTTCAATAATGGTTTTAGCCAATAGAGGACTGTGACAAACATATAGAACTTGACTCTCACATTAAGTACCTCTTTGGTAAATAGATGCAAAGAAATATTAGTATAAAAGAGTATCAGGCCCATAGGACATATCCAGACAATTCACTTGCATATCCAAAAATTGAACCATTAAAAAAAACAAAAACAAAAAACAAACAAGACCAGTTTTGCTGATAATTTTGGCCGTTTTAAAAACAATACATTGAAAACAAGTACAGGTATGCAGAAACATAAAACCAGTCTGAAACTGTGTTGCACTTTACATAACTGTCTAATCAAACTGCCTGTTTCAAACTCATTGGTAATGGTGTAATCAGTAACAGAATTATTGGAAGAGAACTCCAGGAGTCATACTATTCCTTGTAATATATTTTCTTTCAACACACCATAAGCACTGAAAATAAGCCCCCAAGTTTCCTCACTCTTGGAAACATCTGCACCCAAATGTAGTCCAACAAAGACCTCAAACAACAGGTGCTACATGTCATTTCCAGTAGGCAATCACTACAGAAATTTCTCTGAAACAGCCATGTTACAAGTTCATATCTTGATGAAATTATGAACCTTTTTAGTCTCTTGTATAGATGCAGCCAAACATCACAAGAAGAGCTGGCCCTACGATTTGATCCCCATCGAACGATCATATTTGACAGCAGATTATCTCTGAGGTCTACAAAACATACACTGCTAATTTCAAGTCACCTTAAATTTCAACCAGAACTTTACTAAAACTCCATGTCCAAAAAAATTACCGTTTCACCTCTGCTTAAAGAAGAGCAAAATGTAACTATATAATGAAAAATACTTTTTGGAAAACAAGCATCACATCCAGTGGCAGCTAGAAAATATGATATCAATGTATTCATGTTTTCTTCATAGCAACAAATAAAGAGATTCCTGCCATTATTATTAGCAACAGTAAGGTACAACCCCAGACATACTGTGTTGGCAAAAAGCAACAGAGGGTCCTGTGGCACCTTTGAGACTAACAGAAGTATTGGAAGCATAAGCTTTCGTGGGTAAGAACCTCACTTCTTCTGTTGCTTTTTACAGATTCAGACCAACACGGCTACCCCTCTGATACTTGACACTGTGTTGGCAAAGACAGTTACTACAGCATAATCCCCTATTTTAGGGAGCTTGCAATATATACACACACTTAACGTAAAATATTAATTCCTATTAAAGAGTGGAAGAAAATCAAATAATTTGACAGTAATAGAAACAAGATTCAAAATTTGTCATAAATATCAGACCCTAAATACCTTTGAACATTTTTTAAAATCATATACATTGCTTTTCAAATCAAGTGCTTTCATTCTCCTCCACCAAAAAACCCTGCAACTTTAACACAGATAAGTGTAATTGAACATTAACAAGTTATTGCCAAAATTTTGGATCAGAGTTTGATTTATATCGAAGATGCATAGGACAAGATTCTGAAACCTTTACTCACATTGGCGACTAGCCCCAGTGGATTTTCACAAGGGCACACAGAGAATCAGTGATAAAGCTGAGAAGAGAACCCAGATATCCTGGTTTGTGAGAACTTTCTCTCAGCACTGGACAACATTTGCTGCACAGGAGTATGAACCCACTAATGCGGGCAGATGTATTTTCACCGGTTCAGAATATAATTACTACTGCTGAACCCACTTTCCTATGTTTTAGCCATGGCACAAATCTGCCAACAATACCAGATTTGGGGCAACTTTCCGCAGCCTTGACTTCAATGGGACTTCTTGGGTGAATAAGTGAGAGTAAAGGAGATATATAGATATAGATATGTGGCTATGCAGTTTAGTTTCCAGACACTATTTTTCATCCCAGCAGCTCTCCTCAAAAAGATTTTTCACGCTACATAAGAAACGCTCAAACAAATAAATGCAGGGCTGTTACAGCAGCATCTCAGTACTGTGCGGGAGATTTAAAGCTAAATTACGTTTTGGAGTTAGAGAGCACTCTTAGAAAGTCACATCAAAATAGCTACAAACAAATTTTTTTTCTACTCACCAGGTTCCAGGTTTGCAGCTAGCAGCATCAGTATAAACACCTTCCTCCAATCTACCACCTTTTTAATGGAGGCTTTTTTATTATTATTATTGTTGTTGCTTGCTCAGTGTAAGGGAATACAGAGGCAAATAACTCATCTCTAAACCCCTCACACTTTATTATTATTATTTTTTATAGACAAAGCTGAGCAGCTTAGTAGCACTCTCCTTGAAGCTATACATCTTTACCTCCTCTCACACTGCACTGTTTGTTCTTTCTAGGTTGGGTCCTGTGTTCACTGACGTTAACAGGTGTTGTGCTGATAGGCAAGTTTACCCAGCTTGTGCAAATCAATTAATTGACATTCATTGAACTATGCTTATTTGCCGCAGAGAATCTGTCCCACTGACTTCAGTGGACACAGAACAAGCTGATCTGTGCTTTAACGTCTTCATTTTGGGCCAGGTTCTGTTCTTAGCTGTACCTATGTAAATAAATTAAGACTACCTTCCGAGAAGTCAATGGAGCACAGCTTCCAAAATAGATTCCATTTCAAGAGTCTATAGGTCTTCCAAACGGCTGAACTTGAATTAATATGCAAACTAGATAAGCCATTTGTGTTTGGACAACCTCCTAACATTATCTGTGTATTTATTTTGTTCAAATTCCAGAAATGGAAACTAAATATTATAAAATCTGTTTGATCTGACTTAAGGCTATTTTTTCTGTTGATAGGGTTCCCTATATTTTATTTGTCCATGCCACTAATATTGGGGGAATATATTCTTTTTCAAAACATATCATACATGTAGGTGCCAGTAGTAATTGTGCTCTCGTGTGGCCCCATCACCATATTGTCTCAGACCCTGATCCAAAGTATATTAAAATAAATGGAAAGTTTCATATTGATTTCAGTGGGCTTTGGATTTGACCCTTATGCCTTGACCATCAAACATATTACATATCTTACTCCCATTGAAATCAATGGCAGGTAGGCACGTAAATACCTTGAGGATCTGGGAGTCATTTCTTCTGTCATGCAATAGATTTGTATTTGTGTCCCATGGGTGTAAGACATGGCATGTCCATGAAAAAGTTATTTTTTAAAGAAAAACAAAACCTGTTTCTGAGTACACTATACTGATTTTTTTTTCATTTGGAGATACCAGTCCTGTCATTTTCTCAACTCTCCACTGAACAGTTGGCAGTGCAGTATTTGCATTCCCCCCCCCCATTTCTTTTCTACACTCATATTTGCTAGAGTTTTGTAGTCCAGGCAGGACGTGTTAAATTGCTCTATGCTTTCAGAATCTGCTTCCTTCCTCTGAGCGATAAATGCCAGATTTCTGTGTGTGCTTAGTCAATATGGCTTGCTTCACTAAAATGCATAGCATGAGATGCATTAATTAGAATATTTCCATTTTCACCTTTCGGGCAAATGAATATATGAATTAATATGCTAAATGTTCCGGATGCAGTCTGTTAACAAAGTAATAATTCTTCCCACACCGGTGACTAATTAATAACAAGGTAAGCAATGTTCATTTAAAGGATCTCACTGCAATATATTTATATTACTTAGCAAAAAAAAGAAGTCTCTCTCCTCTTTAAAAGAAACAAAGAGGTCAGCAATCCTGGTTAATTTTTTTTTTTTTTTTTTTAGTTTTATGGATTTTAACTTGGCACCCCGATTATTATCCAGAGCAGGAAATAAAGAATGAAGCATTTTGATGTTCTGCTTTCTGACATTGTTTAAACTGTGGCTTTATGGGTGCTGCTAGTTATGGGCTACATTGTGCCACTTAGGCACAGCACAGAAATAACAAAGTGTGGAAGGCACACTGTCCTAACAGCAGCACTAGAGGAATCCTGCATCTGAGGATGTCTTCACTGAAGAGTTAGCGCAAGTGATTGGCACCCAGGTCTCAGCATCTGGGTTAGCTTAGCGCACATATGAGCAGCTCCACTGCCTGCCTCACTGTGGCCTCACTGTTTCTGGACTCGCACAGATTCCTGTGTGTGTCTGGAGGCACATCCCATGGTTCTTTTTCTTGAGACGCTCTGTGATTCTTTCTCAGAGTATGTCTACACTACCCGCCGGATCGGCGGGCAGCGAACGATCCAGCGGGGATTGATTTATCGCATCTAGTCTAGACGCGATAAATCGACCCCCGAGCCCTCTCCCGTCGACTCCGGTACTCCAGCACCGTGAGAGGCGCAGGCAGAGTCGATGGGGGAGCAACAGCAGTCGACTCACCGCGGTGAAGACACCATGGTAAGTCGATCTAAGTACGTCGACTTCAGCTACATTATTCATGTAGCTGAAGTTGCATAACTTAAATCGATCCTCTCCCCCGCCCCCAGTGTAGACCAGGCCTCAGTTACTTTTGTGTCAATTTGGCAAGAATTTGTCTGTCATTTGTGGGGAATTGTGGGAAAGCATTGGAGGACTATCAACACTCAAATGATTTAACCTACATCCTCACTGCAGAGTGGGTGGGTTCCAGTCCAAGTTAAAGCAGAACTCAGGTTCTAACCCACATCTCCAACCAGGTAAGTTAGCCTGATCTTAAAGCACCTCCAATCCCTGATCAGAGGTTTTTCTGGGTGGATGGGGGAGGCAGGGTGGGCTAAAATCCAGGTAAGAGCCCAGGTTAACTATGCACATACTAATAGAGGCAAAATGCCTCACAGGGCGTTCCAGTTGTATTGAGGGAATAATTTGCAGCACTCGATTGTGGTCTGCAGCATATTCTCCCCATTCCCATATGGTCGGTCAGCTGAACTGGCTGGAACAGAAAGGAGGGGTGGGGTGGAACCATGGCTATACCTATTCCCTGAACCCTCCCTATCCCCTCAGTCCCAGGGGAAGCAGCAGGGGCTGTGATTGTGAGGATCCCCTTACTGTTGCACAAGTGGGAGGGTAATGTAGTCCTGGTCCCTTCCAGCTCCCCAGCAAGGCAAGAGTTCACTCTAGCTCCGTGGAAACCCTGAGCATTTCCACTGTTTGTAGCTTAATTCTGGCCTTGGGTCATTATTTATTAAAGGCTTTAAAATAAAGTGAATACCTAAAATCTGGCTCGCGCGTATATCCTCCGCACTTAAGAAAGTGGCGTGATTGTCAAAGGTTGTGATCACTCACCACTCCTTGTGAGAGACAACAGCTCGGAGAGACAACCTCTCTGTTTCCCTGAGGCATATTTTGTATTACACACAACAATCATTAACAGCACATTATTAAGGTTGCAAAGTCAAGCGTTCAGAAAGTGAGGAACTGTCAGAATTAAGTGGGTCAGTCTCATTCAGTGCACAGGATGGATGGTAGTCACTTAACAAGCTCCTACTCAACATTTTTTTCTCCCGATGCCTTATTGACTGCACATTATTCAAATCCTGCTCCAAAGACAGAGTTATTAATTTCCTCCTGGGCTTTTCTACAGCAGTCGTCACTATAGTATCTGTGGGCTTTACAATCATTACTTTATTTTCACAACACCTTGTGAGATGACTGGGTTTTATTATCCCCATTTTACAGGTGGGAAAACTGAGGTAAAGAGCGATTAATGTGAAAAGTCACCACTAATTTTGAGTGCCCATTTTGAAACACTTAGGACCTGATTTTACAGTTATCATCATGGCTAATCCCAAAGGGATGTAGCTTCCTTGCAGATTGAGTGCCACCTGGATTGCGGTCTAACTCTGCTGTCTTTAAGGTGGTCTGGCTGGATATTTTTGTGCCATCGAAGCTTTTGGCAACCACATGATTGTCAGCTATGTAGCCCCATTCCTTAGTGAAGATACTCCATAATTCATTGGTCTTCCATCCTAATAACATTATCTAGCGCCTAATACGTTCAAAGATCAGTCTACTGACTTCAGTTGCAGCCGTGAATGCTGAACATATCCACAAATCAGACCCCAGCTTCTCATATGGGCACATAGAAAATGAACACACTATTAGTGACCACCCATGAAAAGTTTGATTTAAGTTATCTGACCAGCATCACCTACGAACTCTGTGGCAGAGGCAGTGATAGACTCCAGTTCACCAGGGCAGAATTCAAGTCCCTGACCCATAAGACTGCCCTTTCTCTTTCTACAATCCCCTGCTCTTTCAGTTCACATCTTCCAACCCAGCTGTCCCAGTACCCTCAAATAGTTCACATGTTCCAATTTTTGGAAAAAAATAAAACAGGGGGCCTAGACACTGGTGCTAACCCAAGGGTGGGGCATGGCCCCCTCCATTTTTAAAAGTGGGATGGCCATGCAGCCCCACCTTTTAATAAAGGAAACATAAGCACAGATTTATACCCTGGTCAAATTTGAGTACACTTTCAAAGGGATTGTCACAAGCCGATCAGGCAGTTCTACTGCAACCCAGATGAGCTAATTAATCTGTCTGGAGGCTGGCTAGCTAGTCCTCAGATGAAGGAGTAAACTCCTGACAGAAATGGCTACCCACTACCAAATTTCAAATCTTTATTCCAAAGCACTATAAAAGAGCTAGGTATGTTAGTTATAATGGATGTGATAATACTTACCTATCTCAAAAGGTTCTTAATTAATGACCTTTGGCTAGAGATTTCTTTTTATTAAGTAGACCATTTCCCTTTTCATTATTGTAATATCCAGTGGATTGGTTGAACTACTATGTGTTGTGATAATTTGTTCTGATTTTTAAAAAATTTTACAGAATTTATTCATTAAGATCAACTAAATAATGGTAGCCAGGCACCAAATCCCTTCTTCTGGGTAACGGGAATTTGGCAAGTTTCTCGACAGATGTATCTGTAATATTCAACACAGAAGCAGTTGGAAGAGTCTTTCCCAGGAGGGCAAGAAATGCTAAGAGCACTATCACTGTGCTTTCTCTCTGCATCATTTGGAGAAGGAAGCACTTTTTCAGCAGCAGAAAAACAGTTAAGCCGTTCTGCTGTGTTTACAAAATCATGGTATTAAAGAATTTTCAACAGGAAGGGAAATGCCAGTTGAGCAGCTGCTCTTACTTTTTTATATATTTATTTTTTACCTGGAAAACTGTTGTTCAATATAGGGGGATCCAGACCTCATTCTTTAAGGGCCACATGGTGAACCCCTTAATCACATCGGGCATTTATATGTATGATGAGAACTACTGACCAGGGGGGGCTTACCAAATAGTTATAGTCACCTGTGTACAGAGGGCCAGCACAAGTTCTGTGTACCACTTAAACCCTATTTTGGAGATGGCTTCTTTTGCACTGATTGGCCAATCCCACCACCTCATAGGGACATAGTACTGCTGCCATTTAAACATGGAGTAATCTAGTCACCATGAATGTTCTTCAGAGAGGGGTGGGGCAGTGGTTTGAGCACAGAACTGGGAATCAGGGCCACCTTTCTTCTAATCCCATTTCTAACAGATACACTCAGTGGCCTTGAGATAGTCACTTAACCTCTCTGATGATAGAAACACTTACCTTCCTCACAAAGGCACTGTGAGGCTGAATTAGATAATGCTTTGAAGGTATCTTTTAAGATAAAAATGCTGTTCCACCAAGAATTATTAGTAGATCCCTTATTTCTTTTTATATAAATGAGTGAGCATTAAAATAGTCTCTTATGCCATCATGTGCCAGCAATGCCCCTCTGCCATGTACGTTGGTCAAACCGGACAGCCTCTGCACAAAAGAATAAATGGACACGGGTCACTTGCTGGAGGATTCTCTGCACCTTGAAGTCTTTGAACCATGATTTGAGAACTTCAGTGGCTCAGACACAGGTTTGATACAGGAGTGGGTGAGTGAGATTCTGTGGCCTGCTTTGTGCAGGAGGTCAGACTAGATGATCATAATGGTGCCTTCTGACCTTAAAGTCTATGATTCTATGTTTCTATGACACAAATCTGACATCAAGAATTATAACATTCCAAAACCAGTAGGAGAACACTTCAGTCTCCCTGGACACTCAATAACAGACTTAAAAGTGGCAATTCTTCAACAAAAAAACTTCAAAAACAGACTCCAAAGACGCATGTCTTCACCCACGAAAGTTTATGCTCCAATACTTCTGTTAGTCTATAAGGTGCCACAGGACTCCTTGTCGCTTTTTACAGATCCAGACTAACACAGCTACCCCTCTGATACTAGACTCCAAAGAGAAACTGCAGAACTGGAATTAATTTGCAAACTGGACACCTTCAAATTAGGCCTGAATAAAGACTGGGAGTGGATGGGTCACTACAAAAACTAATTTCCCCCCTGCTGATACTCACACCTTCTTGTCAACTGTTTGAAATGGGCCACCTTGATTACATTGAACTCATTAGCACAACAAAAGTGATTCCCATCCCATCTTGTCAACTGTTGAGAATAGCCCACTTTCACCTTAATTAAATTGGCTCGTTAGTACTGACCCCCCCACACTTGGTAAGGCAACTCCCATCTTTTCATATGCTGTGTATTTATACCTCTCTACTGTATTTTCCACTCCACACATCTGACGAAGTGGGTTTTAACCCACAAAAGCTTATACCTAAATACATTGGTTAGTCTGTAAGGTGCCACAAGGACTCCTGGTTGTTCTTAAATTAGAGCTATCTAGGTTGGGATTTTGCAAAGTCTCTGGTGAACACAGCATTAAGTAACATAGGATGACATCATCAGGCCTGTTGTATGGGCAGGGGGAGTGTGAATGCATCATTGCCTTGCTCCCATGTTATGTATGTTGGCTCCACACCAGCCTAACACACACTAAGGATGATTAGATCCAATGCCGGTGGAGATAGAAGAGGCTTCATAACTGTGCCATGGGAGCAAGGTGCAGTAACCCGCAATGAGCAGCCATTGGTTAGATGGGGGTTGCGTTCTCCCCCCCCTCCATGTATATGCAGCTCCCTGCAAGCACTATTTTGCTGCTGTTCATGGAGAGTAGTGAAAAAGCACTGGAAGGAAGTGCAAGAGGGGGAGGCTGGCAGAGCTCAAAGGAAGTAAGAGCTCTTCCTGGAGAAAGTGCTAAGGCATAGAGAAAGCTGCAGACAGAGCTGTTGTACAGGAGTGTGGTGGTGGTATGGTGAAGGTAATATATATATAAAACGCAGAGGTGCTAACAAACAGAAGGCATTCAAGGCTGTTTGGGGGGCATCTCAGGACAAGAATGGAGCCTGCCCTGTTAGACTTGTCTATAATCCTAAAGCTGTTTGAACTTCAAATGTACAGGCTATCCTCAAACTAAAGAAAGTAATTCCATATTGCATACTGTGTACAGAGGCAGGTTAAACCAGCCAAGGTCAAGGAAACCTGAAGACTAGAAACTCGATGACATTTTTCATTACTTTTCCCATCCACAAATTACCTTTTTTCAAAAATGACTTTTTTGGATTAAAAATTGTTGATGTTTTTCATTTTTAACAATGTTTATTTTTCTCCATTTTTCTAAATTGAAAACTTTAGCTAAATGATTATTGAAAATTCCATGGAGATGATCATTTTAGACAGCTTTCTTTTATCTAGATTACAATTGGTTCACATCGCTCCATTTGATTCACTCCAAATACAATTAAAAAGACATTTATCAAACTGTATTTTATCATTATGAATCAAATATTTTAATTTACTGCCTGATTGGTTTTATGTAAAGTAAACGGAAAAAAATCAATATGAAACTACAAATTTTAGCCTGGATTTTTGGTTGGTTGTCAGTTGCTAGAGTAAACCATCAATTATGGAAGTGCAGATTATGTTATAAGCAAGATTTTAGAATGCTTTCAGCCAAATTCTTCAACTTCCCTTTCCACCAATTCAATGATTGCCTGAAACCTTATATGTCTGGTCTCTAGTCACAGGCAACTTTTTATTTATTTTTAAATTTCAGGTTAATTGGATATGGATTTTGTCAGATGCAGGAGTCTGAAAAATAAGCAGCTCATCATTTATTTAAAATCTCTTCTAAATATTGCTGGAATGTCAGAACCTGAGACATGGCTTAATGTAGAAATTCCATATTTTTTATTATTTATATTCCTCGGTATTTGCTATAAACACTTGACCAGAGAATGGCACAGTTTCAGACATATCATTTATAAACCCTATATGTTCCAATCAAAATCCAGACCTGAAATCACCTGCTCATCATAGAATCATAGAAGATTAGGGTTGGAAGAGACCTCAGGAGGTCATCTAGTCCAACCCCCTGCTCAAAGCAGGACCAATCCCAACTAAATTATCCCAGCCAGGACTTTGTCAAGCTGGGCCTTAAAAATCTCTAAGGATGGAGATTCCACCACCTCCCAAGCTAACCCATTCCAGTGCTTTACCACCCCCGTAGTGAAACAGTTTTTCCTAATATACAACCTAGATCTCCAGTGCAACTTGAGACCATTGCTTCTTATTCTGTTATCTGCCACAGAGAACAGCCTAGCTCCATCATCTTTGGAACCCCGCTTCAAGTAGCTGAAGGCTCCTATCAAATCTCCCCTCACTCTTCTCTTCTGAAGACTAAATAAGCCTAGTTCCTTCAGCCTCTCCATCTTCTTTGCAACAAAAAAAATTAATAAAAACCCTGCCCCTCAATCCAAGCGTCTGGATCCTGTTTTGTGCTTACAAAGAGCCAGTAAAAACTAGAAACTAATATACTGACATTTTCGAAGAGTGACATTTGAAAGGAGTCTCACAAATCCTCCACCACCACTTTTTTAGAAATACGCAAACATACTCACTCTCTTAATGTCATCTAGTGAATGAGTTCCATACCCTAGCCCCTACCAGAAAGTCATGGTCTCCTGCTAGAGATATAAAATCTTGATCGTGGGATCTTAATGGGCATAAAATGGGTAAATGAGAACAAGACTGAAAGAGGAGGTCTTCAGTACAGTCAGCTTCAGCCCAGAATGCCATTCTCCATCACTCTCTTGTCAAGTTTTCAAACAAGCGCCTTTATTCTTACTCCCATGCAGCACCTCATGCTTGGGAGGAGTTTCACATAAACACCCACAAAGCCACGTCATCCTCCTCCTTCAAACTCTCCATGACATCTACAAAAACTTGACGAGGGTTAGACGGCTGGTGTCTCGTTTCCATCTACTCCTTTGTTGGTCTGTCTGTATCCATCTGTTGTATTGTGTGTTATACTTAGTCCCTGCCCCAGAGAGCTTACAATCTCTCTGTCTTTTTGTTCTGTGTTTGTACAGCACCTCGCACAGTGGGGTCCTGGTCTATAACTACTACTCCTACCTAAAAAAATCAGTGCCAAATTATGCAAGTGTTCATCACTGCTCAGAATGTGGTTGTGTGTTTTTTTCAAGATGGCTAGAGGCAGAGGATTAAACCCAAAGGAAAGAAAAGGTCAGTTACTGTATGTGTTTATCATAATTATCATCCACTGGGAGCTGAGCAGCTTAGAGTAAAATATTTACATTATGTTGATATAAAAAGACTATTGAACAATACATTACATTATTCTGAGGAAATATTTGCTTAAAACACAGTGGAGTAGATATTGCCATATTGGCACAGTCCATGATTAGGGGTGGTTGACTACACACTGCATAAATGATTAAAGTGGAGCAGAACTCCCTAGTAACTGGAGGTTGCACTTCCTGTATGAGAGGGAGTAGATCTTTCTACATCCTGCCTTCATCCCACTTTCTGTGGGGCACCATGTACCACCCCGGGAGCAGGGATGGACTAGAATTCTGCCTGGCACTTATGCAGGCCACAGAAAAGGAAAGGGAATCTTCAAACCCTCCCCTCATCACTGCGCCCCCATGTAAAGCCCAAGTAGAATCCAGTCCATTATTAATACCCATTTTGTTATATTAGGGTTACCATATTTGAACTTTCAAAAAAGAGGACACTCCACAGAGCGGGGGGTAGCCCCGCCCCCTAGCCACTCCCTCCCACTTCCCGCCCCCTGACTGACCCCCACAGAACCCCTAACCCATCCAACCCCCCCCATGCTCCTTGTCCCTGGATCACCCCCTCCCGGGACCTCTGCCCCTAACCGCCCCCTGGGATCCCACCCTCTAGCTAAACCTCCCTTCTTCTTGTCCCCGACTGCCCCCTCCTGAGACCCCCCCCACCCTAACTGCCCCCCTAGGATCCCACTCCCTACCTGTCCCCTGACTGTTCTGACTCCTATCCACACCCCTGCCAGATCCCCGGGACTACCGCACCTATCCAATTGCTCCCTGTTCCTGAATGCCCCCCCCAGAACCTCCAACCCATCTAACCCCCACTCGGTCCCTGCCCCAACCCATCCAACTCCCCCCCAGGGCCGGCTCTGGCTTTTTTGCCGCCCCAGGCAAAAAAGCCTCCGGCTGCCCCCACCCCCAGTGCGGCAGGGGAGGGCGGCCGGAGCCCCGGGGGGGAGGGCGGCGAGCCCGGGCGTGGCCCGCTCTCCCCAGCGGCCGGAGCACTACACCACGCCGCTCCCTTCCAGGTGCCGCCCCAAGCACAAGCTTGGTGGGCTGGTGCCTGGAGCCGGCCCTGCCCCCCCCCCCCCCGCTCCCTGTTCCCTGACTGCCCCCCGGGATCCCATGACCCTTCTCCAACTCCCCGGCCCCACAACTATGAAAGCTAAAAACTTGCCTTTAAAAAAAAAAAAGCTGAGATTGTCACATAATCCCATAACTTCAGAAGCTGGGACTTTGAGAAAAACACCAAACATAGCAAGACTGGCAATAAAATTGAGATTAGTGGCAAAACTGCATGATCTGTGCTCTTATATGCTGCCAATCACAGTGCTCCTTCAGCTCCTTTATGCTAGAATTCATTCGTTTGTAAAGCAAAGTCTAGGCTGGTGTTTTGCATTTATCACAGCACTTGTTCATTAGACATAGATTGTGCCCTTAGGCATAGCTGTGAATAAGGGTCTTTGAATTAAAAAGCTGCACCATCTCAGGAACATCCCAGGGAGGAAGGGTGATTCAGAGAATCACAATTCCCCCACATGCATGCACTCCCCTCTTGCTCCAAGGGGAGGGGGAAAGGGAGTGATTTACCTCACCTTTCCAAGGTTGCAGTTGACTTCCCCATATACCTTCAGCTTAGAGCAGCATGTCTGGCTGAGCGCCCAGCTCCGCCCGGCGCTGCCGGCAAGGCGATCTAAAGCTGCAGGGAAGGGGGGGGAAATGGGGAATCGCTTTGGGCGGCGGTAACAAGCCCCCCCCCCCACCGGGGACGCCACCCCCCCCCCCCCCCCCCCCCAGCGCTGCCGGCGCAGCAATCTGAGGCTGCAGGGGAGAGAGGGGAGCCAGGGAGGGGCTTTGGCTGCCAGAGAGGCCCCAATCCGAGCGGCTCAGTCTGGCCCGGCCCCGCTGTCAGCCGCTTTTCGGTCTTTAAATAGCCATCCGGGGGGAAATCCTGGACATTTTTAGATGTTTACAAATTCCCCCCGGACGGCTATTTAAAGACCAAAAAGCCGGACGTGTCCGGTCCGGACATATGGTAACCCTAGTTATAGGCAAGATAATGTATCTAGGCTGTCATTTACAATCATGGGGCCTTCAATTTGGGCTCAGATTCTTAGCTTTTAAGGCCAGAAGAGACCATTGAATCATCCAGTCTGACCTCCTGTATATCACAGGCAACAGAATGTCATCCCCAGTTACTCCTGCACTAAGCCCCCAAGCTTGTGTTTGACTAAGTCATGCCTATCCTTACTTGAAAGGCCTGATTTTCAAAAGAACAGAGTACTCAGCATCTCCCACGGAAACCAGTGGTAACTGACGGGCACTCATCACTTTTCAAAACAGGCCACTGATTCAGGCACCTAATTATGGATTTAGGAGCCTAATTTTAAGCCCCTGTTTTTATAAATCTTAGTCCTACAGCGTATACTTGAAACTATTAAAAATAGCTATTTGGTTTCTTTTTGCACTGATCTTCGTGGTCACCTGCCAAGTAAGTTTTAAGCTTCATTAGCTTCCATGCTGGCTGAAATTGACAACATACAGCTTTCTCCCACCCCCGACGCCACACACATTCATGTGAGACCGGCAATGCTTCTGGCAGATGACTCCACTTTAATAACACCTAGCTCTACGTCTCTGGAAAGGATGAAAACATTAAGGAAATATCAGTCCAGACTGGCACCTAGGCTTACATCTATATTCCAAATCAAAGTCAGTGAGACGTTAGGATTGCACATAATATAGATCAGCCACCGGATTCAGCAATTTACAACATGCAGCCAGACTGCTGTACCCACACAGAGTCCTGTTGACTTCAACAAGGCTCTGTACAGGTACAACTGTGCATGCCCCCATTTTAAATGGCATGATTGGATCCTAATACCAACGAGGCCAATCAGTACTCCAACAGTCCCCATAGCAATGACATTGGCAAAATAAATATATGGCCCAAGATGTAAACAAGTGATTGAATATGCTGAACACCCTCTCTCTGAAAAACAAACCCCTTTAAGGTCTCAAGTTAGGCACCTAATAACTGAGACACTCAAAATCATGAGCAACTTTTGAAAATCTTTTTTTCTTTCAAAAGATCTCAGCCCCCAGGAACTCCAATTTAGGTGCCTAAAGGCAGCACCCAATAGCTCCTGTTGAGAGAAAGGGGAGTGGCTTGTTGTGGTGCATTTTTGGAAATCTGGCCACTTTGTTTAGGTGCCTAAATGGGAACTAAGCTCTTGAAAAATCTGTGCCCTCATTCCTTTTTTTTTTTTTTTTTTGGTACCTAAATGAGTGGTCTAATTTTCAGAAGTGCTGAGTACACAGCAGCTTGAAGTCAAGGGGATTTATGGGTCTTTGGAACCTCTCAAAAGCCAGCTGCTTTCATTTAGATACTTATATTTGATATCTAAGTCAGAATGGAGGTAGGAGCTTAAATCTAGCCACTCACATTTGAAAATTCTGCACACAACTGATACAGTGAAATAGACTAATGACCACCCTGATAGGGGGTTATACCCTCCATTATCCTGGCCAATCCAGGTTCAGAATAGTGTTTAACCCACCCTATATAACCAGCCTAAATTGACAATAGTAGATGATGGAGTGTAGGAGTATTTTTTCCTGGCCCCATCTGTTGGTTCCTGAAATCTCATATAATTTTACAACAAAGATTAATTCTCCTCATGGAAATCTTCCCAAGAACTGTCGGGCTGAGGAAGACCTTCTCCAATGTTCCCACTCCACAGCACGAGTCATACTAACTATTATGCATCACATATGGAGTGTGGATCTCTAGATACATGTCTTATTGGAGACAGGAACTCTTCTCTGTGATGATATTTACTTACCTCAAGTTAGTAATAGGGAAAGATATTCCCTATATACCATTCTGACTGTTATAATACCACTCTAAGATAGTTTGCATGGTTTTCCCCACAGGCAATGTTACTAAAAAAGCTAGCACATGCTCTCTTTTTAAAAATAAATAAAAAAGCAGACCCAAAACCTGGTATTGATTTATTTGGCTTTAGGCAGTGATTATAGATTAAATAAAAACACATACAGCAAAACCAAATAGGCAATTAAAATATCTACTGCAATCCCACCTGAAGAGTCTTTATTAGGTTTTTTACTAGAGCTGTGAGCTTAGAAAGTGTTGGATGTTGGTGTTAACTTTGCTTTTAATTGCATGATTCCTCTGATGGTACTCCAAACTCATGAGCTGACTGGAGATGTTAATGAAAATCATAGGGGAGAGAAAAAACTATTAAACGAGCACTTTAACATTTTAGTCTTACAAACTCTTACTCTCCAATTCACTGCTAAAATATGGAACCCCTTTTGCAAACAAAAAAACCCATCAGCTAACAAGCAAACCTATCCAAAAGTTACACAGAAAAAAAGAGGAACCTAATGGCATGAATTTTCAGAAGCACTCAGCATTGATAACTGGATTCAGATTTTTTGAAAGAGCTCACATTCTACTGACACACCAAAATAATATTGTTTGAAAAATGGAATTTTTCTTTTGTGGTACATTTTGATACTTTGAAATTAATTAAGTTGCAAATTGGAGAAATATGGAAAAATTCAATTTGGATTTTTGATATTTTCTCATTTTGAAATGACACTGCAAAATGAAAAATGTAGTTTCAAAATGTTGTTTTAAAATAAAGAAGTTTTGTTTAGACATTTCTGATTTGAAACTGTTCCGAATTTTTCTGAAAAAGTTCAATATTTTGACTTTTCATTCCAATTTGGAATGGAAGGTAATTTCCAAATGTCTTAATGTGCTGTATTTTTCCCATTGTTGAACACAACATTTTGTTGGGAGATTAGCTCCTTTGAAAATCTAGCATTTCAAGTCACTGTTTTGGAAATTTAAATTGTCATTTTCAGTTTGACATAGCAATTTGAAATGACATTTGTCATTTCAATGTCACAAAGAGAAACAAAAAAAAAAGATAATTTTCCCACAGAAAATTTGATTTAAATGAAATTACATTTTGTGACTGGAACTTTTTTCATGCAGAGCATTGCAATGAGCGCACATCAAAACAAGTGGGCAGATTTTCAAAAGGGATGTTGGGACATGATGTTATAGTGGACGCTTCTAGAGAGCACTTCTAAAAAATTTGGATATTTCATTTAGATACCTAAATGGGAGTAGAGCCCTTTGGAAAATGTGGTCTCAACTGTAAGAGCTAAGCACTTGAAAATCTGGCCTCAGTGTACAGTAGAACAAGACCATGTAAGGTGAATGGGAGGGAGGAAAGCACTGTTATAAAAACTGTCGCATTCATGGCTTGAAGCAGCAATGGAACAAAAATAAGAAGATCCACCGTGCCATAGAGGCCAGTAGAAGAAGAGGTGATGGTACTATTTTGCAGCAAAGCATTCAAGATATCCTCCAAATTCCACTGGGACCTCACCACAAGTCTGGAGGAGTCCATGCTTCGGTGGAAACAAGGTATGCCAGAGGAAGGGGAACATCCGTGGAAGTGGTAACATGGCCAAATGCTGCATTATCTTTAACACAGAGCCTTCCCCACCTGGGTTTCTCAAGGAGAGTGCCTGGTAGAGTGGTTCCAATGGAGTCACATTTATGCCACTGGGGGCATATAATTTTTTTAAGAATTATTCTAGCAAATAGCTACCACTGATAGCCAGTTGCTACTGATATACAAAGAAGGGGATAAATAAATTTGTCTATCTGATCAAAGCAGTTTGCCTCTTTCCCCCCCTAATTTTGCAGAGCAGACTTCTCTGAATATGTCTTTATCACAAACAAGAATTGCTTCTGGCACCTTTATAATTGTCCTTCTCTGTTTCCAAAGGATAAGAAACTCTTGGAATAATCTCTTTTAATTAAGTGGCATGGGGAAGTGTATATGCCAGGATTCAATGAATGACAATTTGTGCCTCTGGCAGACAGAAGCTGGAATTGGATGACAGGGGATGGATCACTCGATAATAGCCCTGTTCTGTTCGCTTCCAGTGAAGCATCTAGCATGGACCACTGGCAGAAGACAGGATTCTGGGGTATATAGGCCATTGGTTTTACCCAGGATGGCCATTCTTATGTGATGTTCAGCCTAATTTCAAAGATGCTTGTTCCACTTTAAGAATAAAGAGAACAATTTCCCATTGTAAGAACAGATCTCTGGGGTTCTGTTCACTGACTGGGCTTTTGAATGGCATTTTGTTCTGATTTTTAGAAGTGTTGTCCCTGGTTATAACAACTGCTTAAAAATGGAAAAATATCCATCTCTCCAGCTGCCAAAAGGATCATACCAGTACAGGAAATTAAAAACAAAAACAAAAGTGGCATTGTTTTGCAGGTTGTATTGCATCCCACAAAAGGCATCACAAGCAGCTTTATAGCGATAGACTAGGACAATATTACATAACACAAAGTGATTAATGTAATTTCTGCCATAATGTGATCTGTACTCCAGAAGTCCTTTTTTATTTTTCTTCTTGAGTACAATGAATACATGGTACTGGTTAGGTGGGCATCAGCTATTGCAACCCCATGGTCTTTGGGGACCATTGTATTAAACTTATGAATGATCGCATTCTACTCCATTGGGTGGGATACCACAGCTCAGAGGAACTCACAACAGTAGGGGATGATTACTTCAGAGATTGTAAACAACTCCAGAGAAATTCCGCCCCCCTGGGGTGGCTTGCATATACTGGTTCAGGCTGAGTTTTCTGGAGACTGGGAAACAAAGATAGTGCTTTTGGTATAAAAGGATGAGCTTGAACTAATTTGTGGGTCTTCCTTTTGATTCAGCAAAATGGACAGGATTGTTCCCCAACCACTGCTGAAAGATTGGAAGGGACGTTGGCTTATTGGACTCTGCTTATGGAAGATGGGTGATTTCTGGTATGTTTATTAGTAAGCATATAGGAACGTGTATTGTTTTGTATGTGTTTTCTTCATAATGCTTTTGCCCTAAGAGTAAATGTGCTTGCTTTGGAAGAAATGTGTGGCCACTCACTGGTAAAAACAGTCATTGGCCTCTGAGAGAAAGCAAAGCACGGACCTGGGTGTTGGGCAAACTGGCTTGCTAGGAATATCAGAATGTGTAACAGGGGCTATGCAGCCTTTCAACTCAGGTCAGAAAAGAATGGGACAAGAGTCGCTGCCAAGAGCCCAGTGATGGCTGGAGGCCTGAGACTTACCCAGGCACTCCTGGAGTGGGCCGTGGAAGAGGAATACAGGTGCAGTTACCCTGAAACTGTGACAATGTATTTAACAGATAAGTTGTCCACAGTTAGAAGCCGTTTTAAAGATAGTGATGTGCTAGATAGAATGTGTCCGACTGTGGGGTATCTGGGCACCTTTGAGATGATTTATTAATTGGGGAACTTGTATAAAGTTATTTGTGGTCCTACAAAGGATTGATAAAACCCTGTTATACAAGTCTCAGGCCTAGGGTTGCCAGCAATCCCTTGTTACAAGGGACGTTTGTCAGTTTGCAAGAATATCTGAGATTGACCAATTTAGAGGAAGAAAGATTAGATCTGGACATTTTTCTCCAAACCACTTCCTGTCCAGCTCTATTCTTAACTTCCAAATAACGGCAGTCAATTAGCTGAGCTGCTGTAATATAGTGTCACCAGTAAAAGCGTTGGGAAGAGCAATTCATTTTCTGCCTTTTTTTTTTTTACACTTCATATCCTTTCTCAAGTGTATCCTCTGAGCACCCTTTTGCCTTCAGAGGAAACCACTATTGCACTGATGAATGCTGGCTTTGTATTATAGGGGGACTGACATGTTTCATGATCTCCCTGTGAAACGACACCTTATGTGGAGTATAAATTGTATATGAATAGTGCCCTGAATGTAAAATATTTAACAGAAACATTTTATCAGATAGGTTTGTTGCTTGTTACATGCAATAGATTATTAATAATATAAAAATACCTAGCTCTTATCAGTAGATTTCAGAGCACTTTCCAAAGAAGGTAAACATTGTTCTCCGTTTTACAGATGGGGGAACAGGCACTGTTAATTAAGAAAACTCTGGTTCCTCCATTGACACATTAAAGTATTTCACACTCAATATGTTAGCTAAAAAGACATTCTGTTTATATAATTACTTCTCTTGCTGTAGCATGTCAGTCTGATACCCAACAAGTTGTGTAGTTAAAACTGGGGTAAAAAGACAATAGCTTATCTACCTTTAAGCTCAGATTTAGCAAGGTACTGCACACCCCTAATTTTAAGCACAAGACCTCCCTTTGAAGTAAAGTACTCATGTCATGTTCTTGAAGGTGTGGAAGCAGAATTAAAAGCAGGGTAAATGTTTAGTCAATTTAAGGCTAGAATGAAAGGTAGCCCTAACCCTAAACCTAACAACACAAGAGTTGTAAAAGATGCTATTTTCTCTCTTCTCTTCTTGCCTCACTTTTCGCCTCGCTTTTAGTTGATAAGGATGGAATGCTGATTTAAGCAGAAACCTTGAAATAAGGTAGTGTCTGAAGGGGGTTTGTATAAACAGCCATTCGACTGTACAGTTTTAACTACTTCCCATTCCTCTTTCTCCTCTCCGACCCTTGGCTCTTCCCTTCACAGTGTGTCTTGGCTACATCTATCCCCATCCCGCACTCTTCTCATTCTGGAATTCCTGTTCCAATTCCAAGAAACTCCCTTAACGTACGGAGATGTATCATTTGTGTTAAAGTACTACCAAATCAGGGTCAGGGCTTCACTGAGCTGGGTCTTGTACCGATTTAAAAACGGCCACTTTGGGTGGTCACTGGGGATTGAAAATCAGTGAGAAATAGGGGTCTAATGTCCGTTTGTGCCTTTAAAAATGTCCCCCATTGCATATAAAAGGGACTTAAATGTGGACAGTATATGGGTCTTGCAGATGAGCTCAATAGTGTATTCATCTAACTAACGTATCCACAGTGCGAAATGAGCTCTAATGGTGAACATTAGACAAATAAGGGCTTTCCAGCCATAGTCATTGAAGCTATTATTCAACATCCAAATTTACAGCGAGCATTCTACTACCGCTCTAAACAAAGTCTGGAGTGGAAGGTATTAATGATTCTGTGGTCACATCACAACTCAGAGCTAAGGTGTAATCGTTCACTATAGAAAGATTTGTATTGTTCCCATATGAAGAAACTCAAGTCTACAGAAGACTTGCTTAATTTACTTGTTTATATTGGTGAAAAGTGCTGACCACGAAGGGTGATGGGAGGAAAGCAGCTTGAAGAAAAGAAATCCCAGCTGGTTCTTTCCATAGGTTTTCTCTTTTTTCGTTGAGACAATTAAGGTGATCATTTTGCCTTGTTTATCTGCAGGGGCCAATTGATTCAATCTGGAGTGAGCAAAGAAGGATAATTTAAATGCACAGGTTACATTCGATACAAAGACTGAAATGAAAGTCATAAATCACCCATATCTTTCAGATGTGAAGCACTGATTTTCCTCATTAGCCTCTTTAAGTATTAAACAATAATTACACTCCAAAAAACAAAACAGAAAACACAAAAACAAAAACTTGTAGGGCTTCATTCACTGTATGATTTAATAAGATAACTTGATGGAGACTAGGTACTGACATTGAATAAGAGTGGAGTACCAGCCATTCCAAGTTATCTAGAACTGGTGGAATGGAAATGACATTGCACAGCCACCGTTTGCATTCACATTAGAAGTTGCAGAGTGTTACTCTTTTCAAAGCCCAATGATTCAATCACACAGTGGTGAGATAACTGCTAGATGAAAAAGGATTTAACCTCCATGGATGTGTTGCTGCTCTAAATACCTTATTGCAATTACAAAGATGTTTGTTTTCTAAAAAATAATCCGTCTTCATTTTTTCTCGTTTTGTGTGTTACACTAGAAGTCTAGGTCCTCGGTCTCTGCAATCATAACATTTTCAGTCGCAACATGTCCTATCTCAGTGTCAACTGGCAGTCCCTTTCAGTACATACAGAGTGTGAAGAAGCGACATTATGTGAAAGGTAAATGAATTTCATATTTAATTGCTACTCTTCTTACCTCTTTGACTTGAAGATAAAACACCACTTTACCATAAGTACCATAAGCTGAATTAATTATTTGGCCTTCACAGTGTTAACATTAACCACGCTGAACTCTTGGTGCTTTGCCGTGGGAGTACAATGGAATACATGTTACATTTTCGTCAAGCGGTCTATACTGCTATAGCCCAGGGCCTGTCTGTATTCCCAGTTGTCTTCAAGAATTTACATTGCTCAGCTAAAAAAACGTAATCAGTCCTGGGAGAGATTTAAGAAAATACACTGTAGAAAAAATAGTCAGTTGGGTTTCTGTTCCCTTATTTTCTACTAGTTCAAAAACAAAGACATGATTGACTGGTAAGAGGCTGGTAGGGAGTGTAACAAGGAAGCATTGGCTCTGCATCATTCTGGAGATACTTCACAATTTGGTAGGATTTACAGCCACACATAGGACTGTGGTGCTCTTCTGTTGATTCACCTATAGACAGAATTACCTTTTGCTAACTCATTGTGGCAGTTTTGGTTTGTTAATTCCACCATGATATCTGAGAGGTGGGTGTCACCCTCCAGGCAAGAAGGCACTAAGGGCAGAGGCAAAGAGGTTCTGCAGGGAAACCTTCATGCTTACAAAGAAACTTTACAATGAAGTTCATGGTCTCTTATTACTGAGATACCACTGTGACAGTGTACCCCATAAGGCTTTATGGGGGGGGGGTGCGCTCATAAATGTATGTATGATATAACTGGAATAGGGTTTTGCTGCATATGCCATGTAACATATCTATGTAAAGGTTATGATCTACTGGTTATGTTCATCCTAGTTATATGCAGGCACCATTTCTGTGTTCACGGTTATGAACATTGGCTGTATAATTGCTTGATTTCTAAGTAGCCTTAGTTAGAACATTTGGTCACTTCTTGGGAAAGGAATGTGCAAATTAGGTGCTCAATCGGGAAGCACTTAACAGACAAAAGAGCTTGGAAGACTCCAATCCATATAAGAAGTCTACCTGGGGATGTTCAGGGTAGCATGTGGGTAATGGCTGTTGCCTGCAAGTCCTAAGTCATGCATGGGCATGTGACTTGCCCATGTGATTCCAAATCTCCATTTTGTGACTGGATTCTACACAGGGTGAGGAGGGGGTCTCCACCCACAAGAGAAAGTCTATTTAAACCCCTGGGAGACCCCTCCATTTTGTCTTCAGCTGGCTAAAGAAGGAGCCTCTCCACCCCCCAGGATACTTGAAGGAAACTGGAACAAAGGACAGTAACTACAGGGGGTGTGAGTAATTGCTGGACCCAGGCTAGAAGGAGATTGGTCTGTAAAAGGGAGCATTCTGCAACTGGTGAGGATCTTATCTGTATTTAGTTTGATTAGACATAGATTTGCGCATTGTATTTTATTTTATCTTGCTTGGTGACTTACTTTATTCTGTCTGTTACTACTTGGAACCACTTAAATCCTACTTTCTGTATTTAATAAAATCACTTTTTACTTATTAATTAACTCAAAGTATGTATTAATACCTGGGAGTGCAAACAACTGTGAATCTCTCTCTATCAGTGTTATAGAGGGCGAACAATTTATTAGTTTACCCTGAATAAGCTTTATACAGGGTAAAATCGGATTTATTTGGGTTTAGACCCCATTGGGAGTTGGGCATCTGAGTGCTAAAGACAAGCACACTTCTGTGAGCTGTTTTCAGGTAAACCTGCAGCTTTGGGGCAAGTAATTCAAACCCTGAGTCTTTGCTGGAGCAGACGGGAGTTTCTGGCTCAGCAAGATGGGGTGTTGGAGTCCTGAGCTGGTAGGGAAAACAGGAGCAGAGGTAGTCTTTGCACATCGGGTGGCAGCTCCCAAGGGGGTTTCTGTGATCCAACCCGTGACAACCACTAAAAAACAAAACCCAGAATGAGAGTACGACCGACCTCATAGAGTGAGTGTAGACTTTATCTGGCTAAGGATGGAAATGTCACCTCCTCACTTGATCAAATGTCAATCCACTGGCTTCCATGAACTGACATCAGGGATGAAGTTGTCCTGAGAGATTGACCGGTAAATAGAACTTAAAAAATGGACTACAATAATATAACATCTTACATTAGTTCTGAGCTAAATCTTGTGGTGCTTATTCCTTCTTTTGAAGACAACTGTGGGAATTACTCCTATAGAATTTGGCTTATGGGGTCAGTGATTATTGTAGAATCCTCTCTAAGTACATATAAATATGCACATATCTCTCTCTCACATACACACAGGCTCATTAAACTCGGAAGCTTTGTGATGGGAGCAAGTTCTAGAGGTCTTGGTCCTCCTCTAAGAAGGCCATTCAAAGGTTAAACCCAGGAATCCAGAGGTTGTGGTACAGGTGTCATGGGGAAAGATGTAGGTACTGAAAGGTGAATTTTCGTTGTTAGGAAGAAGGCATTAGGTCAGGGCCTCTAGGACCCCTATCTCTGAAGTGGGTCCAGTTCAATATGCAGGGCCAAATTAGACAGGGGGAACGTCAGAGTTCCAGTGCATAGCTGAAAAGAGGAAGAGTGCAAATGTATTAGTCACTGGGGAACTTATGTGGGACGGGAGAGCCTATAAAGAAGACATGGTTTCCAGTTTCACTAAAGCGGTTCCAAACAGCTGGTCTGGAAAATTGACAATGGTTTGAGAGAGAATTTTTTAAATCTGGGAACAGGGGAAAAGCTGATAAGTATGGACTAATATTTTGTTCAGACAAAGATATCTGCTAGAAATGTCAATAATTAAAAGGCAACTGTATGTTCAGGTATGGGATGGGGCAGAAAATACAGCTGCAGTGGGGTGGGGACAGAGGGGAGGAAGACAAGACTGAGATCACAGAAGTACATTGCAGAAATATAACAGGATATCATGAATAAAAATACACAAGTCGTGGTGAAGTTTACTGTACATGTTTAAAAGGTGCAATTGGAACTCAAATGAAGCAATATAGTCTACTGCAGTGATACTCGGACTGAGACTCGGGAGCTGCAAGCAGCACTTTAATGAGTCTCCTGCAACTTTTTGCAGCATAATATTAAAACACTCGTAGCACCTTAGAGACTAAAATTTATTTGAGCATAAGCTTTCATGGGCTACAGCCCACTTCATTGGATGCATAGAATGGAACATATAGTAAGGAGATTGTATGTATATATATATATATATATATACACACACACACACACACACACACACACACACAACATGAAAAGGTGGGAGTTGCCCTAAGAGGGAGGGAGATTGTGTGTGTGTGCGCCCTACCAACTCTAAGAGGGAGGGCAACTCCCACCTTTTCATATTCTCTCTCTCTGTGTGTGTATACATACACACACACACACAATCTCCTTACTATATATTCCATTCTATGCATCCGAAGAAGTGGGCTGTAGCCCACGAAAGCTTATGCTCAAATAAATGTGTTAGTCTCAAGGTGCCACAAGTACTCCTGTTCTTTTTGCGGATACAGACTAACACGGCTGCTACTCTGAAACCTGTCATTAAAACACTGTCATTTAATTAACAACAGTCAGGATGCTTTTACTATGTTATTAACCAGTTGTAGTTGATAAAATAATACTTGGTCAGAATAATCAGGAAAAAATATTTTATTATATAAAATGAAACAATAGAACAATGAATTCACAGTATCGTGTCTTTTGAGGGTAATGTTGATTGATAATTTGGCTCCTGAACCACTGAGGTCTGAGTATCACTGGTCTAATGGATATTGGGAATCAGGAGATCCATGCTCCTGGCTCTTCTGCTGAATTGCTATGTGATACTGGGCAAATAACTTCATTCCCTCCCCCACTTTTCTTATTCCTTCCACCCTTCGTGTGCCTTGTCTTTTTAAACTACTTCAGATTAAGGATAGTCTTCTTAGGCTATGTAGAACACCTCTCACAAAGGAGGCCTTGATGGGGCCTGTAGCTGCTACTGTCATATAAACAACATCAAGAATTTTGTTCAGAAAAAAAATCTTTGGAAGAATGTGTTGGGGATATGGCCAGAAAAATGCTTCTCGTCGAATTTTCATACTCGTTTGACATACTCCAAAGGTTACAACTGAAGTGACATGTCTCCTTTGTTAGATAAAGTAGATAATCAGGCAGCTGAGAAAACACATATTCCTGATGCACTATATAAACCAGAATATCAGCTTTCACTAGATGTTATTAAAATATATTTTGAAATATCGGGGTAAAATCTTCAACAGCACTTAAGTGACAACCCCAAGTCCAATTGACTTTCAGAGGCACTTAGGCACTTCAGTGCAGTGAAAGTCAATAGAAATTGAACTCCTAAATCACTTAGGTGCTCTTAAAAGTTTCACCCAGGCACCACAAATGTAATATCCAATACTATCCAAAAAGATGATAATGGGGACACATGACAATCTACTCCAATAGCACAAATTAAGACACAGTCCAAGGTAACTGTTTTGGCTAGAACAATAAAGGCAACAGAGCATTGAGACAATTCTGGCTTGATTTACTCTACCTGGAAATTTATATCTTTGAGTTGTAGTGGGTATTACACATACATGTTCCAGCTCAAATCTTTTATATAAAACTTTCGTATCATGAAGACAAGCAAGACTGATTGCATTTTAAGTGCTTTTGGCAATGTCAGTATCAAAAGTGATCTGTAAAATGTACACTCTGGAGTGCTGAACCATACAGGAGAGTATGTCACAGGAAAGGTCAATTGCAGGAAAAGTGGCATCATGCACACACTTGCCATTTCCCTTGAAAATATATGGCCTTTTGTAGTTTGTGTCCTTCCTTTTTTTTTTTTTTTTTGTAAATGGCATCATGAAAAGTGAGACAACTGCATATCATTGCTACTCCGTTGGAAGGGTGCTCATGGCTTTCTTCATTTTGTAAATATTGTGATGCATGCCAGTATATTGTTCATAAGCTAATGGAACTCAACCTGAATGTTTGTTCAGAAAGAAGGCTAAGCTTTGATTTTATAAGTGCTTGTATACAAATGGTATAAGTCAAAATACTAGGATGGATGAACTTGAGTGCCTGATATTAAATGGAAGATATTGATATAATAGGGATCACAGAAACGTGGTGGAATGATGATAATGAATGGGACATGGTAATACCAGGGTATATAATATGTAAGAATGACAGAGAAGGTCATGATGGAGGAGTAACACTATATGTGAAAGAAAGCAGTAGATATACTGTACTTGGACTTTCAGAAAGCCTTTGGCAAGGTCCCTCACCAAAGGCTCTTAAGCAAAGTAAGCCATCCCGGGATAAGAGGGAATGTTCTCTCATGGATCAGTAACTGGTTAAAACAGGAAACAAAGAGCAGGAATAAAGGGTCAGTTTTCAGAATGGAGAGGGGTAAATAGCAGGGTCCTCCAGAGATCTGTACTGGGACGAGTGCTGTTCAACATATTCATAAATGATCTGGAAAAAAGTGAGGTGGCAAAGTTTGCACATGATACAGAATTACTTAAGATAGTGTGACAAAGTTCCTCCTCTATCTTGGTGGCTCCTGCGCTTATTGGCGGATTTTCTTGCCTCAGATATTCACCATGTGGGTTGGGGAACAGCCCAGAGACCTTCCCCTCTGGAAGAGCCCACAGTCCAGGTCAATTGGGAGGTTTGGGGCGAACCCAGGCCCACCCTCTACTCCATGTTCCAGCCCAGGGCCCTGTGGACTGCAGCTGTCTATAGTGCCTCCTGTAACAGCTGCATGACAGCTACAACTCCCTGGGCTACTTCCCCATGGCCTCCCCTTCCTTAGTCTCACCACAGGACCTTCCTCCTGGTGTCTGATAACGCTTGTGATCCTCAGTCCTCCAGCAGCACACTCTCTCAGCTCCTTGCGCCTCTTGCTCCCAGCTCCTCACACTCACACCACAAACTGAAGTGAGCTCCTTTTAAAACCCAGGTGCCCTGATTAGCCTGCCTTAATTGATTCTAGCAACTTCTTCTTAATTGGCTCCAGGTGTCCTAATTAGCCTGCCTGCCTTAACTGGTTCTAGCAGGTTCCTGATTACTCTAGTGCAGCTCCTGCTCTGGTCACTCAGGGAACAGAAAACTACTCATCCAGTGACCAGTATATTTGCCCTCCACCAGACTCCTGTACCCCACTGGTCTGGGTCTGTCACAATAGTTAAGTACAAAGCAGATGGCGAAGAGTTACAAAGGGTTCTCACAAAAGTGGGTGATTTGGCAACAAAACAGCAGGTGAAATTCACTGTGGATAAATGCAAAGTAATGATGGAGTCTCAATTAGCTGCTCTACTCAAGAAAGAGATATTGGAGTCACTGTGGATCGTTGTCTGAAAACATCTGCACAACGTGCAGCACCAGCCAAAACAGCTAACAGAACCATTAGGAAAGGGATAGATACTAAAACAGAAAATATCATAATGCCACTCTATAAATTCATGGTATACCACACAGGGAATACTGTGTGCAGTTATGGTCACCCCATTGCAAAAAAGATACATTAAAATTGGAAAAGATATAGAGAAGGGCAACAAAAATGTTTAGGAGTATGGAACAGCTTCCACATGAGAAGAGAAGAGACTAGGACTGGTCAGCTTGGAAAAGAGATGACTAAGGGGTGATATGATAGAAGGTTATAAAATCATGAATGGTTTGGAGAAAATGTGTTATTTACTCCTTCACATAACACAAGAACTAGAGGTCACCCAATGAATTTAATAGGCAGTGGGTTTAAAACAAGCCTAAGGAAATACTCCACACAACGCACAGTCACCCTGTGGAACTCATTGCCAGGGTATGTTGTGAAGGCCAAAACTATAACTGGATTCAAAAAAGAATTCGATAAGTTCATGGAGGACAGGTCCATCAGTGGCTATTAGCCAAGATGGTCAGGGATGCAACCCCCCGTTGTCCTAAGCCTGTTACTGCCAGGAGCTGGGAGTGAATGACAGGGAATAGATCACTCAATAAGTGCACTGTTCTGATCATTCCCTCTGAAGCACCTGGCATCGGCCACTGTTGGAAGAAAGGATACTGGGCTAGATGGACCATTGTTCTGACCCGGTCCCAGTTTGGCCATTCTTATGATTCTTGTAGCACAATAATGGTCAGGACCTCAGTTTCACAGGTCAGTTAAAATATAACACTACAGACAAATGATACATTTGTTGTAATGCTTGAAAACGAAAGCATGCTAGTACCCCATCTTAGAAAATAAATGCAATCCCCCCTCCCCCCCCCCAAAAAAAATCACAAAACCATTCATTATCTTTTCAAATATAGTGGATCGAAAGTAAAGTCAAAGTTGCTGTGCTCCAAGCACTATCAGTATAATCCAAATGATAGTGTCTTTCCATTGTAAATGTTTTCTGCTATTTAACTACTGTGGACTACAGAACGTACCATCGTATACTTCTGGAATGTCTTCAGATTTTTTACCCTTTTCTGTGTCTGAGATGAGTAACTGACCCTCTTTGTGACAACAATTTTGAATGAGTCAGCTACAATACCACATTACTGAAGTCCGTATGTATTTTCATCTTTGGCTAAAGTCTGAAGTTCTGCCTCCACTAAACAATTTTCCATCATCAATTTTGTTTCTTCTTCCATTCACTGTTTTATTTTCCCTGGCTGAGAATCTCATTGCTGGCTCATTTGGTACTAATTTAGCCACATCAACAAATTAAATGTGTTTTATAGTGTCAATCTCTTCTATTTCTCTGGCTCGCATATTTTCTAAGCAGCCCTATGCAGCACTAAGGTGCCTTTGGAGAACGTTTAACGTTACCTATCACAATGAACCATGCTATACTTTGTACAGTACATATCAAGGGCCAGATTTTCAGAGGAAGGTGCACACATTTCCTACACCTGACTCATAACTCGTGTCAAGTCAAATTCAGGGTTTCCTGTACTAATCTTCAAAATATCAATGGGCTGAGCCCAGAATACTTAAAAGATTTCCTGGAGTTCTAGGGCGATGACTGTAGTCAACAGCTCCACTCCTCAGGTACAATGCAGGTGTCCAGGGCATGGATGAAATTTGTCAGGGCAGGACATAGAACTCTGGGTCTGCAGAACGAGCTCCTGCGGCAGGGGCAAACCTTTTGGCCCGAGGACCACATTTGGTTTTGGAAATTGTATAGCAGGCTGTGAATGCTCACGGAATTGGGGTTGGGATGCAGGAGGGAGTGAGGGCTTTGGCTGGGGGTGCAGGCTCTGGGGTCAGAAATGAGTTCAGGGTGCAGGAGGGGGCTCCAGGCTGGGGCAGGGGGTGGGGTGTGTGGGGGGGGCGGTGAGGGCTCTGGCTGGAGGTGTGGGCTCTGAGGTGGGGCTGGGGATGAGGGATTTGGGGTGTAGGAGAGTGTTCCAGGCTGGGACCAAGGGGTTTGGAGGGCGGGAGGGGGATGAGGGCTGGAGCAGGGGGTTGGGGCACAGGGGGTGAGGGCTCTGGCTGGGGGTGCAGGCTCTATGGTGGGGCTGTAGATGAGGGGTTGGGGTGGAGGGTGCTCTGGGATGGGATCGAGGGGTTCAGAGGGCAGGAGGGGGATCAGGGCTGGGGCAGGGGCGCAGGAGGGACTCAGGGGTGCAGGAGGGACTCAGGGGTGCAGGCTCCGGGTGGCGCTTACCTCAACCAGCTCCCGGAAGCAGCGGCATGTCGTCCCTCCCACCCCCCCCGACTCCTATGTGGCCAATGGGAGCTGCGGGAGTGGTGCTTGGGGTGGGGGCAGCGCGCAGATCTCCTGGCTGTCCTGAAAACAATGGCATGTTACCCCTCCGGCTCCTATGTTGAGGGGCAGCCAGGGGACTCTGTGCACTGCCCCAAGCGCCACCCCCGCAGCTCCCTGCAGACAGGGCAGCACGCAGAGCTGCCTGCCTGTGCCTCCGCGCAGGAACTGGAGGGGGGACATGCCGCTGTTTCCGGGAGCTGCGCAACGCCGCGGCACGCACACACAGAGCGACCCTTGACCCTGCTCTCCAGCTGGAGCAGGGCAAGCCCCAGACCCCGCTCCTCAGCAGGCGCTTGAGGGCCAGATTAAGTCAGCTGGTGGGCCAGATGTGACCTACGGGCCATAGTTTGCCCACCCCTGTCCTACAGGAAGTAAGACTCTGACATCGCTCTCCATTCCAAGCGCAAGGCACATTACTTTGACCTTTCCTTCAATGACACATTTAGCACAGCAGACTGGAAACTAATTAAAAAATAAAAGACAAAAAACCTCACAATTTTCCACTTTGGGGGAAATTGGGAGTGGGGAGGGAGACACACACACACACACACACCCAACTTGTGACAGATATTAGACATGTCACAATACTCTTCTGGAAGGTACTTAGCTATGTGGTGATGAGGACAGCAAGAGACCCTGATGTCTGTGAACGGAGTTAGTTATTTGAAGATACATGGAAAATATCAGCCTAGAACATGAATGACTGAAAATGACTTTAGCATGAAACAACTATGTATCCTTAATTCTAGCTGTCACTATCTCATCTAGTATAATGATCTCACATTATGCAATGCATAGTATGAAAGAAAAAACAGTTGTGTGACATATTCCTTCATATTTTCCACATTAGAGTCTCCTGTTCATTCTTTTCTCAATTCAGTTACTATACTAGCTTGGAACACTTTCATTGCTTTGTGTTTTCCTTCGGTTTGCTCGGGGGTTATTTCTGGAGGTAATACAGTAGGAGTGGCTCCTACTAAGAGAAGAAGACGGAAACCTGTATGGGGTGAGAAAATGAGGATGTTAAGAACTCCCATGGCAGGAACTCCCTCTAGGCCTGTTTGTTTAGCACCTAATGCAATGCTGCCTCCATCCTGACTGAGACCTTAGGTTCTACTGTTATATATATTTACTAGTAATTCTGTATTAGAGCCCCAATAATTCAAAGCATATATATGTAGATGTATGGCAGCAATATTTTATCACAATGTATTGGAGAAGCAGAGGAAAGCTCTTCCTAATATTTTTGGGAGGTGATTTATTTTTAGAACTTGTGTTTTACCGTAGAATAGGAAGGCACTTAAAAAAATATTCATGTATGAAACTTACCTGGCAGCAAGTCATGGGAGAAAAGACAAACCCATCTGCTGTAATTCCCTACCAGGAGTTTAATTATCCCAAGATGCTAGTTTACACCAGCTTGGGATATTTTTAGTAAGGGACATCAGCAGATGCCTGACCACAAGTATGCCATGGTAACTAATTGATGTATATTCTAATAAACTTGATATAAAAGGATTAATAACCTATGGAAGAAGAGCACCCAAACTTTAATAGGGTGAGGAACTACAAATAAGAAAAAGAGGCCGAAACCCCTCCTGAATATGTATTAGATATAGTGACACCAGATTAACGCATAAAAGAAAAAAATATCCCAGACCACGTGCTTGGAGAGCAGAAGATGTAGCCCTTTGAAGATGGCAGGATGATGATGATGATGTTGAGGGGGAAGAAGAGGAAGATAATTAACACTTCAGGTTGTTTTGCAAGGGATGGTGTGAGTATAGGGATGGTTGACTCGTTTTATATTATCTCCACCTGCCTTGCTAGGTTGGAGTGTTTCTGAATTTGCTAACAGTATTAATAAAACTATTATAATGTGAGTGTTGCAACCATGCACATCAGGGCCCCCAAATAAACAGTAATTCTGATAATACTGGGCCTGATCTTGAGACAAGAACCTACCAAATTTCAGAGTGCTAATTGGGGAAACTAAATTAGTAATATAATCAATATACAATCAATAGATCATGCAACGATACTGAGTTGTACCCAATAGTTTCTATGTCCAGGTCAAGCCCGTTGCATGACAACAGGGTGAAGGGAACCCAGTAATGAAGGATTTGCCATATCAGATTAGATCTATGTTCAAGCAAGTGCAGTGTCATGTGTCTAGCACTGGCAGTACATGATTCTTCGGGAGCAGATAAACGTCCACTCCACATTATGATAACTGTACTATCCTGTAAAGGGAACTAGGGAATTCTACCTTCACACCACAGGCAGATAATTTATGCCCTTGTCGCTGAGATTTTATTACATTTGGCTTACAGAGCTACCAACAGAATTCATGGCCATAAAATTATCAAACCCTTTGAAAAACCAGCCACAGCATTTCTCTGTTACAATCGGAGACTGGGAATTCTAAAGCCCAATCTACAGTTCCAAAGATACTGCATCAGCACTTGGAGAGTTCCCTGGCATTTTATGGAATCTGGAATCTACATTGTAACATGGATCATAGTAGTTAGAGATTGGAAAGATCTATTATATCATCCATCCATATATTAGTATCAACAGAATACAGCCCAGCATATAGTGGATGTGTCAGATATTAAATGGATACTATACTCAAGCTCGGCTTTGAAAAAGTCTAATCTTTGTCCAGACTCTATTAGATTAAAAAGAACAGGAGTACTTGTGTATCCGAATGCATCCGAAGAAGTGGGCTGTAGTCCACGAAAGTTTATGCTCTAATAAATTTGTTAGTCTCTAAGGTGCCACAAGTACTCCTGTTCTTTTTGCGGATACAGACTAACACGGCTGCTACTCTGAAACCTATTAGATTAAAGCTATTACTGGTGTTGCATTGTTCTTATGATTCCTCTGACACACTCTGTAGATGTATTTCTTCTCTTCCTAGCTTCCTTCAGGAAATGGGCGATTTAACCTGTTATACTTAAAAAAAAAAGGTTTAGAAAGATACAAAGTTGATTTCAGTATGTGAACAGCACTCCCCTTTTTGGATAAACAGTAAGTGATGAGAAAGGTGAATTGAGTGATGGTGAGAGGTTCAGCTCATGTCTTCCAACATGACCAAAAGCTTTAAAGACATGAAATGAACAGTTAGTTAATGTCTGGAACTCATATTTATATTAATGTTTAAGGTTAATACTTTCTCCATAAGCCATTAAACTTAATGGAGCATATGTGACACATTATCATCTATCAGAGACTGCAGGGAAGATGTGTTATCTGTCACACGCACCTTGAGGCACTGATGTAACTTTCAAAGTCTTAATATCATTGAGAGCGTTTTTAACACCATTGGTTTTCAGAGCGTTCAGCAGTTTGCTGGAAAAAACAGCATCTAACCCATTGGAGGAAGAATTCAAAATGAAATGGGATGGCTTGGGACTGCTTCAGTAAATTAATTCTAGATAGCAAAATGGTTATTTTGAAAGTCCAGTATAAAACAAAGAATAAGCCTAATATTAACCATAAAGCAAAATGTAAACTGTCCTCCGTTAAACACATCTTCTGAAGAAATCAGAACCTCAAAAGTGTCACAATATTAAATCTAGTAAAGGCAGACCTAATGTTTAAGCAGATCACTTGTCAAAACTTATATGGAAAGATAATCTGCAGTTGATGGGACTGACACAGCAGAAAAGATGTTTTCCATCAATCAAGAGTTTTGGGAAATGAACTGCTCCTAGTTTAAGAAAAGGAAGTTAATGAGAATAATTGTTCTGTAGACTGCATCAGTATTAACTCTTTATGCTTGCCATAGAGTCAGATGGGGCTTGATTTGCAATCAAACTATGTTGCCAAGTACAAGCACACACGTGGCCTTGTCGATTTTTATGTTCAACTCCTCTAGTTTTATACTCAGCTCCAAAGAGACATTTGTCATTATGTAAAAACAGTTACTACTCTTTCATAAGTGTAAGATGTGTTGCACATGTCCATTCCACGCTAGGGCCACACGCAACCCAAGTTGAGTCACCAGAAATGTTTCCCTCAGAGGTACCTGTCAGGGTGGCTTGAGCACCCTCTTAGAGTGACCAGATAGCAAGTGTAAAATATCAGGACAGGGGGTGGGGGATAATAGGAGCCTATATAAGAAAAAACCCACAAAAATCGGGACTGTCCCTATAAAATCGGGACATCTGGTCACCTATGCTGCTGTGCACCATTGGCACCAGTATAAAGTGCCACCTGTGCTTCCTCATTTCCTTCCTTCTGGAAAATTCTGATGTGGAGGGGTAGGAGCGGGTCGTGGAATGGACATATGCAACACATCTTGAAGAGCAACAGTTATGAAAGGTTAGTAACCGTGTTTTTTCCATGAGTGATTGCACATGAGTATTCCATTCTAAGTGACTCCCAAGTAGTTGAATAGGTGGAGGGATTGAAGTTTATGGACACAAACTGTAGTACAGCTTGACCAAATTTGGCATCATCTCTTGAATGCTGAGAGATCACTGCTTCACAAATGTCCTGAATAGGGATCCGCACTGAGAATGCTGCTGAGGATACTTGCAATATTGTGGAATGAACAGTCAGGTTAGTTGGCGGCAAAACACCTACCTGATTGTAACAAGTGTGAATATGTGATATTATTCAGGATGAAAATCGTTTGAAGAGACTGGGACACCTTTCAGCCTATCTGCTATAACCACAAACAGTAGGGTCGATTGCCAAAATGGTTTAGTTCTTTCTATGCAGAAGGCTAGAGCCTGTTTAACATCCTTATTTAGATAAGAGCCCATAGGTACATTGCCTGATTGCTATGAAACTGCAAAACCACTTTTGGGAGAAAACTGGGGTGAGGATGTAAATACACCTTATCTTTCAAGACGTCTATATATAGTGGTTACAATACGAGAGCTCGGAGTTCAGAGACTCTTCTGGCTGAAGTGATGGCAACTAAGAAAACCACCTTCCAGGAGAGAGATAATAAGGAGCTCATTGCTAAAGGCTCATATGGTGGTCCCATAAGTTTTGGCAAGACCAGGTTGATGTTCCAAGGAAGAAAGGACTCCCTTACTTGAGGGTATAACCTTTTTAAGCCTTTGAGGAATATGACTGACATATTGTTTGAAAAAGCAGACTGGTTATCCACCCAAGGGTGAAAAGTTGATATTGCTGCCCGGTGAACCTTGATAAAGGAAATTGCTAAGCCTTGCTGTTTCAGGTGCACCAAACATTCAAGTATGTTTTGTATGAACACATGGGCTAGGCTCTGCATTGGGATACTTAGACTGAGAACTGCTTCCATTTTGAGATGTAAATAGCCCTGGTGGAGGGCTTTCTGCTACCCAGTAGGACTAGCCAAACTTGCTCTGAGCAAGCTTGCTCTCTGGAATTTAGCCATGGAGCTTCCAGGCCATTAGATGAAGTGAGCTCATGTTCTGGTGGAGCAACCAACCATGGTCTCGGGAGATCAGGTCCGGGTGCAACGGAAGTGGAATTGGAGTTGCTACTCAGAAGTCTAGCAGGGTGAAGAACCAGAGTTGGCAGGGGCATGGTGGGGCTATCAGAATAACCCAGGCCTGGTCCTGCTTGATGTTTAGCAGCACTCTGTGCACAAGTTTGATAGGGGGGAAATAATATTAAAGTTATCCTCTCCAAGGTAGTAGGAAGGTGTCCATGATGGAACCCACACTGTGGCTTAGTAGGGAGAAGAAGTGATGACACTTTGTTGTACCTATTTGCAAATATATCTATTTAGGGAGTCCCCTACTGCTGGAAAATGTCTCTTGACACATCTGGATGAAAATACTTCTCGTGGTGATTGGAGAAAGACCTGCTGAGGTGATCTGTCAGCTCTTTTGGTGACCCCAGAAGATATTCACCACTAGCTGAAATGCTTCCTTACAAAGGAAGGAAGAGTGAGCTACTCCTTGCCTGTTGAGATAAAACGTAGCTGCAGTATTGTCTGTGGGAACAAACAAGTTTCTGCCCCTGATGGGGGGTAGAAAGGTCTGAGAGGCAAGGTGAACCACTCTGAGTTCCCAGACGTTGATATGAAGGGAAAGTTCTGCCGGAGAGCAACCGCCTTGAGTTCTGAGGGGCCACAGGTGAGGTCTCCACCATAATACTTATGCATCTGAAACCAGAGTCATTGATGGTTGAGGGCATATAAAGGGAATGCCCGCACAAATGGTGACAGGATCCAAATACAAATTTAGAGAGATGAGAACCTGTGGAGGTACCGTAAGTATAGTGTCCAGATGGAGACAGCTTGGTGAGTACACTGAGGCCAGCCACATTTGAAGGGGTCTGAGGTGCAGTCTTTTGTGTTGCATTGTACCACATATGTGCATGAGGGCATGTAACCTAAGAGCCGCATACAATTTCAGGTCATGTTTGGAGGACCTTTGAGGTGTGTTGACAGGGATCAGATTGATTGGAAACGTATCTCTGGGAGGTAGGCCTTGGCCTGGGTAGAGTCCAGCACCACCTAAATGAACTTATCCTGTGCACTGAGAAAGGGTAGACTTGTCTGCATTTATCAGAAGGCGTATGGCTTTGAATATCAACTGGATGTGTTCAATGATGGACACTACCTGAGTCCTGGCTAGTCAAGGCTAGTCCAGTCATCTAGCTAAGGGTAGACCTGCACACTTAACCTCCTCAGGAAAGCTGTTACTACTGCCATACAGTCTGTGAATACCTGAGGAGCCACAGACAGCCTCAACAGGAGTACTGTATCTTTGTAGGATGAGTGTTTCATTATGAATAATCTGAGGAACCTTCTGTGTTCTTGGTATGTTGAAACATGAAAATAGGGGTCTCTTAAATAGAAGGAGGTGTACCATTATCTGAGATCCAGAGAGGGGATAATGGATGCCAGGGTGGCCATGCAGAACTTTGAGATAGTTGTTAAGTTGACACAGGTCTCAAATAGATCAGAGACCTCCCTTGGTTTTGGGGATTATGAAATAACAGGAGAAAAATTCCTTCCCCTCTTAAATTCCACAGCTTCCACCAGAAGAAGAGATTGAACCTCCCGGATCAGAAGTTCTTCAAGAGAGGGGTCCCTGAAGAGGAATGGGGGGTAAGGGGGAAGGATGAGAAGGAGGGATAGAAAAACTGGAGGGTGTATCTGATTTCTACAGTGTCTAACGGTCCATGGTAATATGGGACCAAGCACTGAGGAAGTGGGAAAGGCATCACAGGAACTGGTACAGTGTCCTTGAGCATCCCATCAAAACATCTGCTTTGAACCCCTGAATGTCTGGATGGGGCATTGTACTGGGGTGGTCACCCCGCTCCGGCCCGGAAGGGGTTAAAGCAGCCCTGGAGAGGGCTGCAGCTGAGGAAAGGAGGCTGATGGGGAAAGGAGCCACAGCTGTGGCCAGCTTAATCAGGGCCCAGCTGGCCCTTTTCAGAGGGCTGTGGGCCAGAAGCTAGAACACACACACACACACACACACACACACACTCTCTCTCTAGCTTCTTGAGAGGGAAGGACCTGGCTGCCTAGGAGCGGAGCAGGGTACCCGAGGTGGAGCAGTGCTGGGAAAGGGCAGAGGGAGCTGGGGAGCTCCAGCCAGGAAAAACCCCAGGCTGCAGGCCTTGCTAAAAGGGCCAAATAGGTACTGGGACTGCAGAAGGGCAGCCCAGAGATAGGCAGAGCCAGCTGGTCCAACCCCCCCTTGCCGATGATGAATGGTTTACAGGGACCGGGGGCTAAATGGAGACTGGCAGTAGCCACTGAGGCAAGATGGGGATAGAGAGTTGGGGGTTCCCCTGGGAGGGGAGACCCAGACCGAGGGGGTACTGTGATGGGCAGAACCCCTGAGTAAAGGGCACCGGGTCCGGGAGGGACATGGGGGCCAGCGGCAGGCGAGACACCGGCCTGCAGAGGGTGCTCCAGGCTGGAAAGAGTTAATTCCTAGGACGACCAGCAGGAGGCGCCACGCCGGTGAATCTCACCCCGCCACAAGCATCGATTGATTTGCAGTAGAAGGGGGTGGCAGCAGACACCAAGAACCTCTCTCCTTTCAAGCATATATAGCAGCTTGCAGGATCAGGCCCTGTGTTCTTTCCCTCTGATTTTTAAACCATTAGGGAGTTAATGGTTGATGTAAATATGCTACTGTATTAAAGACATTCCAGCCCGTTACCCTCCTCTACCATGTGTAAATGGAAAAATACACTGTTACTATTAAAACAACCACAACATTCTAAAATAACTACTTCTTAGGATATCCTCATTGCCCCCACTAGGAACATGGTAAAATATAAGTAGATGCTGTGGTTTGTAAGACAATATTTAGCTAACATAGCAATAATAATAAAAAGCAATAAAATCAGAAGATAGTGTGTGCCCCCCATAGTGCTTCATCTCTCTCCAAACAAAGAGCAAAATTTTGTTTCCTTCTGTGAGGGTACTAGAGCCCTCTTCTCCCACCACTTTGGACACCTATACTCCCTTGAAAACAGAGGTATAGACATATTGCTTAATGCACTCCTGGAAGGTGCTCAGGTGTTTTGGCAGTGTAATAAACTATGTACAACGGGGTGGTGGAAATCATAGTTTTGCCAATGTCAACGGGAACGAGATACCCCCAAAGTGGAGGTGACTGTATAAGATGTGGGGTATCTCTGGCTCCATCCTCTTCTTCACTGGAAAGACCAGAGTCACAGAGAGTAGGTGTTGTACCTCTGAAAAGGAAGTTTATGACTTGCTTCTCAATGGATTTCCCCAACACTGAGGAGTACTGTGCTTGTAGGGTTCTAAAATAGGCAGATTTGCAACAGTGTTCACTGATCTGATGATGATTTGAGTCACAAAAGGTTTCATTTAGAGACAGCACCAAGTAGGTTCTCAGGTAAATTGGCTAATTTACCTAAATTCTCTAGCTTAAGTTTTAAAGAAAAAAAACAGCTCTACTTACTTTTCATGAGTCTAATTAGAAATTACTAAACAAGGAAGACTAAAAACCAAATATATTGCTCAAACTAAATTACTACAGAACTTAATCTAAGAATTAAACAATGGCATAGCAAACCAAGTTCACAATTGAAATTGAATAAATAGTTTAGCAAAAGATATTGAATTAAATTAGTAAAATCATCAAATTAATAGAGCCAATTGTTAGGTTAATACAGCAGATAGTCAATTATTATAAATCCTAATCTAGGAATTTAAGGAGGTGGTTGTCCTTTTAGTTCTAAACCTTAATTAAAGGATATTGCCCACAGCAGGGAAAAATCAACCAAAGTGATTGAACATTTTAGTATCCAAATTAATTTACCTCTCACCCCACCAAGTCAAGTCAATTGAAATGCCCACCCTGAAATTCCTATATGTATTGTGTTGACCCTTCTCCCTCCTCATACACTGAACACAAACACAAGAGAAGTTGGCAGCTCTCACTGCCTCTCATAGCTCTCAGATTGGTTTCTCTGACACATCAGAACTCAGGAAACTCAAATTGTTTTTACAAGGCAAGACTTCCTTGATGTTTTTAGGTTTAGGGAATTATGCCTGCCACCTCCCCAATCTGAACGTTTCCTGATGCTCATACACACTGCTGCTCTCTAGTATTTACATATGCACATTGACATTCACACTCACACCTTGAAATAATTCAAGAAAAATTGGGAAAAATCTTCTCAATCAAAACAAGAGGCAAAAAATAGAGAAAAAGGCAAGAAGAGAGACAAAGGTCTGAACTCTGCAGGTTGTATGGTCTTCAGACTCATGAGTAAGAGACGGGTCTCTAGTCAAGGATGCCAAGTAAGGCGTATTAAGCACTACGTTTCACTGGAAGGATCTTTTGGGCAACACATTTTGGGCATCCATCTTGAGATTATTCAGAGGTGTTGAGCACCCACAGCTCCCATTTACAACAGCTAGTGATGGGTGTGCTCAATACTTCTGAAAACCAGCCTGTGTCTGTAATTGGATACCAAAATTAGTGAACTTTGGGTGGGGGGGGGGAATGAACATAAGTGCCTCCAGTACTGCTCTGGTGTTCCCCATCATCCTCTTACACAAGGATAATTCTTCAAAGGCTTCCTTCTTTCCAAACTTTTGATGATGTTTGCTGCACTTTAGCCAATATTCTCAATGAGTTTTACATAGTGTATCCCCAAATGCTGCAGTATATACTTTTTTATAATCTGTCCAACATTCTAACATTGTATCAACCCTGTGATTCACCAACTTGATTCATCTGAGCTTTAAGTGTTTCCCTGAGACATGACTGCAGAGACCATCTCTTCTGTCATTCCATTAGTCTGTTAGTCCAACTGGGATTCATGGGCCTCAGAACCTTTAAAACAAGTCAACAACAGGAGACTAATAAAAATTTTCTAATATAAGCAGTGATCAATTTTGAAGAAAAAACACATCCTTCCTGGAAACGTTTACTGTGATCATGACAAGTCAAAGTGTGGAGCACTGAACTCTATCATTAAGTGAAAAGTAAAACACCAAATAAAAGGACATGTTATAAATGATGCATGAGATATCACTCCTGTTGGTGTTAAAATTAGAGCTGGTCTTTAAAATTTCATAAAGGACAAAAGGAATATGCTTATGTAGCTGAATTCTGGTTGAAACTGGTGGCCATTACAGGGTAATCATGGACTACTTCTGATGGATGGATAGCACTTCGTAAGGAAACAAAAAGGAGTCGCTTCTTCATTCTAGTAAATGCTCTTGTCGTTTGTAGCAAACAGAGTAGTCAGCTTTTTACCCTCTCTGCTTTCCTCGTATGCGTGAGATGCATACAGAGTGCTCCACACTCTCTGTGGCATCACAAACTTCAAATGCCAATGCTAGCTGTGAACGTTGATATTCGTGCAAGACAACTAATCAGAAAAGATAAGGTCAGAAGTGCACACTGAATTTGCCCCATGTTTTCCTTACAATCTGGAGGAAGTGAGTTCACCCTTGATGAGGCTTACAATGCTCTCTTCAGTATAACTTCTGAGGACCAGCTATTCAGCTGGTGTAAATCAACGTCCCACTAGTTATTATTTATATTTGTGCCTAGACGGCCTCAAGGATCAGGGCCCCATTGTGCTCAGCGATTTACACACATCAAGTGAAAAGTCAAGAAAAAAAATTCGGTTGTTTTGGGAGAACCCGCACAGAGTTTTTCAGCTTGCACCCCAGGACTTGAGCAGCCAGCAGAACCTGGGAGCCTTGCAGGGTGGGTCGTGGGAGAGCAGGCAGTTAGGGAGCTAGAAAGCCCAGGGAACCAGCCCAGCAGCTGGCTCGTATGAAAGTGGGAGGGCAGCCTGACCAACCAGCACGCCTCCATGGTTTCCATTTAAAGTTTTGACGGAATCTACACACACATTTAGAACATTTCAGTTCTGTCTCATGAACCTTTTCCAATAGAAAACTGTTGCATCACAAGATTTTTGACCAGCTCTACTTAGAATCCTGAGTCTACTGCCTTTCAGTGCAATTCAGATACCTAAGCACTCAAGGGACTGTTGAAAAAAAAAAAATAGGACTTAGGTACCTAAGTCACTTTATTTTCAAAAGCAAGTGTTACCCTAACTGCATAAACAGACTTAGTTCATAAGGAATCAGGTGCTCTGGATAAAGATGGATGTGAAATGAAACATGTAATATCTACTGCTCAGCTGGTGGATATGATGGGAATTCTTCCATCGACCTAGTATGTTCTACTCTAGGGGTTAGATCATTATGGCTAGGTCTCTCAGGCTAGGCCTACACTAAGGGGGGGGTCGATTTAAGATACGCAAATTCAGCTATGCAAATAGCATAGCTGAATTTGGCGTATCCTATTTGACTTATCCCGCTGTGAGGACGGCGGCAAATCGACCGCCGCGGCTCCCCCGTTGATGGCAGTTACTCCTCCTGACGAGGTGGGAGTAAGCGCGTCGATTCGGGGATCGATTTATCCGTCTAGATGAGACGCGATAAATCAGTCCCCGAGAGATCAATTTCTACCTGCCGATCCAGGCGGGTAGTGTAGACTAGCTCTCAGGGATGTGGAGTTTTCACTTCCCTGAGACATATAGCTATACCAATGTAAGTATTCAGTCTAGACCAGCCCTCAGGTCTACATCTGTAAAAGGAGAATAGCAGCACTTAAGGACCTCATTAAGATTTTGGTGAGGATAATTACCCCAAGGAGTGTGAGATGCGCAGATACTCTGAACAGGGCTGATGTAAGTACCTATAATAGAAATAATACCACCTACCTCTTATAAAGCATTTTTCATCAATAGATCTTAAAGCACTTCACAGTGGAGGTAAGTGCCATTATCCTCATTTTACAGATGTGGTTGATTTGAGTCCTGAAGAATAAGGGAACATCTCTATGATTTTAACCCTGTATAATTTAACTGTGGATGTTCCCCTTTTCCATATAAGTGTCTAATCCATCTTTTAATTTTATTCAACTTTTTGCCTCTTCAGTAACCAGGATGTGGGTGGTCATGCCTTGTGGCTTGAGTAGGAGCCAGGAAGGGCAGGATCAGGAGTAAAGCCAAAGCTCAGAACCAGCACTCAGAAACCAAAGCTGAAGTCAAAGGGTAAACCAGGGTCACATTTTCTGTAATCAGCTATCAAATCAAAACCAATTCTATATTGTATCTGAGAAAATGAATAGCTCTTAGCTGAAAAAACTCAGTCAAACTGTGTGGGATGTTTGCAGTATGTTATAGCACATTAAAATTATTCCCATGGGCATTTATTTACCAATGTATTGAGCAAATCTTATACAACGGTGTTACTTAAAATTAATAGGGTTTCTGATTGGAAACCAGTTTGCATATTTGCCTATTACTTAAGCTAAAGCCAATAAAGTGTATGGCAGCTGGAATATATTTTCACATGAAAAATGGTAGTTGTATATTAGCAATACAGAGATGGGTCCAAACACTAAAGAACTTGGAGATAGGATGGTCAAAATATGGACCATTACAGCTAGTTTAATTTGTCACAGAGCCACTGAAGTTCATGATCATCTGCCTCAAGCTTTTATACAGAATCTTCTCAACAGATCAGATGTTGGTGAGAAATTTTCACAGGTGAGAGAAGTGCTATTCTTGTGGGCCAAGATTTTCAAGTGACTAGCAATTTTGGGTGCCCAACCTGAGGTACCTTAAAAGGGCCCGATTTTGACAGGTGCGGGATCTGTACTTTCAGATCAATCAGACCTCTTTCAGGTGTCTCAAGATGGGCACCTAATAAATGAAGACATCCAAAAAAAAAATCACTAGTCACTTTTTAAAAATCATTCACTTGGAGTTCTTAGATAGCTCTCTTTTGGGTCACTTAAGAAATACGTCATTGCCTCACCCAATAAAATGGTTTCTCACAGCTAATAAAGAGAACCAACTGAAATTCCTACATGAAACCGTGGAACCTGTCCTTTGAATGCTGTAGTTCTATCATCTGAACTGCGAGAGTGATGTTTCTAATTTACAATTAAGACAAATTTTCCACTGATTGTCTTTGAACATAGCAAGCTCTTTGCAGAAATCAGATATGCAGACATAAGAGCACTGATGGAAAAAAGAAACAATCATTTTAATTATGCCACTTCAATAGGTTTCAGCCACCGATAACTAGGAGCTTAATCCTACAGATGTTACTCGTGCAAGTAGTCCTGGCTCACATCAGCTCTATTCATTGAATGGAATTACTTGCATGAGTAATTCTTACCCATGCAATTAAAAGTTTGCAGGATCAGGCTCTGTATAGCAATAAAAAAACAAAACAAAACACAAAGCAGGAGAAAAATAATTTCCCAAATGCATTAAAGCTTTAATAGTGAAAGGATTTAAAAAATGCTCTGTTCTTGGTCAAGCTTGTTATCATAGTAATTTAAATTAATGAATTAAGGTTCTTCAGTATGTTATTCTGTACTTAAATTCTACCTTGTCTCCTTACAAGATTTTTATCAAGTGATTCTTGGCAGTTGAGCTGAGACGAGTTTTAACAGAATTGCATGGCATTTTATTTTATATACTTGATTTCAATTAACAATTACAGTTGCAGATGGTTTGATAGCATTTGTGTAGAAGACTCTTTAAAGCCATAATAGATGTGCAGTATGACTTTTATAGCCGTCCTGTCTCCCAAATCCTTTACGCTTTAGCACCCACTGATCCTATGAATCGGTGTAGCAGTGTATTTCAGCCCTGACTTCTTATGTCAGCGCTCTGGGTCCCAGCATCTCGGCTATAGCCCTGAACAGCATCAGAATTCCTTCTGGAGTGTCTTTACTTGCCTGCCAACCTCCTGAGCTGCATTCGCCTCTCCGTTCCATCTCCTTTGCAGTGCTCTGGCAGCACAAAAGGCTGAAATCCGGCTGTAACTAGTCAGATAAGAATTTTATTACTCGGAAGGACCTCTCAGCTGGTGGATCCGGCTCAACCGGCTTCCTACCTTTTCACAGGTTGCGTCAAGGATGTGGTGGAGCACAGCTCCGCCCTGTCAATTCTCAACTGGCACCTGGTCCCTTATGGAATCTATGCCAATGAAGCATCTTAGAACAGCCCCAGCTGCTCTAGTTTATCCCTGGGCCGAAGCAGCCTCCAGCTCCCTGATGCCCTTCTCCCACCTCCCCGTCTTCTTGTGCCAGTCAGAACTCTGTACAGAAGAGCTTCCAGGTCACTGCTTTTGAGGAGATACCATGGAAGAGACAACTCGACGCAAAATAATGAACAGATTGCCTTCAGTGTGTGATTATATTTGTCCAATAGCAAGTCTATTTGGTGACACCATGATCAAGCCTTCATACTGTGGTGGATGGAATGAAGCTGAGATGATATTGATACTTTACCATGGTCTCTCTGTAGTTCTGTGTAATAGATCGTTTATGAAACCTGCAGTAAACAACGTAAGCAGAAAAATATTTTCCTTGGAGGGGTTGGGGTGGCAATTGGATTTCTTAGATTGTAAGCTCTTACGGACAGGGACTGTATTTTTATAATATGTGGTCATACAGTGCCTAATACAATGGGGATCCAATACTTATTGGAGTATCTTGATGCTATTGCAATGTAAATATAAAATACCACCACCACAGTAAGCGCACACTCCTCCTGCCAAAATTTTGCATTAATATCTTATGGTTGTCTCAAGACTATCTTGACATATGTTTTTAGGTCAGTATTCTGAAAGCAAGACCCCACAGAAGTAGCACATCAAAACAGAGGGACAGTAATTAAAGCCACCACTCAAAAGAATGACAGACAAATAGAGCTAGGAAAGCAATAGCAAAACAGAGCCAATATAGTGATGGTTTTTCCTGGGTCAAACGTCCAATGCAGCACGCAGACTGAATTTCACGTTGGACTCTTCAGCTCTAACTTTTACCTCTGCATGTATGTGGTTAGAAAATGAAGGTTTATTTATGGAACATTTCAATTATTCAGCAAAAAATAAAAGATGGAATATTTCAGTTGAAAATGTTCATATTTCAATTTGAAAATGCTACCATAGTGCCTCAGGGGGTTGTAATTTGGTTGCCTCGTACTCTGATGATCCTTTTCAGGCTGGGCTCTTTGATCATGCTACATCTTTCGGCATGCAGCACAGTCTCACCTCATGATGAGGTGAGGTCAGGGCTGGCGCTTCCATTTAGGTGACCTAGCCGATTGCCTAGGGCGCCAGGATTTGGGGGGGGCGGCATTTTGCCGCCCTTGGCGGCAATTCAGCGGCGGGGGGGTCCTTCCGCGCTCCGGGTCTTCTGCGGCAATTCTGCGGCGGGTCCTTCACTCACTCCGGGACCCGCCGCCAAAGTGCCCCGAAGACCGGGAGCACGGAAGGACCCCCCCCGCCGCCGAATTGCCGACGATGACCGGGAGCGCGCAAGAACCCCTGCCTAGGGTGCCAAAAACCCTGGCGCCGCTCCTGGGTAAGGTGGTTGCTAGGGACTCCCAAGATGCAAAGAGGCATCATGGAAAATGTAGTTTCTCTGGGCAGCCCAGCCCATAGAGGAGAATGGGGTTGTGAAGAAGCCAAACTACAACTCCCAGGAAGCATGTCGGGACAACCACATAAAGGAAAAAAAAGTCAGATATTTGTTTTTTATGGAAAGCAGGAAACTTTGGCCCCAAAAAAGTAATTTATTCAAAAATAAAGTGTTTGACAGAAAATTTAGACAGAATTTTTTCAATCAGTGCTAATGAAAGGGCTCTCCCATTCAAACCTGCAAGGAATCCACACCAGGCATACAACCAGTCTAATTAGCTCTTATGCCAACCCATTTGCAGTCCTTGGGACTGGGCCATTGTTATGAGTGTCAGGATGGAGTGCTTCTGCATACTTTATATTCTCAGCTAGCACACCGAGGCTTGGGGGCAGGGTTAACAACCCTCCAGGAATATCCTGGAGTCTCCAGGAATTAAAGACTAACCTTTAGGCAAAGGTTATGTCATGTGATGAAGCCTCCAGGAATAGATCCAACCAAAATTGGCAACCCTACTTGGGGGACATAGCCATCTAGAATATATCACAATACCCTGTAGGTTGGTCTAAACTACACTAGGCTGGTGAAGAAATTAACTCAGACACAACCAGATCTTGGGTGGTTCTTTCTTCTCCCTCTCAAATCTACTCCCTGTTGATATCCACCTCCGCAGATAACCTGTATTTATTTACAGTTTGTCCTGTCCTTGGAACAATTAGTTTTGATGATCATGGATAATATAGTACTACTAACCAACACAGACTTCAAAAACTGTGTCACGAATACAGCTGGTCATCTAGTGCATGGATACTTTTTGAATGTGCAGATTAGGAAGAGGGAGATTTATTTCTTTGATGCTACGTACCATCCAAAAAGTACTCCAACATTGATTCCAAGCCTTTGTTTTCCTCAGTATGAATTGCCTCTAGGGATCTGTTAACATTTATAACATTTAGCAAAACATTAAGACTAACTCATTCAGGGAAAAAAAGTGTTTATGCTTCAGACGTATATTGTTGCCATGTGTCAGTTATTTAGGGTAGTTCAGTTCCAGAGCTTTATTCTATATCATCTAATATTTCTGTAAACTAGCGACAAGTATTCCCCTGCCTTTTATTGTTCTTAGATCACAGTACTACTCTGTGGATAGAATTCCCCCTCTTTCTTTACGCAAATGTCTCCTTACTAAAGATGCCTGATAGTTTCAGTGAGCTACTACCAGTAGGATATTATATAGGGAGTCATGGCACTGTACATTTTAAAAAAGGAGACACTATTGTTTCTGCTGTACCCTTACTGGGCAAAAGGCCCCAATTGCACAAATACAGAATGGAGGATGACTGACTTGGCAGCTGCACTGGTGAGAAGGATCTGGGAGTTGTGGGGGAATCACAGCATCAACGTGAGAGTCAACAACGCAATGCTGTTGCAAGAAAAGCAAGTGACATTTTGGGTTGAATTAACAGAGGCATAGCATGCAAGTCACTGGAGGTGATAGTACTGCTCTACTCGGCACTAGTTAGACCTCAGATGGAATATTATGTATAGAGAGCATGCAGAGAAACTGGGAAAGGATATAGAGGCAAGCGACAAAGATGATCAAAGGAATGGAATGCAAGCCATATGAGCAAAGGCTGAAGGAACTGGGTATGTTAAGTTTGGGAAAAGAGGAGATTAAGCGGGGTGGGGAGGGGGCATCATAGCAATCTTCAAATACATGAGAGGCTGCCATAAGAAAGATGGAGAAAAACTGTTCTCTCTTGCCATAGAGGGCAGGACAAGAGGCAGCTGCTTAGGGAATTCATGGAAGCTCCTTCACTGGAGGTTTTCAAAAAGAGTCTGGATAGCCATCTGTCTTGGATGGTTTAGACATAATAAATCCTGCATCTTGGCAGAGGTTAGACTAGATGACCCTTGTGGACATCCATGCAATAGGGAGATTTCGTAGCACCAAGTGGTCACAAAAAAGGCTGGGGCTAATCCCCCTGCAACAGTCTTGTCAACCAAACTATTGGAAATTGAATGCAGGATGGTGCACTCCAAAGACAAGTCTTAAATGGTAAGCTAACGTGTTTGTTCCACAAAAGCAAATTAGGCAGTCTTGACCTAATAGATGGGCAATGGTCTACTTACTCAGATGCATTCAATCCAAGATGATAATCTGTTTTAGTCAATTTTCAGAGAAACAGCCGTGTTAGTCTGTATCCGCAAAAAGAAGAACGGGAGTACTTGTGGCACCTTAGAGACTAACAAATTTATTAGAGCATAAGCTTTCGTGGACTACAGCCCACTTCTTCGGATGCATNTTATTAGAGCATAAGCTTTCGTGGACTACAGCCCACTTCTTCGGATGCTGTAGTCCACGAAAGCTTATGCTCTAATAAATTTGTTAGTCTCTAAGGTGCCACAAGTACTCCCGTTCTTCTTTTTGTTTTAGTCAATGAGCACTATAATTAGATATTATAATCAGGCAAAACCAGCAGCATTACTGCATAGAGAACTCATCACCTTTGGTGCCAAAGAGTCTTCTTCCTAGTTTGTAGAAGAGAGCTGATCCAGCAGTTCATTGAAAAGATATATTCATGAGTTAGCCTATCAGTCCCCTCACATATTCAATACAATTCACTTACTGTGATCATATAACGATGTTAAAACGTGCACTAACCTAAACCACATGAATAACAAACACCAAAAAAAAATCTAAATTGTGCATTTCAAACACTGAAGTGGAAATAACTTTTTAAAGACAATGACTGCACAGCACCTTAAAGTGGGGTAGGGTGTGGGGTATTGTCCGACTTGCCAAGGGAAAGGGAACAGTGCTTTTCAGACGTGGGGGAGCAAGGTCAGAAGCTGCTGCAAAAGGGGCATGGGGGTCGGCGTGGTGATGCTGATTCATCCCCTGGGGCCGAGGGTCAGAGAGGTTGAAAAGGAGCAAGCCCAGGTATAAGAAGCCTTTTTTTCCATGAAACAGGTGAGGCACGAACCACACTCCCTCCCCTTGAGGTGGCAAAATACCAGGTGCTGCTGTGGGCATCGTGCTAGCTGATCCTTTTTAGGGGGATCCGGGAAGGAATTCCCGCTCCCCCCACCACATGCGGCTAGGTGGAGTGTCACCCCCCCACCTTTCCCATAGTGGGTTCAGGAGGGGCTTTGTTATGGTGAGGAGTGAAGGGAGTCAGGTTGTATATCACAACTCATTATGTAAGGGTTGGCGGATATCCAGTGCAGGTACTCCATAGGGAAGGGATCATGGCCTGTTAAAGGACTTAAAAAAGAGATACTGGTTAAAGAAATGGAAGGAGGAGAGGGGCTTCTATGAATGGTGCGGCAGGGAGCCCAATCCCCCTTTCTTATAGCCCACCTTAACACTCATATAAGGGAGTGGATGGTAATGTCCCAGCAATGGGTTGTCTGGGGGATCTGGATGGAAAAAGTCGGGGGCTGGTGGAAGCCCCCTGGGTAGTTATTGAATGAACATGGAGTTACCTGCACTGTACACTTTTATCTGCCCGGTAGTCCCAGACATCTAGTAATAAAGTTGCAGTCTGATTAAAACCATATTACGTGTCTCCTGTCCTCCTTTCAGTACAGCCGGACAAACAAACGTTCTCAAAGAACCTGATCCTTTTGTCATGGATATCAGTGGAAGTTTGGCCTTAAATCTTTCATCTTCTGTCAAACAAATATCAGGTGCTACTAGTTTACTTCTGCAAGCTTCTTTAAAAGAGCAATGTAGCATTTTACTCATGTTTAAACTAGATAAAGAGACTCACAGACTCAGACTTTAAGGTCAGAAGGGACCATTATGATCATCTAGTCTGACCTCCTGCACAATGCAGGCCACAGAATCTCACCCACCCACTCCTGTAACAAACCCCTGACCTATGCCTGAGTTACTGGAGTCCTCAAATCGTGGTTTAAAGACCTCAAGGTGCAGAGAATCCTCCAGCAAGTGACCTGTGCCCCACGCTGCAGAGGAAGGAGAAAAACCTCCAGGGCCTCTGCCAATCTGCCCTGGAGGAAAATTCCTTCCCGACCCCAAATATGGCAATCAGAGAAAGAAAGGTAATGTATGTATATCTTCAATTTGATAACTGAGGATAAAGAAAATTTACACCCAGTTAAATGATTAGGACTACGATCTTGTTCAGTGTCTCTTTTTTATTAAGCTAGCCCAATATCCCTGTCGATTTATCTGACTCAAAATGGTGTTCATTAACTATTAGAACATGCTTCCTTCTGAAAGATGGAGAAGCATAATGTACTAGTAATCTACTCCTTGGATACAGACTATTATAATTGTTTTATAGTATAACAGCTGGCAGAGTAATTTTATGAATGACTGATTTACATCAAACACTTCAAGCAATGCTTAAGAAAATTGCGACACCTTTTAGGGATGTCCAGAACTATAATTCACCCTGTTACTCATTTGCCCCAGCATAAAAAAGATCTGCTGGTGCAAGCCTGAGTGACAGCTCCTTGCCACTCCAGTTTGTTAGCTGGCCCCATAGATTTTCTCAGGACTCCATCAGTCCTAACTTTGCCTTGCAGGAGATCCTTTGGTACACTTCATCTCCCAAGCTCTCCAGAAGTCTCTCCCTGCATCATCCAGCCAGTCCCTGGATGTTTACAGAAAGTACCAAGTAAATCCACTGTCTCCAAATGACTAGTAGATACACTAGCCTCTTAGCTCAGCTAAGGATGCATACTTTAATATTACAGCACTGAGATGAACTTACATTAAAGCCATGCATAAGTTTATTGCTGAAGAAAAAGGGGCATGGATAGCTCAGTGGTTTGAGCATTGGCCTGCTAAACCCAGGCTTGTGAGTTCAACCCTTGAGGGGGCCACTTAGGGGTCTGGGGCAAAATCAGTACTTGGTCCTTCCAGTGAAGGCAGGGGGCTGGACTCAATGACCTTTCAAGGTTCCTTCCAGTTATAGGAGATCTCCATTAATTTAATAGAGATTTAACTGATACTAAGCAAAGATAACAGTCACAAACAAAGTAAAAGTATAATGTTTTTTAGTGACTAAAGCTTCACTTAACAGGCTACCATCCTTGACTAAGACAAGCCTCGTACCTAAAGCAACTTTCAGCATCACCCCACCACCTCCTCATGGCAGATCATTTTTCAAAGATACAAAGAGCACTGTCCTCTTAGGCCCCCAAGTGATGGATAACAAGATGCCACTTTGCTTCTCTTTATATTCCCCAAAGTTCATTGCCTTTGTCCCAAGAGTCAGGATGACCCCCTGGGGTCAAGACTCCAGGGTGTCCTCCAGTGTGCTGATATCATGCTGTTTCCTCATCCTCCTGGGAACTGGTGTTTAACATAGATGCAAATTAGCTGCCCATTGTCTCTAGCATCACTCTACATTACAGACAGGGAGATCACTCTTGTCTGGAAGAAAACCTATTTTTCCTCTTTGGTTACAGACTTTAAAGCATAATCTCAGTAAGCATCCATAAGTCCTCATATGATGTTAATACTTACATTTCACAATGATACTAGTGTGCCACTGGCTTTCATTTGATATCTCACACAATAGTCTTTAGAGACAAATATTATGACAGCAGTGTGCTAGGTGTGAGTTTGTCAGGCACAATAGGAGTGACCATCACGTTCTTTGACTGTGAACCCTTGCCAGTGGGCACTGAGGAGCTCTTAGGGTCACAAAAGCATCAATCAAAAGCATTTCATTAAGGAACTATTCAATAGAAAATATTGATAGACAAGTCTGATTTCTTATTGTGATTTAATAAGTCACAGAAAAAACCCATTTTTCTCTTGTAAAATGTGTATAATTTTTACAGTCTTAGGTTAAATGGAGATTTCAACTAGCTGATCCTAATTCTCATTTACGATGCATCTTGTACTGGTTCAGAATAATGGACAATTGAGCCTTATATTTAGCATTATGTTCTTCCATAGTAGATAAATATCCTTCTGACAGTGTGGAGTAGGTTAAAGCAGAAACTACGAAAAATAAGTGCTCAATAAAATGTTTAATGTCTATAAGCAGTATCAAGGGATCATAGGAATGTATTAACTACTTCAACAGTAAGTCAGATCCAGCCCTGGATCTGGAAAATGTAACTACCAATACAACAGATGGGGGGAGAACATTTTGAGATTTATCCCAGAAATAAAGAAACATCTACACTAACTGTGTGATGATCACACTGTGAATATTTACAATGCCCACTCCTACAAAACAAACAGATCAAGATTCAAGGCCTGGTGCTGATCTCACACTGGTTTTACATCTTGTAACATCACTGTGTGATAAACGCAAGACGGTGTGTGTCTGTGTGTCTGTGTCTGTGTGTGTGTGTGAGAGAGAGAGAGAAACAGTCCCAGAAGGGTAAAAGGCCTTCCTCCCTATCAACTGGGGAGGGGTGACTACAGATCAATCAGGTTCAGCTGAGAAGGAATTACCAGAGATCAATTAGGATCAGATGAGAGGGAGTTACCTCAGGTCAATTAGGATCAGCTAATTCCAACTAAGGGCTGCTGAGACCTTTTTAAACCCTCCCCTGTTGGGAGAAGGGGAGAAGAGAGAAGGAGTCAAGCTGCCAGTAGGTGTGTAGCAGCAAGGGAGGAAGTCTCTCCAGGAGGAGAGGCTGCATTCCCTCCCATAAGGGAGAAAAACAAGCCCAAAACACTGGCTGAGAGAAGGACGGACTGCCCCTGTGCAGCCAAGAGGGACTGTTTTACCCCAAGCCCATCTCACCAAGGTTAAAAACAGCTGAAGCTGGTGAGACCGAGAAGGTGCCTTGCCACAACTGACTGTATTAGAGTTACCCCTGATCTACACCACCATAAGTGAGTTTAGAATCACGCCATGTATTGTAATGCACTATGAGATGCCCTGAATAGCAGCATTTCTATAGTAGAGTTGTACTGGGCCAGACTCTCCACCCTCCATCTAACGCAAGCCCTCGGCCCTATTTTAGAGGGATTATGCTTCTAGGAGTTGATAGACTAATTCAATCTCTGCATTCTTTCAATCCTTGACCTCTTTGCAGAGACAGCCTGTAGTAATGCCACTGGTGGAGCCAGATTATGTGATGTGGTCACCTGCTCCTCATGGATTAGACTGAGCCATCAACTCATTTCAAATGACACACAGAACAGCTATGACTTTTGGCCACTACTGTCATAGGGCCTGATCTTGCAATATTTACTCATTTTAATAATCCCTACATCTGCAATCCCATGGGCACTGTTTGCACGAGTAAGGACTACACACATCAAACATTGCAGGATCAGTTCCTAGGTTGAATAGGGGGTCAGTGATAATGGATGAAAAACTTGGCATCTTGTTGCTAATGTCCTATTCTGTCCAGATCTTGCTTCCAATTCTCCTGCTGCAAATGACAAGTCATCGAAGTCCGTGGGAGTTACTTATTTTCTGCAATAGAAGTATCAAGCCTCCCCCGCCCCATGATTGGAAGAGCCTGTCATCCTTAAAAGCACCACGGTTTTAAAGATAGTTTGACTAGGTCCCACTTTTATGTAAAAAGTGAGCAGATACTGAATAGCATATCTTCAAAGAATTGTTGGGTGCTAGGTGCATGAGCTTTAAAGGGAATCTTATTAGTCTGAGACATCATAAAAGATTGATGCTGCCAATGACAAGGTTAATAGTTTATTGGGTATTTTTTTAAAGTGCTAAATGTTTAACCTCTACTTGTGTTATCTGGACAGAGGAATTGTGTGTGAAAGCAGAGGGTTACTAGTGGCATTCAGTCATTTGAGATTCAGAGCACAGCAAAAGCAGAGTGTAACGGGTTGCAGACTCACCACCGCGGCGCCTCCTGCTGGTTGCTCTGGGAATTAGCTCTGTCCTAGCCAGGGAGTGCCCTCTCTGGGTGGTGTCCCACCCGTTGCCTGCTCTGCTGTGCTGTCTGGGACCCGCGTTGTTCCCTGGCTTGCAGCATCCTCTTCTGGACACAGAAGACACCCTCCGGCTGTGCCCCTGCTCTATTTCTCCCCCCTTCTGGGGGTATCCACAGTCCTCAGTCTGCACCTGCCCTCGTGGCCACCTGCCGCCCCAAAGTCTAGTCCTTTGCCTCAGGGACAAGGCACAATCCATCGGCCATGCTCCTCCATGGTAAGGTGCAGTGTAAGGGGCGAGGGGGGACCCAGGCCCACCCACTACTATGGGTTCCAGCCCAGGGACGCTCTGGTGGCAGCCATGTCCTGCCCTCCTTCTCTCCCCTCTACTGCTGACGCTCCCTGGGCCACTTCCCCTTTCGCCCTTGTACCTTCTTGGCCCTTTCTTTCAGGGGCCTCACCCTGGCAGGTATCAGGCTGGAGCTTTCCCTCTGCTCCCCTGAGACTGCCCAGCACTGCTCTATCTCTATAGAGAGCCAGTCCTCCTCCCTTGCTTGTCAGGAAGAGAGACCTGTCTCCTCTGCTTTGCAGCCTTTATGTATGGCCCAGCCTGGCCCTGATTGGCTGCCTTTCTGCCCTTCTCTGATTGGCTGAGTTCTGTGCAGCCGCTCCAAGGGCTGCTATTAACCCCTCCTCTGCCAAAGTGGGGCAACTGCCCCACTACACAGAGGCTTAGGAATCTTGAAATCAATACAGTGCCAATATGCCAGTATTGATCATATCTTAGAAATGCTCTAGGATGCAAAGCAAAGAAATATGCTATAGCAAATATCTCAAACCAAATTGGTTGCTATAGTAAAGGACAGACTTTGATCCAGTTAATGCCTTTAGAGAAATCTGCTTCAGGGGCAGGAGAAATTTGAACTCAATTTACAAAATATGTGGTTAGATTCTGGCCTCTTTCTGTATATTTAAAGCAGATTAGGATAGTAATCAGTTAGTAACATTAGCAATGCTTGTGACAAAGATAAGAAAGGAGATCTGAAATCAGTTTCCAGGACATTTCCCAAATGCAAGGATACCTAAGGAAGGGGGGGGGGGGGGGGAAAAAATATGAACAGACTGACAGGAAAACAAAAAACCACAAAAATTAACTTGGAGAATGAAAATTTAAAGAGTCAAACATTCCTGCATTCTTTTGCTCCAATTTCTGGAGAAGCAGAAAAGAGCCTTTATCATCCTACGATGTCCTGCAGCAACTATATTTAACATCAAGGAAAACTGTTAGAAAATACTATCTTTCCCCTTGGTATTGATTTCTGTACATAAAAACTACCTCAAGATTTGGCTGAGACTTCTATTTCAGAAGAAAGGATTAACCTTTTCTAAAGACAGGAAGTTATTGGCCAGATCCACATCTGGTGTAAATCACCCCGATTTTCTACCCACTCTCACTGATTTTTACACCTTCAACTTCAGTGGAATTACTATTGATTTACACTGATGCATGTAAAGGGATCATTGATTTATAACAGCCGAAGGTCTGGCCTGAGACTTCAAGTGGCACATTCTTGGACAAATAATGGAGAAAAAAATTGCAAAACAAAGAGGGAAAATGCAATGTATTCATTTAAGTGCAATTTATACCCTGACAGTGCTCTGCCCCCCACCCAGTGAGTCAGACTTTGCATAGAAGACACAGATTTTGAAAAGCTGTTAAATACATTTTTTTAAAGTATATGTGCTGGTAACAGGGTGTACTGGCCCTTTAATACTAAAGGGGGACAGAAGACCCTGATACAGAGACATTAGAATAAAGAAAGGCTCCAGAAATGTCCTTGTAGGAGGAGGAGAAGCAGCAGCCTCCATCCAACTACTAACTCTCTGGAAGACCAAGACACGGTCCCTTTAAAGACCTAGAACTAGGAGCCCTAGAGCCTAGGGTGGGGCAGGGCTCCTCTCTCTCCCAACAAATTGAGGGAAAGTTCTTTGAAGGAGGGCAGTAAATACCCTGTCTTTGCCATCAGAACAGGGAGTGTGCTTAGGGTTACCAGATGTCCCGATTTTATAGGGACAGTCCCAATATTTGGCGCTTTGTCTTATATAAGCGCCTATTACTCCCCCACCCCCGTCCCGATTTTTCACACTTGCTATCTGGTCAGCCTAAGTGTGCTGCCAGGGAGAAGTAAGCCACTGAGCTTCTGCTAGGAAATACAGGATCAGCAGCTCAATGAATAGTCTGGGGCAAAACAAGAGCTCAGGATGAACTGTTGTGTTGCTCTGATGGACTATGTCTGGAACATTAAGGACTATTTTGAACTGCTTTTGCCTACTAGCCCAGCCCTAGGGGGTGATTGGCGATCCCAAGAAACACTAAGTGCAGTTCCTAAGGGGCTCTGAAGAGTGGGAGCAAAGGGAGAGTGCTGCAGAGCCATGAGAGGGTGCTCAGTAAATGTGAGCCCCTTACAGTGGTCCAGAAAGCAAACCACTGCAGTTATATTACATATGAACTCAAGGTCCCAACCTTGCGTCTACTAATGCAATTGTTGGATTGCATGTGTGTGAGTGGTTCTACTGGAGTCAAGCACAGGCACAAGCGTTTGCAGGATTGGGGACTGACTGTCTGCCTATCAGGACAGAAACTGAATGCCATTTTTATAGGGGTGCATTTCTAATTAAAAATATGATCCTACTATGGATTAGTGCCTCTGTAAAAGTGGCATCAGGTTTATGCCCTTCCGTGGGTGCTGGATAGTGGATCCCTGCACCCATGCCAAACTCCACTGAAGTCATAGGCCCTGCTGCCTACAAGGAGCTAATTGTAGATTGGGACCTGGAAAAAAAAAAAAAAAGGCAATTTATCAAGCGATCCCTCCCCTGTTGTCCACTCCCAGCTTCCAGCAGTCAGAGATTTATTGACACACAGAGCATGACCATCTCGGCTAATACCATTGATGGACCTATCCTTCATGATATTAATTTTTTTAAAGCCTCGTTCTAACTTGGGCCTTCATAACCTCCCCTGGAAATGAGTTCCACAGACTGACTTTGTGTTGTGTGAAGTAATATTTCCTTAGGTTTATTTTAAGCCTGCTGAGTGACTCCTGGTTCATATGTTATGTGAAGGGGTGAATACTTTTCACTTCCTCCACGCCACTCATGGTTTTATAGACTTCTATCATATTCCCCAAACCCCACAGTCTTTTTCTAAACTGAGCAGTCTTTATGGAACCTTCATATGGAACCTGTTCTATACCCCCATTCATTTTTGCTACCCTTCTCTTTACATTTTCCAGTTCTAATCGATTTTTTTTTTAGAGGGGTCAATCAGAACTGCACATGGTATTCAAGGTAAGGGAATTCCATGGATTTATATAGTGGCATTGTGATCATTTCTGTCATCTTATCATTTCCTTTTCTAAGGTTCCTAACATTATGTTCCTAACATTCTTTTAGGAACATGACAATGGTGAATTAATTGTAATTTGTCTGTAAAGACTCATGTCTGATATATATCTATCTCAGCTGACATGAGCCTAGAAAATGTACATCAGGAAAAGAAAAATCTAAGAAACCAAACCCTGAAAGTGCCAGGTGCCCTCAAATCCCACTGGGCCCAAGGGAATTAAGGATGTGCAACACCTTTCAGGATTAGATCCTCATGCGTTAGACGAGTCCAAGAGTGTGGTGCATTAAAATGCGTTCTCAAATCTTAAGTGCGATAGGCCAAACTTTGCAAACTTGGTGCCTTAACTTTCTTATTCCTAGAAGCCCCAACCAAGATCGGAGTGCTCATGTGTTCGGTGCCGTACATACACATAATTAGTTTCTCTCCTGAAGATCTGACAATCTAAGCAAAGGGTGAAGAAAGTAATTACTGTATATACTTGATCATAAGCCGGTTCGTTTATAAGCTGACACCCCCAAGATGGATAAGTAAAAATGGAAAATTTTTATAACCTGTTCATAAGCCGACCCTATAATTCAGGGGTCAGCAAACTTTGGCACCCGGGCCATCAGGATGAGCTGCTGGTGGGCCGAGATGTTTGTTTACCTCAAGTGTCCGCAGGAACGGAGGTAAACCTACGTAAACAAAGTGTCCTGGCGCGCCAGTTGCTTACCCTGACTGACCGGGGCAGCAACTCGTGGGGAAATTTTTTTGGGGGGGGGGGGGAGAAGCTGGGAGTCAGGGAAGTAACCCCTGTGAAGTAACCCCACCCCTAGCCTGGGACCCCCACACTCTCCCCATCCCATCTCTTCCCACCTTATCTGGGGAGGGCCAGGGGAAGAAGTCTCTGGCCTGGCTGGAGCTGCTCCGGCAGACCAGACCGGGCGGCGCGGCCGCAGCTTGTTCCAGCAGGCTGGGCCGGGCGGCATGGCTGCAGCGTATTCCGGCGGGTCAGGTGGCGCGGCCACAGCCTGCTCTGGGGGGCGGGGCCGAGCGGCACGGGTGCAGCCTGCCAGCCCCCGAGCTGCAGCTGCTTCAGAGGCTGGGGGGGAGAGCAGCGTGGCCAGTAGCGGAGAGACACTGGCCCCGCCTCTTCCCTTCTGGCTGTGCTGCGTCTCCTCTGTTGGGGAGAGGGGCTGTCTCTCACCTCTCCCTCTCTATACCCATTCATAAGCCAACCCCCTTCTCTGGTGCTTCCCTTTTTTACTAAAAAAATTCGGCTTATGAACGAGTATATACGGTAACTCCATTTTATAGCTGGGGATTTGAGGCATGGAGAGACTAAGAGACAGGTTTTGAGAAGTAATCACACAGAAATCTGCGGCAGAACCAGGAATAGAATAGAGATCTCTAGAGTTCCAGTCCAGGGCATCCTTCTCCTCTAAAGAAAAGCACCTAAATAAAAGCAGCCTATATTTTCCAGAGGTGTCGAGCGCTGTTGTATATTAAAACTTCTTGTTTAACACTAATGCTTTGCATCTATTTTCAAAGAATAAAACTTGAAAATGTTCAACATTGAATATTGAAAAAACAAAACCCCAAGATTTATTCATTAAATATACTCTGCCTACTCTAGAGGCAAAGTCAATCTATTCTATGTTCTGCATAGACATGGCTTTAAAAAGCTTGCAGTAAAACACTTTGTCTTTTAAGAGAACTTCATTCTAAAATAATCATGCAGCACATCTCACACTAGTTTGTAATCTGTTCAAGTCAAGAATTAAACTAATTTTCTGAAGGGCTTTTGGCCATCCCTCAGATATTACCCCCACCAGGTCTTTGCACATTGAAGATGAAATGCAGTCATTGATTTGCAATCACCTAGTTTGAGAAAGCTTTCTCCATTAAAAAAAGTATAAATATTCCCTCCCTGGCTCTAGGTACCAACATTATAAATCTCTTATCCTGGATCATGTAGTTCTAAAGAATGCCATTTTTGTGCCAGAGCACAATTCAATTTAATTCTTGGATGGATAATTCTAAGTTTTAGCAACTCACTAAAGCTTATGTTAAACTTTCCAAAAATAATGAGAGTGTACTCAAGGCAATTTCATTAAAAAATACTGTAACATATGCTAGTTTCAAATGATCTACTGTGGTGAAGATGATGAATTACAACGTCTGCTTCTATATCCTGAGTAAAGCTAAGTTTGGGTGAAAAATTTCACCCAAACCTTTTAGGTGAAATATGTACTGAAACATTAATGAATGTGCCAATTTTGCCAAAAACATTTCAACATTTTTTCAGCTGGAAGCTACTTTTTTCCAAAATTAACTGTAATTTATTTTTTAAAATGTTTTAAAAACTTTTCATTTGACTGGAATATTTTTTCCCCACTGATAATGTTTGGCTTTAGTCCAACCTGAAACTATTTTCCTCCACCAACTTTTCAGAATTGCCAAACTGAACATTTCCCTAGCTCCAAATCTTGAGGGTACATCCTCCACGTGGGGTGCAGCTTCCACCACGGTTTCTGGGTAGAATTTCTTAAAATTAAATGAATGCTATATTAAAAGCAGACATTTTTCTAAACAAACAGATGTTTTAGACCATGAGAGTTAGTTACCTGAACAATCTTTCCAGTGGTGTGAAGGTTGGAAAGACTTTCCAAATAATCTCTTCATAACCTCAGTCTCTGCTGTAACAGACATATCTTACAAGACTATAGAGCACTATTAACTGAACATAGTCAAAGGCATGGTCAGTTTCCAGTCTTACCACATCTTTAAAAAAGTATGGCTGGGGAGAAGATGTGGGGTGGGGAAGGAATCATGTGATCTGTAGAGAAGATCACTATCTGACTTGTGGTCTCCTCAATTCCCATCCACTAATCCTCAATTAAGTATATCTCAGGTATCTAAACCATAGCTTTCTGTACAAAAATTATTAATTAAATGAGGGGACCCTTTTGGTTGTGTTATCATCCATCCTGCTGGGAAAAAAGAACACCAGCCAACCCAATCCTGAGTCTCCAAAAAAAAGGTAGGCTGAGGAAACCCAGTAGTCTGGCACAGGACTTTGCAGCTATGAAGGACTTTCTAACTACAAATTTGTTTTTGTTTTTTATCTCAAGATATACATGAGTTCTAGAGATGTGGGAGAAGTCAATGCTCATTTGACCTATTTAGACAATGAATTACAAAAAAACTGCCACAGACATGAAGGAGGTTAAAAACAGAAAATGCTTCCTTAAGGCAAAGGCTAAGGACTCTTGGAGAAATAAGGCCTTCTTGAAAACAGATCACATGGGAATAATTTGCGGTTACTGGGGGTCTGCAGAACATGCTCTCCAAAGTACTGGGATTAGTTGCTGGTTTTCTCCCCTGGAGATTGAAAGGGCTGGTTGAATAGCAGAGGCCAGAAGAGAAAACCATCACCAACGCAGACCTATCATCTTCAAATTGCTAAAGGCTGGTCTACACTGGGGGAGGAAGGGAAATCGATCCAAGATACGCAACTTCAGCTATGAGAATAACATGGCTGAAGTCGACATATCTTAGATCGATTTACCTTGGGTCCTGACGGCATGGGATCGACGGCCGTGGCTCCCCCATTGACTCTGCTTCCGCCTCTCGCTCTGGTGGAGTTCTGGATTCGATGGGGAGCGCGTTTGGGGATCGATTTATCGCGTCTAAACGAGATGTGATAAATCAATCCCCGATAGATCGATTACTACCCAAAGATTTAGTGACAGAGTGAAGCTGATGTCTGCTGCTAGGTCAAAAGGAACTCATAAGTATAAGGCTTTTAAAATTTCTTTTGTCTCCAGGCTTCTGTAAATTTAAGCAAGAAGAGAGCAGCATTTAATGGCATCAGACAAACTCAGGAGATCTGATATTGAATACAGCCTCAAATTGCCTGCTGTCTTCATAATGAAGATGAATCTGAAATACTTCAATTCCACATTGGATGTTTGGCAAGCACTATAGGAATTGAGACCAGATCTCACAAAGCATGGTCTTCTCATAAAGGAAAAGAAAATGGTGAGTATAAGTCCTGAAGCAAAAGAAACGGATTGGGAAAACCAGGCAATCCATGTACATATTTAATAGTATTATAGGGGGTAATTAATACTGCTTGACAAAATATTTAGTATTGTTTGGTAATTAATATATTGAGAAGCCAACATAAGTATATATATTCAAAATAATGATACTACTCTTATTTCCCTAATTTCTGCTCTATTTATATAATATACACCAGATGCTAATAGATTCATAACTATTCATTTTGTGTCTTCTATCACTTTATATGGGCACTTGATATTTTTATGTTTTACCCATTAACTGTATCTATTTATGAGGTGTATGGAAACAATATACTCAAATTTATTTGCACATATAAATGGCACTTCACATTTACCTTTTGGTCTCTTGGTATAAATAGTTATATACTTGTGCTTATCATTTATATACTCTTACTTATGCATTCATAACCATGAAGCAATAGGATTCATTCATTTATATATCTTGGTATGTGTAAGTATTTTGGTAAATATAGGTATATTTCTGGCATATTCTGAAGTAATTCATATTGTGCATGGCAGAGAGAGGGCTGGTGCAGGCATATGGTATCTAGGATCTGAACGTGCCTGTACTGAAAGTCAAGGACGTTAAGGGTATAGTGGGTGATGTACAATGTATTCTGTTTTTCACATGGAGATTCACTTGGAGGCTGTCAGTCTACTGGGCATCAACTAGCACCTGAACAATCACTGATTTGCCTCCCTTCCCCAAACTCAATTGATTTTTGTTCCTGGAATGTACAGGGATGTAATGAACCTTCCAAGAAAGTCAAAATTTTAAGACACTTGAAATCAAATGGATGCCATATAGTTTTCCTTCAGGGGACACATTTAAAGAATGAAGATACAGATAATTAAAAAAAAAAAAAAAAAACAGCTATGGGTGGGACATGAACAGTACTCCTGTTTCATCTCCAGAAATGTTACTGAAGAGGCCTCTGATCCACTGGAATGACCATACTTACAAGTGATCCTGAGAAAATTAGCATAATTTCTGACCTGGATTGATGTTATTTACAAATTACCCCTTCTCCCCTATCACTTCTACTGCTAGCAGCATATATCAGACAGAGACCATTACCAGGAATCACCATCCGGGATAAAGGGTATACAATTAGTCTATACACAGATGATATTCCGCTCACTCTTAAATCCAATCTCTTCAATTCCACTGTTACAGCGTGCAGTAAACTACTTCAGAGATATCAGGATTTCAGATAAACTGGAACAAGTCTCAAGTGATGGATTTCTCATAGACCAAACCCATCTCAAATACAATAATTCTCCTTTCATTCATGCAAAGAGATAACCTACTTAGGCACCAGGATATGCTCTGATTTATGAAAGATAGTATCTGCAAATATGGATATCATACTCAGAAGTGACAAAACAGATGAAGAAATAGCATTCACTACCCAAAATCTTTATTGGGAAAGGTAGAAGCTATTAAGATGAAGATATGACCAAGATTAATGTATATGTAAGATTAATTCCACTTAAATTTCCTGCTTCAACTTTCACAAGAATAAGTAGATTTGTACAACAATTCTTATGGAATACAAAGACACCACAGATATCCCACAAAATACTTAAGAAATCATGGCCAAATAGAGGTGGTGGAATTATCTAATTTGTATTTATATCATCTGGCTTTTCAAGTAAGATTTTTAATAAAATGTTTCTGTCCCACCAACTTTCTTCCCAAGCCGCATTATGGTTTGAAATTGAAGACAAATTAGATAACTTCTCCAGCTCCGTCTGCACTTCTATTTTTTTAGACTGTTGCCTTCATCTTTAAAGGACACCCCCCCCCCTCCACATACACACAACATTTACCTCCTCTTGGAGAGTTCAGAAAATCAACTCCTTTATTACTGCTTCTAATCTCATCAACTCTTCTCATGCCAATCTGGAACAATTCCTCATTTAAATTTGTGACTATCTTGAAATCCAAACCCACTGGCTTACCGAAGACTCTAGCCCATACAAGTTATTGAAAAGACAACTTTACCCTCCTTCACATAAATTTGTGATAAATACCAGCTACCAACAAAGCAAGGTCCTTTCTACAATAAGCTTTGACTCAAAATTATAAAGGAGCTGGGGGAATTGTTGGCAGGCCATAAACACTGCACTTGAAGTGCACCTTTAAAAATATGTTAGCCCAAAAACATTTTGTGGGTAACATACAAATAGCTGAATTCTTTGATTTACCCTACTGACTATACCATAAGAGAAAAAAGGGCTCATAAACTAAACATCTCCACTTCCTCCAACAGATAGGATAATATGTGGCACAATACATGACTAACATCCAGTTCTGTTTTTGCTTTTCTTTTGGATCAAAATTTCTGAATAGATGCTATTGACTTCTGAGTGATTGTATAAAGCTGGACTTGCCCTGCACAGAAAATGTTGGAGATGTGACAGCTCCAATGCAAACTTGTTTTACATAGTCTTTTTGAATGTGAAAGTATACCTACATTTTGCAAGGAGACCAGAGTAGGGGTTTCTGGGGTACGATAGCTTAGACAGGCCTTTGTTCTCATGTTAGTCTTACAACAGGGAAACATGAGCTAACACACAGTAAGACTGTGTCTGGTCTGTGTAGAAGGTGTGGTAGTGGGGGAAGACTAGTTGTGTTCTCCCAAGAAATGCAAATCCAATTCCCCCCACCTGAGACATCAAAATGAGGCACCATTCATAGCCGATGTTCAGAATAATGTCACATGCACTCTGCTGAGCTGGGGGCTCCTCAAGTTTGACTTGACTGGATACGGTTTTGGCAGGGATTCGATTAAGGCACACTACAATGACAGGCCGAGTATCCCCGTCTTCTATGTGACAACTGCTGAGCCACCAGGCAACGCAAGGATTTATGGGTAGGAAGAGCAGTTTATTCTCTCAGCTCATAGGTTGGTCCCTGCGACTCAAGCCTGAGACATTAGCTGAGCAATGTGTGTAATCTTACAGCAGTGGTTCCCTGTGTTTTGTGGCAATAATGGTTCAAAATAGAAGAGTTCAATCTCCAGTGCTATAAATCCAGTAAAAACCACTCAAAACAAGAGAGCCACATTTTTTAGCTGAGGCTTTTATTGCAGCATAGATCTAATCTGAAACCGTTAAATCAATGTTCTGATGTTCGCGAATGGAAAAGCTTCTTGATTCTTTGCTTGTGCAAAACACCGAGTGACTTGTGCTGTGAAGAAGTACGTCCCTGCATATAATTGAAAATGGATGACTTGTAAACCCCTGATTGTGGCTGTGGCAACGGAAATTCTCAAAGATCTCACACTGCAACCCCACAAATGAGGCCAATGCAATTGACGCTTTCTGCTGCTGCTCTCAAAATAGATCACTGACGCTCATCCAAAATACTGTAATTAATAGCCCAGACTGGAGCCAGACAAAACAGCATAAGGGTAAGAACTGAGTGATCAAACTGTCACTGCATACCATCAGTGAGAGAAAATGGAAGGAATATTGATTCCCTAGTGGACCACAGCTAACAGCTCATTGTCTGCTACTACCCCATTTAGGGCTAGATGGTGCCCCACAAAGTACCATCTTGTGCTAGGCACAGCACGTGGCACAACACCCATGCGGGGAACTAGGGTAGGCAGTGGGCCAGATCCTCTGTTGCCCTGCATTTTATGCAGCCATTGACACCAGTGCAAAGTGGGTGCAAATGGTTACCACCTTAGTTTAGTATATTTTACACTTGCTCTGCTCTGGTGTAAGTGACTACACAGGGCAATGGAGAATCAGGCCCAATGCATCTAAGGGCTTGTCTACATTACCTGCTGGATCGACGGGCAGCAATCGATCCAGCGGGGGTCGATTTATCACATCTAGTCTATATATGATAAATCAACCACCGAGCGCTCTTCCGTCAACTCCAGTACTCCACCCAGGGCGAGAGGCGCAGACAGAGTTGACAGGAGAGTGTCAGCCATCAACTTACCGCAGTCAAGACACCACAGTAAGTAGATCTAAGTACATCGATTTCAGCTATGTTATTCACATAGCTGAAGTTGCATAACTTAGATCGATCCCCGCCCCCTAGTGTAGACCAGACCTAAAGGAGGGATAATCCATTCCTAATGTATAGGCTGCAGCACCCAGGAGGATGGTGCATCCTGTTTCCCCTTGCCATTCTTCCAGCCTGCCTCATATACCAGTGAGGAAGGCGGGTAGAACACAGACCTGATTAATTCCCATCAACACCAGCAGGGAAGCAGTCCCTGTTCTCCCATCAATGCAAGGACTGCGGTTGTGACAGATATTGTGTTGGGCACGCAGGTGGCAACAGAAGGAAAGAAGAAGGCTCCGAAGACCCTCACTTAACCCTACATATCTGTATTTAGGCCCATCTCAGTGTGCTTCTCCCCTATACTTTTTCTGGTGCTAATTTATCACAGCCTGGATTGAGATACAGGTAAGATCCCAGCCTACTATCCTAGAATGTCAGAAAGATAGCCCCATTCAAATTCCAGTCTTAATAAAATATTAAGGCTCTCAATTTGGCATGCAGAAAGTGGTTATTTATAAAGGTTATTGGTCCAAACCTTCTCTCTCACTTGTAAGTGCACTGACTTTGAGGAAGTTTCCCCTGACCTATAGCCATATAAGAGAGGAGAACCATACACCTATCTTTTAAAAATAGCCTCTTTGATTATTATTAAAATATCAAGGTTTTCAACTTGGCATGCAGAGTCACTCCCTCTCCCTACAGACTGCACGGAGGATGGAGAAATTTAGCATTTGCATTACCTACCACTACCTAACGTGCATCCGTAAGTATTTATAGGATGGATTAAAATCTATTTCACCAGAGCTAGAATGACACGAGTTGTCAGACTTGTCCTACCTGGATAGCCTGGGGTCATTCAGTAATTGCAGTTTCTTTTAAAGGTGGTGTCTGCAATTGAGACACTTCCACCCTGAGGGGGAGATTTTTTCAAAGTTACTTTGGAAGATTTGGGACCAAATTCCCATTAAAAGTAATGGGCATCAATTGGCTATTCTGATCTTTCAGGGAGCTTTGAAAATCTCAGCCTTACTCTTTTGGATGGCAGCATAATTCCAGGTGTTTGATGTGTTTGCATGGAGGCGGTCCATTTGGATGTGTGACAGGAACAGAAGTGCTCCGGTTTGGACGCTCCAGGGAAGTCTCCAAGTGAGAGTAGATGTGCACAACTTCTCCATGCTTGGCCCCTAGATCTGGGCACACAAGCTGCCTGTGTTTCTTGACTATACCTGTGGATTTAGCCACCATGGTTTTCAAAATGTAGCTTGGCTGCCTACCTTGTTGCTAAAAGCAAGTGTCCCTGTGCTACTCTGGGGCTCAACCACTCAGCAGGAAGCCAGGTGCGGTCTGGGGAACACCCACACAGCTCCAGGAAACACTAATGCTGCTTAAACTGCTACTGCTGGAGAAACAAATGCACAGCACAGAAGAGGCTACTGTAGCACATACTTTCCACAAAATGGTACCTTTCATTAACAATGGAAAGCCTCATTAGAGACCATATATTTCCAGCAGCATCTTAGATGGATTAATCTCTCATGTTCCTGCCATCATGGTAGTATGAGCACCTCACAATCTTTAATGTATTGATCCTCACCACCCCGCTGTGAAGTGGGCAGTGCTATTATCCCATTTTATAGATCTGGAACCATGGCAGAGACTCGCTGATTTGTCCAAGGTCCACACAGGAACCCTGTGTTGGACCCAGGAATTCAGCCCTTGTCTCCCTAATCCCAGCCCTAACCACTGGACCATCCTTCCTTTATCACACTAATCCTGCTAGCAGCCTCACATACACATGGAGAAGGAAGCAAGACAGGGAGAATTCTGCACAGATTGACCCCTAAGTCAGGCAAAGGCAAGTCTGGGTTTGCAGCAACTGAAGTAGGGCTAAGCCCCAATCCCCTCAAAGGTGAAAACCTTTGCTTGTCCTTGACTACCTTTAGGGGTCATCCATGGTACAGCTACACCAATCAATGGACAAAAACTGCTAGTGAATCAGAGCTATTCCAGTTGGTAGAGAGACCTCCCTTTGTCTACTGTGTGTGTATGCGTGTGTGTTAGTTTAAGCAATTCAGAGTGGATTTCTTAAGTGAATTGGAGGTGCAGAGCAATCCATGTCTGGTGCCTAAATTCCTTAATCTACGATGGTGGCTGAGCTATGCCACCGACACGGCTAAATCAGAGGTGTGTGGTTGAGCGTATGGGAATCTGAGGGCTTTTGAAAATGCAAGTTGAGCAGTCAGACCCTTTAGTCAAAGCTTGGACCTGCCTTCTCAAAGCACTCAGGGGACTTGAGTGCAACTAACAAGCTGTCCTGCAAATCCCCAGAGAACGCAGGCATATCCCATTTGGAACATGCACCAGGCCACTCATGCCCATGCAAGCTTTTGAAAACACCAGCATTAATCCAGTTATACTCCAGGCGAAGCACTCTGCTCGATCAGCCTGTACCTCCGAGTTCTACATTTTCTGCCAAATACTGAATCCTTTCATCGCTACATGTTCATGTCTTGCCATTTTGTTCAGCCTTTTATCATATCAGCCTCTGAGCATTTTGTTTGAAACTGACTGGAAATAACATTCCTCTCCTGCCTCCTCTACCCCCAGACAACCGAACCTACAAGTGATTGAGAAACACAAGCACCTATAGACGCCTTTCGCTGTTGTGACAGACTACGCTATTATGGTCACCACTTTTACAAAATGATGATAAATCTTGTACAAAGTATGCCCTGTGAGGTATTACTGGAAAAGTCAGTCTGCTGAATATTGTTGCCCTGTTAAAATGCGTGTATTCATATTGTATATGGAGTTATGAGATTTTGCTATATGTTTGTTACTGAAACATGTTATGAGTCTGGGGAAGACCCACAGACTAGCTCTTTAGAAACAACAAAAAGAACTATAAACAAAGGACTGGCATGTCATCCCTGGAGACACCTCAAGCTGCATGTACACAGAAGGTGCAAGCAAGAATTTGCAATCCATATGAAGGACCGAGTGCAGAGCACTGGGGGGAAATGGGGCTGCCTGACCCCATGACACAACTAGGACTTTTCCAGAAAAAGGAGTCAAGATATAAAAAAGAGGGAACAAAGGTCCCTGGCCACTTCTCTTCTCCCCCATCTCTACTGAAACAAGATTGCTTGAAAGACTTGGAACTAGGGAAGATTGGTCCCAGGCTGGGAAGGGACCCCAGCCTGTGTACTGAGAACTGCCTGCAACATCCAGAGAGATGAGAAAAGCTGTTTGCTTCAAATTTAGCCTTAGTAAAGTTTAGGAAGCAACTTGCAGCTTTTAACCTTTTCTAACCATTTCTGATCGTATACGCTTATATCACTTAGGGCTAGTCTACACTACCCGCCTGGATCGGCGGGTAGAAATTGATCTCTCGGGGATCGATTTATTGCGTCTCATCTAGACGGATAAATCGATTCCTGAATCGAAGCGCATACTCCCACCTCGTCAGGAGGTGTAATTGCCGTCGACGGGGGAGCCGCGGCGGTCAATTTGCCGCAGTCCTCACAGCGGGGTAAGTCGAATAGGATACGCCGAATTCAGCTACGCTATTCCCATAGCTGAATTTGCATATCTTAAATCGACCCCCCCCTTAGTGTAGACCTAGCCTTAGAATCTTTCTGTAGTTAATCCAAATTATTTTAATGTTTTACCTAAACCAGTGTGGTTTTGGCTGAGGGGCTTGGGGAATCGACTCAGGTTAACAAGGGCTGGTGCATATTCATTTTCTTTGATAAAATGATGAATTTACGAGTTTGCACTGTCCAAGGGGGACTTGAGCTGTGCAAGACATATGTCTGGGGTGAAAGGTTGGGATTAGGGATATGCAGGTGTCATCCTCTATGTAATTCAAGAGTGGCCGAGCATAGCCGTCTGGTATGTCTGGAGGCGACTTGCATGCTAGAAGCTGGGTGAGTGGGCAAAGTAGCAGCTCACGCAACAAAGCAGAACATAGTGGACACCAGACTGGATAAGTATGGGGGCACATCTGTCCTATGATCTGGATTGTCCCCTAGGGAATGTCACACCCGTTGATTAATCCTCAGTGCTATTCCCAGATAAAGCTACATTGAGTTAAGTACACTAACAGTACCTAGGTCCAAAGCAACTCATCCAGAGCCTGATCAGGGCACAAACCAAACCCCACTAATCTGAACACTCCTGAAATTGGGGGGTGTTTGGATCTGGATCTGAACTTTTCAAGTATGGCCTGTTTCTCTCTCACACACAGCCACAAGCCCAATTATATTTTCACCTAGTTATTTATTTATGTGCAGACATTTATCTGAGAGCTGAACTCTGCTTCACTCTTCTGGCTGCAAGGGCAGAAGGTAAGGCAAATTATTTCTGTTTCAATCTATGCGGTTTATTACTGCTCCTAGATGCACACGTATCTCCCAGCTAAGCAAGGACACTGTAGAAATAGAAGGGATTTTAGACAAATATTATTGGGGCATGAAGAAAGAATGAAAAATTAAGGACTGTTTAGTTTAGAGAGGGTTCCTGATTGGTTTGTATCACTCTGCATGATATAGAATAAGGGCCTGATTCTCTCATACACTAAGGGCTTCTTTTCACATAAAAGTTTTATTGCTTAAACTATAAAGGGAAAGTCAAAGCAGTACAACCCCCTAAGATGAATGAAGTGATATCAATATAAGAGTCCTTATACTGGTAGGACTAATCCCATAGAGGAAGAAAAGTGAGCTATAAGGCACTTCCATACTGTGACGTTGTGCAGTCTATATGGTTTTATAAAAACATGATAATAAGTTAATATAATGTAACTGGAATAGTTTTATAAAAACATGATAAGTGAATATAATGTAACTGGAATATGCTTCATGCAAAAGGTCTCTTGTAAGGTATCATTACAAAGCTTATAATCTACTGAGTGATCATCCTATTTGTATAAATGTACCACTCTTATATCTACAACTAGAAATATAAAATATAAATCTGAGGGCCTATCGTAATTATGCAAAGTGTAGGCCATTAATGGTGGTCTGAAATCTTGATGACTCCCATTGTCTGCAGATGGCTGTTTACGTGTGAGTCTTCCTGTATATGTGTGTGCTGGCAAGTGGGTAATGAAGTCTTGCAGTGACATGTGATCATGTCACCTGAATTGGAATCCATCTTTAACCGGGTGCTTTTCCGGGGGGGGGGGGCGGGGGTGGAAACCCAGAGGGACAAAGGGTTCCCGCCTTATGCAAAAGATAGATATATAAAGGGGTGGAACAGAACAAAGAGGAGAGCGAGGAGCCATCATGAAGAATCCCCTAGCTATCACCTGAGCTGGAACAAGAGCTGTACCAGGGGAAAGAATTGTGCCCAGGCCTGGAAGGTGTCCAGTCTGAGAAAAAACTTACTGAAGCATCTCTGAGGGTGAGATTTCTGTATTCAGTTTGATTAGACATAGATTTGCGCATTTTATTTTATTTTGCTTAGTGACTTACTTTGTTGTGTCTGTTACTACTTGAAACCACTTAAATCCTACTTTCTGTATTTAATAAAATCACTTTTTACTTAGTAATTTACTCAGAGTATGTACTAATACCTGGGGGAGCAAACAACTGTGCATATCTCTCTATCAGTATTATAGAGGGTGAACAATTTATGAGTTTGCCCTGCATACGCTTTATACAGGGTAAAATTGGATTTATTTGGGTTTAGACCCCATTGGAAGTTGGGCATCTGAGTGCTAAAGAGAAGCACACTTCTGTGAGCTGTTTTCAGGTAAACCTGCAGCTTTGGGGCAAGTAATTCAGACCCTGGGTCTGTGTTGGAGCAGATGGGAGTGTCTGGCTCAGCAAGACAGGGTGCTGGAGTCCTGAGCTGACAGGGAAAACAGGAGCAGAGGTAGTCTTGGTACATTAGATGGCAGCTCCCAAGGGGGTTTCTGTGATCCAACCCGTCACACATATCCGTATAATTGCATCCACATTTTTAAAAAAATCACTCTCCTAAGTTGAATAGTTACACTGGTAAAGCTTTTAAAGTGTAGACCAGGCCTCAGGACACTTTTCATTGCCAAAGTAGTTTAAAGAAGCCTTAACTGAAATGAAAATTAGGCCCAAGATAAAGTTTGTGTGTTCCTATTCACCCTCACAATATGAGGACAAAGGGGTAGTCAATGAAACTGAAAGGCAATAACTTTAAACACGACAAAAGGGAATAGCTCACTAATAGCCCTGGTCTACACTGGGGCGGGGGGAGATCGATCTAAGTTACGCAACTTCAGCTACACGAATAACGTAGCTGAAGTTGATGTACTTAGATCGACTTACAGTGGTGTCTTCACCGCGGTGAGTCGACTATTGCCGCTCCCTCGTCAACACTGCTTGCGCCTCTCACGGCAGTGGAGTACAGGAGTCAACGGGAGAGCGCTCGGGGGTCGATTTATCGCATCTAGACTAGACGCGATAAATCTATCCCCACTGGATCGATCGCTGCTGCCGATCCGGCGGTTAGGGTAGACATACCCTAAAACACATAACATAAGAAACCCATGAAAATCATTCATTGATTAAGTAGTGTCATTTCAGTGGAATTAAGTGTGTTCTAATTTGGCCATGCCTTCCTTATCCTACAAAGTCTAAGCAGACCTACTTAACTCCCAAACAACATTTCTGATGTAATACATGGAGATAAAATGAATTGACACCTTTGCTGACAGTCTTAGCAGAGAAGCTAATGACTGAATGGGATAGGGAAATTGAACTACCCCTTCACATCCTTACAGTGATCCCTTCAAGTAGTACAAAGGGAAATTTAAGACCAGAGGAAATGGGTTAATAGTACTGTAGTTGTGTTGTTCGCTGACATTTTGTTCCTGGACTACGAAGGAGTAAAAACCAGAACTCTCCGTCAATGTAATGGACAAAAACATGTGGAGATAGATGTTCTTATGTATTGAACATAGTCCTGGCCTTATTGCAGAACTGCTTGAAAATATTTCTTTCCCCCAGAAAATAAGACAAGTTGTAATTCTTCCAGAGATCCCTTATCATTTAGGTTTATAGATATGTGAGTAACAGTTTTTGTTCAGGAAGAAGCAAAAAGAAAGGGCAGGGAGAGGTAAGAGATGAAGCAGGATTCTGTGCAAAAAGAAAAAAAAATCTGAATTATTTTGTGAAGTTAAGAAAAACAAACTGGTAATCACCAATGGTACGAGCCGGATGTATGTAGCTATAAGGGAAAAATGAGAGAGACAGTCATGAAAATGAAATCAATTGCAGTTAAGTGCTTAAGAGTCAGATTTTTAAAGGTATTTAGGCACCTAGATTCAGATAGGTACTCTTTAAATCCCACTAGGCACCTAAGCACCTAGGAATCCAAGTCTAACTGGGGGAAAAAAGTCAATGAGACAGGCTAGGTGCTTCAATCGCTTTTGAAAATGGGACTTTGTTGCTTTTCATTACTTGATTTTTCTGCGATTCTGGTAACTTTATAGCCAGCACTTGTACTCTGTTCTTTTCTGCTCAAGGACAACTTTGAAAATGAGAAATTAATCTCACAGAGTTTCTTCTTCCTAGTAAAACATTTCAGTAAATGAATCAAACAGTGTCATCAATGTGACTTTTGTCACCTCTGTGTACACTATAATTACATTGCTGAGTGAACGTGCATAGCAATCAGAATTAAAACACTTGGAGAGCTTAATTGCAAGATGGAAGAAGGGTCCTTTAGTTCAGTATACAAAGCTTTCTTCTTTAGGAGGGCAATGTTGGGGAGTGAGAAGAAAAACCAACAAGGACCAGCAAGTGCAAAGACATTACACAAATCTTTCTTGTCAGCTATTATAAGATACTCACTCATTAGCATTGCTCTCTTTCCTTGACTGCAGTAACAGGGTCTCGCAACAGAAGCGGCAAAGGCCATCAAAGTCCAGTGTTCCACTGATCAATTTGATGTTTAATAGGCTGAAGTAAGAAGATTAAATTACAGTCTGCTGTGACCTACAGTGACCAGATGTCCTGATTTTATAGGGACAGTCCCGATATTAAGGACTTAGTCTTTTATTTACCCTCCATCCCCATCCCGATTTTTCACACACTTGCTGTCTGGTCACCCTACTCTGACCTGATAAGTTATTCAGTTATTTAAACGTCAGTTATTAATTGCCTTGTGATCATATTGGGATGTTGCACCAAATATATTACTGAAGAGGGTGGACACTTGCAAAGCCCTGGGAACAATTCTTTTCAAGCCCTCTATGAATCTGTCCTTGATGTGTGAACCTCCAATCTGGGAAAAAAGGATAGGTTTCTTAGGACCTAGCCATAGGAAAGATTTTTTCACACAAGTTTAGCTACTGTTAAGTGGAAGAAGTATTGAAAACTGAAAAGCAATACAAGTTGTTCATGTAACTTTCCTAAGTCTGGTTTGCCATTTGACAGACTTAAGGCTTGCAACCATCCAGAGATTTTAAAAGTTCTTTTGCTACTGTGAGGTATAAAGAATATTAGATCACTTATGACAGACAATCTAGCAAATGTTTAAGTGTTTTGCACAGATATTAGCCATGTCACACCTGCTAGTATAAAATAAATAGTCAAGTCAGTCATAATCATCAAATAATGGAGCTGGCTGACTGCTGCAAAACAATTTTTCTTCATTCAAATTCCAAGTGTCCTTTTGGTTTAACTATGTGTGGCCAGTTCTGTTCATCACACAAACATTTGTGCATGGCTAGGGGCTCTTTCATACAAATGCATGGGGAAGAGACTCTTCATACAAATAGCTATATTAACAAGGGCATCTATGCACAAACAATGAATAACAAAATTAATGAATTTTGTTATTCATTATTGGCTAGGCCTCAATGATTATTTGTTATTTTCATGACTCAGAAGTGTCAACCTTCCCATCAGGGTGCAGAAACAATATCGCCTGACTTAGTTGACCATGCTCATGCTACAAATAGTGTCAAGAACAAATCATGTCAGACCAACCTGATAGCTTTCTTTGACAGGTAACAAGCCTTGTGGACAGGTGGGAAGTGGTAGATATGGTATATCTTGACTTTACTAAAGCTTTTGATAGTGTCTCGCCTGACCTTCTCATAAACAAACTAGGGAAATACAACCTAGATCGAACTACCATAAGGTGGGTGCATAAGAGTAGTTATTCATGGTTCACAGTCATGGTGGAAGGGCATAATGAGTGGGGTCCTGCAGGGATCAGTTCTGGGTCCAGTTCTGTTCAATATTTCATCAATGATTTAGATAATGGCATAGAGAGTACATTTATAAAGTTTGCGGATGATACCAAGCTGGGAGGTGTTGCAAGTGCTTTGGAGGATAGAATTATAATTCAAAATAATGTGGACAAACTGCAGAAATGGTCTGAAGTAAATAGGGTGAAATTCAATAAGGACAAATGCAAAGTACTCCACTTAGGAAGGAACAATCAGTTGCACACATACAAAATGGGAAATGACTGCCTAGGAAGGAGTACTGTGGAAAGGGATCTGGGGGTCATAGTGGATCACAAGCTAAATATAAGTCAACAGTGTAACACTGTTGCAAAAAAAGCAAACATCATTCTGGGATGTATTAGCAGGAGTATTGTAAGCAAGACATGAGAAGTAATTCTTCCGCTCTACTCCGCACTGAATAGGCCTCAACTGGAGTATTGTGTCCAGTTCTGGGTGCCACATTTCAGTTTTCAAGTATGTAAAAGGTTGTTACAAGGAGGGAGGGAGAAAAATTGTTCTTCTTTCCTCTGAGGATAGGTCAAGAAACAATAGACTTAAATTGTAGCAAGGGCGGTTTAGATTAGACATTAGGAAAAACTTCCTAACCGTAATTGTGGTTAAACACTGGAATAAATTGCCTAGGGAAGTTGTGGAATCTCCATCATTGCGGATTTTTAAGAGCAGGTTGGACTAACACCTGTTAGGGATGGTCTAGTCTCTCAGTCTGTTATGGCACCCAAGTGCGGCGTCACCGAGGGCCCCCTTCCTCTTCCCTTGACCCCCATGCCTGGTCAAGAGGTGCTGCACCCCGGTAGCTTGGCTGCCGGGGCTCCCAGTCCCAACCCTGATCCTGCCCCCATACCTATCCCCACCACTGCCCCTACTTCCTCTCCTTCCACCTCCCATGTTGTTGCCACCCCTGGGTTGTCTCATTTCCCTTTTTGCTAGATTATCTTCGGAAGGTGGCTTTCATGTTTCCCCCGTCCCAACCCATTAGGTGCTGCTGTTTTCCCTCCACTGTCCTCTCCTGCGCCAGGGTCTGAGACGGCCTGGGTGGCACCAGCAGAATGGGTGCTGTGCTGGGGGTCTGCCCTCTGCCTGCCCGTCTCAGAAGGCCACGAGGCTGTCAAGGGAACCCAACCGGGGGATTCCTGGAGATCTGAGACCCCAACCCCCTGATGCGTTGCAAGACGAGCTGTGCCTTTTTCTCCTGGACACTCGTAGATCCAGGAATAAGGTGCAGCTCGCTCTCCAGCGCTGGGGAGACTTCCATAGCATTCTTCAGGCCATGAGGGCCATTTTGGGACAGGGTAAAGGGACCCGGAAGCAGGGCGCTGTGGCCTACCAGCAGGCCCGCAGCTTCCCTGACTCCCATATGGCTTTTGGGGTCGGTCACAGATTGCTGCGGGGCCCAACGGCGGCCGTTAGCATCCCTACCTGCAAAGATCCTCCCCAGCCCTCATCATGGCACTGATCACCTGTGCCACACTAAATACAGGGGCTGTAGGATGAGTCTCCGCAGGTGCTCTCCTTCCTTCAGGATGGGGGGTACTCTGATTTTCCTGCAGGAGAACCATATGGATTCAGCCACTGAAGCTAGCTGGGGGTTGGATTGGGGGGACAGGGTCTATTTTAGCCACCTCACAGTTAGTACGGTTGAAGTGGCCACCCTGTTTTCCCCCAACCTACGGCCTGAGGTGCTGGGGGTTGCCTAGGTTGTGCTGGGTCGCCTGCTGCTCCTCCGGGCCTGTGTGGAGGGGCGGACGTTGAACCTTGTCAATGTCTATGACCTGACATTGGGCCTGGAGTGGGTGCATTTCTTGCAGCAGGCATCTGCCTTCCTCAGCTCCTTGTATCCTCGCGAGTGCCTGGTCCTGGGCGGGGCCTTTAACAGTACCCTCGAGCGGTGCCCGGACGCCGCAGGCATCCTCCAGGAGATTGTGGATCATCACTCCCTGGTGGATGTCTGGCGCGACCTCCCCCTGGGCCTTCTATGCCAACCTCTTCTCCCCAGATCTGACCGATGCCGATGCTTGAAGGGTGCTCTGGGATGCCCTCCCGATGGTCAGCACGGGTTACCGGGACCAGTTGGAGCTAGCTCTCACACTGACTGAGTTCTCTGAAGCCCTCTGTCTCATGCCCACTAATAAATCTCCAGGCATGGAGGGGCTGATCACGCTGTTCTACCATGTGTTCTGGGACATCTTCAGCCTGGACCTTATTACTGTCTGGGCCAAGTCCTTAGGGAGCAGGGTCCTCCCTCTCTCATGCAGGCGAGCTGTGCTCACCTTGCTACCCAAGAAGGGGGACCGCCGCAACCTTCAGAATTGGCATCCTGTCTCGATCCTCAGCATGGACTACAAGGTCGTAGCGAAAGCCATCTCGCTGCAGCTGGGGTCCGTGCTGGTGGATGTGGTCCACACCGACCAGACCTACACTGTCCCAGGCCGTTCCATTTTCAACAATCTGTACTTGGTCCAGAATCTCTTGGAGCTCAGGTGTAGGGATAGTCTGTCGTTTGCCCTCCTGTCTATGGACCAGGAGAAAGCGTTCAACCGGATGGACCATGGGTATCTCCTGGGCACTCTGCGGGGGTCTGGCTTTGGACCACAGTTTGTGGGTTTTCTCCAGGTGCTATACACCTCCGCAGAGTACTTGGTCAGTCTCAACTGGACCCTGACCGAACCGGTCAGCTTCGGGTGAGGGGTATATTGGGGTGCCCGCTGTCGGGCCTACTGTATATTCTGGTGATTGAGCCCTTCCTCTGTCTCCCCTGCTGGAGGGGGACGGGGTTGGTGCTTCAAGAGCTGGAGTTGCAGCTGGTCCTGTTGGCGTTCGTCAATGACGTGCTCCTTGTGATCCAGGACCCAGGTGACCTGGTGCAGGTGGAGGCCTGCCAGACTACCTACTCAGCGGCCTTCTCCACCCAGGTCAGCTGGGTCAAGAGCTCTGTCCTGATGGTTGGGGACAGGTGGCAGGCGAGCTCCCTCCCACCCGCGCTTCAAGCCATCCGGTGGAGCGCAGGTCCACTGCTCTATCTCAGCGTTTATCTTTCCGCCACGCATCCTTCTCTGCCAGAGAAGTGGCGGGATTTAGAGGCCAGGGTTGGTGAGCGTCTGCAAAGAAGGCAGGACTGCTCTGATGCCTTTCCCTGCGGGGGAGGGCACTGGTGCTTAACCAACTAGTCCTGTCCATGCTCTGGCACCGGCTCAACATCCTGAGCCCGGCCCTGGGGATCCTAACCCGGCTCCAGAGGTTGGCTCTCGAGTTCTTTGGCCAGGACTGCACTGGGTCTCTGCAGGGGTTCTGAGTCTTCCCCTGGAGGATGGGGGACAGTGCCTGGTCTGCCTCCACAGCCAAGTCCATGTCTTCCACCTCCAGGCCCTGCAGAGACTCCTCTCTAGTGCAGGTAATCTGGTGTGTACTTCAGAAGGTGAGGGCAGCCTTATCACCTGCTTCTCAGGTTTACCTCGAGCGGGTCCTGCGGGAGGGTGCTCCCCGCCCACCCTACACCCCAGGCTCTCTGGATCTTTGCATAGGTCCCCTTCCCCATGATCCCCATCCCCTGCACTGAAAGCACAATCAATATACCATAGATAATGGCTCCTGTGAGTAAACATATGTTACAAGGATATCTATTTTTATTTCAAAATAAAATCTACTGTCTCAAAAAGGAAAAGCTGCTGATGAATTGGTTTCTCCTTAAGTGTGCATTCTATGACCTGACTCCCTAAAAATAATATATCAAACTGAATAGACAAACACACAGCTTGGAAAAAAATAGGATTTTTAATAACTCATTAATATTATGATTTTGCCATTTATTACGGCAGTTTATTTTCTAGAGCTGTGCCTTTGCTTTGGCACAGAGGAACACTCGCAAACACTAACAGGGTTACAGAGCTGATGCCAAATTACTTTGTGTAAGGAGAGGACAGAGGAGGGCTGTCCACAGGGCTTCACAGAGATAGCTACTGAGTACAAAATGAGGACGTTATTCACAGAGTGACTTGATAGATGGCTTTATTTGAGTTTTGATGATGGAGCGAGACTTCGTTGTAAGGCATGCTAGTGTAGACTTTAAAATGAGATCGGACGTAATCAAATCCATTTAGGGCTCAGTCTTATGAGTGCTCAAGTCCCATAGCACCAAGAAGTTATTTTCATAGATTTCAAGGCCACACTGTGGTCATTTAGTCTGACCTCCTGTCTAGCACAAACCATAGAACTTTTCCAAAATAATTCCTAGAGCAGATCTTTTTAGAAAAACATCCAATCTTGATTTCAAAATATTCAATGATGGAGAATACGCCAAGACCCTTGGTAAATTGTTCCGATGGCTAATTACTCTCACTGTTAAAAATGTACACCTTATTTCCCGTCTGAACTTGTCTTGCTCCAATTTCCATCCATTGTATCTTGGCTAGATTTAAGAGCTCATTATTAAATATTTGTCTCCCCTGTAGGTACTGGCCGATTTGTTATAAAGTCACCCCTTCACCTTTTCTTTGTTAAATTAAATAGATTGAGCTCCTTGAGTCCATCACAATACAGCATATTTTCTAATCCTTTAATTCTTCTCGTGGCTCTTCTCCGAACCTTCAATTTCTCAACATCCTTCTTGACTTGTGGACATTAAACTGGACACATTATTCCATCAGCAGCCACAACAATGCCAAATATAGAGGTCAAACAACCTCTCTGCTCCTACTCAAGATTCCCATTTATACATCCAAGGATCACATTAGCCCTTTTGGGCACAGTGTTCCACTGGGAGCTCACGTTCAGCTGATTATCCACCATGACCCCAAACCGTTTTCAGAGGAGAGAGTTCTCCATTGTTTAATTATGGCCTCTGGTCTTTGTCCCTAGACTTATATCATTACATTTAGTCATACTGGTTTGAGAATTGGCCTGCTAAACCCAAGGTTGTGAGTTCAATCCTTGAGGGGGCCACTTAGGGATTTGGGGATTTACTTGGGGATTGGTCCTGCTTTGAGCAGGGAGTTGGACTAGATGACCTCCCGAGGTCCCTTCCAAACCTGATAGTCTATGATTCATACAAAATTGTATGTACATTTAAAATACAAATTGTTTGCTTGCTCCCAGCTTACCAAGTGATCCAGATTGCTCTGTATCCATGATCTATCCTCTTCGTTATTTACCATTTCCCCAATGTGTGTCTCATCCACAGAGCTTTTTTTATGATTTTGTTTTCTTCCAGGTCATTAACAGAACTGTTAAAGAGTGTTGGCTGAGTCACTACTGTTCTACATTTTGTTTCTTGCACAGAATATGTTGATTTATGGATTCTAAGCATGTACTTAATCCTTTGAAATACCTTCTTATTTCATTCCATTACTTTAGAATTTGTATAGTCATTTGTCATACTGATTGCCTCCCTCTTCGCTCTGTGAGGCGAATTTAAAAATGCAAAGGAGTTGGCAATTTAAAAATCAATAAATGGTTGACCAAATGGAGAACAAAGCAACGATCATTCTCCAGAAAAGAGCTGTAAGCTCTCAAACTGCTCCCTGAAAATTGTTTCTCCATTTTGTTTAACGGAAAACTATCATTTTACCTCTTGTAAACACTAATGTCTTTCCTTAATTGTTACTTTCCATAGAAAGTAATATCCTCAATACACTTTGGCCTCGATTTTTCAAAAGTGACTAGTTATTTTCAAAGCCTCAATTTCTGAGTGCCCAACTTGAGACCCTCTAAAAGTGTTCAGCACCAACCTTCTGAACATCAGGCACCTCAAAATCACTAGTCACTTTTTAAAATGTAGTACTTTTTTTATCTTCTTTTAAATAGATCAGAACATATGTCTCCAGTTCTGGGCTTGTAATGATCATAGAATTATAGAATATCAGGGTTGGAAGGGACCTCAGGAGGTCATCTAGTCTAACCCCCTGCTCAAAGCAGGACCAATCCCCAACTAAATCATCCCAGCCAGGGCTTTGTCAAGCCTGACCTTAAAAACCTCTAAGGAAAGAGATTCCACCACCTCCCTAGGTAACCCATTCCAGTGCTTCACCACCCTCCTAGTGAAAAAGTTTTTCCTAATATCCAACCTAAACCTCCCCCATTGCAACTTGAGACCATTACTCCTTGTTCTGTCATCTGCTACCACGGAGAACAGTCTAGATCCATTCTCTTTGGAACCCCCTTTCAGGTAGTTGAAAGCAGCTATCAAATCCCCCCTCATTCTTCTCTTCTGCAGACTAAACAATCCCAGTTCCCTCAGCCTCTCCTCATAAGTCATGTGCTCCAGCCCCCTAATCATTTTTGTTGTCCTCCGCTGGACTCTTTCCAATTTCTCCACATCCTTCTTGTAGTGTGGAGCCCAAAACTGGACACAGTACTCCAGATAAGGCCTCACCAATGTCGAATAGAGGGCAACGATCACGTCCCTCGATCTGCTGACAATGCCCCTACTTATAAAGCCCAAAATGCTGTTAGACTTCTTGGCAACAAGGGCACACTGTTGACTTATATCCAGCTTCGTGTCCACTGTAACCCCTCGGTCCTTTTCTGCAGAACTGCTGCCTAGCCATTCGGTCCCTAGTCTGTAGCAGTGCATGGGATTCTTCGTCCTAAGTGCAGGACTCTCCACTTGTCCTTGTTGAACCTCATCAGATTTCTTTTGGCCCAATCCTCTAATTTGTCCAGGTCCCTCTGTATCCTATCCCTACCCTCCAATGTATCTACCACTCCTCCCAGTTTAGTGTCATCTGCAAACTTGCTGAGGGTGCAGTCCGCACCATCCTCTAGACCATTAATGAATGAATAATTAATGATGCCCTGGCCAGAGGGAAAGGGCTTATATGTATGCACTCCCTTTGGGTGTGTTGGAGCCAGTGACCAGCCAATCAGCTAAGATGATACTCCCCTCTCCTCCCAGCTATACTTCTTTCAAGCTCAGGAAGGAGACACCCCTTATAAGGAGCCACAGTCCTTTCCCTCCCCCCCACCAGTCCATCCAAAGTCCACTTGCATTTGAGACTATAGGGGTGCATTTTGTATCTACTCTCATATAGTCCAGAATTCAGCACACTATGTTCCTGTGAAGCTAAGCCAGTTCAATAACTCAGATCAATATGTTTGTTCAGTGTCACACACAATGGAGCCCTGCTTCCTAATTGGTGCTTTGGGAGCTACTGGAATATAAACAGACACTAAAAATACAAAACACACAGAGCTACAGCTGTAGCCATTAGTAAGGGAGTATTTTCCCCTTCAAAATCAAGAGCAGTTCCTGGATGCAAAGTTCATGGAAGTCATTGAGAAACTATCCATTGACTTCAATGGGCTTCGGATCAAGACCCTAAAAAAAAAAATGTCCTTTGAGAGCAAATTACAAAAGACTGAAAATGAAATGCAGCACTGGCAAAGCTGGCAAAACTTCTGTATAAAAGAGCAGAAAATTTACAACTGATCAGATACATCTGGATTGTATTGTAGTTTCAGCCTAATTATGACTCAGTTTTGAAGGGCATAAAAAGCTAAGTGCTCATTCCAAACAAAAAAGCCACGGATTTTTTTTTAATCTCCTGGGTTTATAATGTAACCTTAGAGTGTTTAGAATCCATAATTACCTGCACTATCTGAAAATAGACTGTTAGTTCTATGCCTTGAGTGAACGTTATTCTAAAATGCAACTGCTCATGAAAATTCATTTATTCACATCTCCAAAGAAAGGTTTATATTCTGGAAGATGTTTTATGGAAAAAAAAATCAATCAAAGGACTTGGATGATTTTGAAGACAACATTATGATTTCCCCCGTACATTTTCAGCTGAAAATGTTCCAAACCCGTTCATCATGCACTACTCCTCCCTTGCATTTGTTACACTAATAACTAAGGGGCAACATATGGTGTTATTTAGTAATGTAACCCAAAAGATTAATCAGATGACAAGATATCATTACAAAGCAGACACTTTAAAATACATATTTTTTCTTTGCTTATTGGATTTACAGATAAATTATTCCACATAGAACGAAGAGATGCACATGGGAAAAGAAACAGAAAATAATGACTTTATCAATAATATTTTGCATATTGTCATTTGATGCATAAATATGCCTTTGCTAGAGCTGGTAGAAAAGTATTATATCTTTTTCTTTTCATTCAACATTTTTGGACCAAAAAAAAAAAAAAAATAGTTTGGTTTGTCATTTTCAAAACTCCCCGCTCCTAGGCAAGGGGAGAGAAAGGAAAAAAAGGGTGTAAGAGAGAGAAAAACAAATGACCACAGGAAAAAATGGTTTTCAAAAGCTAATTTTTTTTCCAATATTTGGGGGGTGGGAGGAGAAGTATAAGAAAAACCTCTATGGCTGTTCAACCAAAATGGACATTTTCCATTAAAAGGTCATGTCATTATGTTCTGTTATTTCAAGGGAAAAAATTGATTAGCTCTACTTCTTCCAAATAAGATATTAAATTAAAACAAATACTTTGCATTTATCTCTTGATTTTCAAGCCACATTGACTTTGGTGGACTTTAGATTAGTCCCTATTATTCGTTAGTGTATCTGCAACATATGACCTAAATCCTGTAAAGACTTATGCATGTGCTTAACTTTATGCACATAAGAGTCTCATTGAAGTAATTTACATGTCCCAAAAGTAAATGAATAGTATTCATGAAGGAGAGGATTTTCTATTTATCAGTGAGAGCCCATCCATGGAATGCAGAAGGGGGCAAGTCCTCAGTTGGTGTCATTTGACATAGCTCCATTAATTCCAATGGAACTAAAGTAATTTACATCAACTCAGGATCAACCTCTAAGTCTATTATTGAAACAGAAACACTGAGTCAATGGGATTACCCACGTGTGTCAAGTTAAGCACCTGGGGCCTGATCCTGCAGACACTTACACAAGTGGAGACAAGATCTATGGGGTTTTAAGTGTAGCTGAGATCACTTCATAGCAAATGATTACTTCAAGGAATGTAGGGTAGGCTTTTCAAAAGCACTCAACATTGGCCAATCTTTACTATTATTGAGGGAGGCAGTTTTGCCTAGTGGGTAGCACACCAGATTGGTACTGTGGAGAACGGGGTTTTACTACCAGCCCTGCCACTGTCCTGCTGGATGCTCCTGGCCAAATCACTTCACCACTCTGTGCCTCAGTTTTCCCATCTGTAAAATGGGGAAAACAATAGTGACCTCCTTTCTAAAGCACTTTGAGATCTACTGATGAAAAGTCCTCTATCTGAGCTAGGTGTTATTATTACTGAAGTCAAGGGAGCTTAACCATTTACTCAATGGGAGCAGAAGTAGATCAATAGGAGTGCTTTTGAAAACCCCATCTTGGCTTTTTTGTGTGGCCACAGACTACCAGAAGCTGATTACATTCAAGGAAATCACAGTTGTCACTTAAATGTGTTATTTTTAAATAACTTTTTTTTCTGTATGCTTCACTACAACTATTCCAAGTGCAAGCTTACTAAACTGCAACTGGTTAGATATGTCACACACAATCATTGCTTCACTTCCCTGACTGGAAGAAGATATGTTTGCATAAAGAATACTTGTTCATGTGAATTTAAACTCTGGTGTCCATGAATACTTGTGCATGTGACTTAGAAATTTGCTATCTACAAGCATTTTTACCAGTAAAACCTGATTAACTGAATGCTTTCCAGAAAATAACACCAAATGGGCATGAATTTAAATCATCTCCTCTTTGGGGCAGGTGGTATCTTTTTGTTCTTGGTTTGTACAGCACTTTGCACAAAGGGGTCCTGATCCAGGGCTGGGGGACTATCACGATACAAATAATAAATAATCATAAATGGACAGGTCTGAAAGTAAATAAAAAAAACTGATACAAATATGCAGGGTTTTTTTTGTATTGTTTACCCTGTTCTAGTTTTAAGAGTTTATTTTGCATCTATCCTCTAGGGTCTGTGTTATGATGAATTAATGAAGTGCCTATTACACGTTGACAACATTCAGTTTCCAAATGTATTTTCTGCATACATAGCAACAAGCACAGCAAATGCACGTAGATAGCTTGAATGATCTAGGGTGACCACAGAGCAACTGTGAAAAAACGGGATGGGGTAATAGGCCCCTATATAAGAAAAAGTCCCAAAAAACGGGACATCTGGTCACCCTAGAATTATCCAATTTACTCCATGTTTCACTACTACACTAATTTATTTATTTTTTTATAAGTTTGTAACCTTGGGTGAAATCCTAGCTCCAATTAGACCAATGGTAATTTTATCATTGACTTCAACGGGGCCAAGATTTCACCCCTCGTGTAGAATGTAATTGACCAAACCAAGAAATCATTCTCCAGTCCCCAGCCCCACCATGCTAACTACCCATTTGTTGTTGTGACAGTGGGCTCAATTCTCATCTACACTCAAGCCTCTTTGCACTGCTCTGACAAGGCCATGGGGCCGTAGAGGGGGTGTAAATTTCACATAACATTTACCTCCCCCCACACCCACTTTTTGTTCCAACAGTGCGTTCATGCGTGGCAAGCTGGGGTGTAAATCTATAGCTCACTAGGCTGTGTGAACGCTTCTACTGCACACTAAAAGTTCCCTGGAGCTTGAAATGGGAGTAGACAGTTAGCATGCGGCAGGGCTAGTGAGCTGTATATTTGCACCCCCAGTTGCCGTGTACTAACTCTCCAACTACACAACACCTAAGGGTATGATTTCTAGAAGCAATTGAAGGTGCAAGAGCAGCTCAGATAAGTGCTAGTTTGAATCTAGTTAACATGGCTAAAAAGAGCAGGGAAGGTGAGGTGGCGCGGACCCTGGCATGGGTTAGCAATGCCAGCGCCTCCCCAGGAGTGCAGGTGGACTTGTATAGCTTATAAGCCTGGGTTGCTACATCTTCACTGCTCATTTTAGCCGGGCGAGCTATGTCAGAGCTAACACGGCTGTGCTGCTTTTGTGAGCTGCAGTCACACCTCTGACTGCAGTGTAGACATACCTTAAGACTCCTTTACATTGTTAAAGTTGTGTGAAAAGGCCTTAATGTAAATGAGACTCTAGTCCTGTATTTGACACTCCTTACGAATACTTGTGTAACCCTTCTGCCTGGTATTGTCAGCAAAAATGGTCCGGTTCAATTTTCTAGGGGTTTTCTTAAAGACTTAACTAAAACCAGCTCGGGTTCCTGCTCAGAAGCTTGCACCATTATACACATTACTCTGGGTGCTCCGGACTGGTAATTCTGCCTCACTCACAAGAACTGAAAAAAGGTCAGCACTGCACAGGCTGCTCTACAACCTAACCCATCAAGAGCGATTTCAGCCATGCAGTGAATTGTAAAATTCAGACTTTAAACTTTGGCTGACGCTGTTCACAATAGGGGAACTAACCATTCCAACTATCAGAGGGGTAGCCGTGTTAGTCTGAATCTGTAAAAAGCAACAGAGGGTCCTGTGGCACCTTTGAGACTAACAGAAGTATTGGGAGCATAAGCTTTCGTGGGTAAGAACCTCACTTCTTCAGATGCAAGACATCTTATCGTTTCAGACTAACACGGCTACCCCTCTGATCTTAACCTTCTGTTTGTTAAGCTAAATAGATTGAGCTCTTTGGGTACGTCTTCACTGCAAAAAGACGTCTGCGGCTGGCCCATGTCAGGCTGATGGGGCGCAGTCCGCGGGACTAATTGCACTGAAGATGTTTGGGCTTGGGTTGGAGCCAAGGCTGTAGGGTCCTCCCCTCTTGCGGGGTCCCAAAGCTCAGGCTCCAGCCCCAGTGAAAGTTGCCATTTTGCTACATGACAAATTGTACTTTTTTCTGTGATGGGTGTGGGGAGGAGCGGGGGATGGACAATCCACCCTTAGCACCCATAGCCACAGGCTCACTCATTTCNTGGCACCTTTGAGACTAACAGAAGTATTGGGAGCATAAGCTTTCGTGGGTAAGAACCTCACTTCTTCAGAAGGGTGAGGTTCTTACCCACGAAAGCTTATGCTCCCAATACTTCTGTTAGTCTCAAAGGTGCCACAGGACCCTCTGTTGCTTTTAACCATTCCAAAGTTTCCAAAACTTCAGCTCAGAGTTAAGTGACTCAGCCTTCAATTCCACAACTGAGGGCACCATGAAATTCAGTGGGCTCTCTGAAGGCACATGTGCTGTCAATTTAAGGATCGGCGCCTTAGTTTTGTATCTGGGTCGTTCACAATGTAGATCCCATCTAATGTAGACGTTCAGGTTTAAGATCACTGTTGTAATGGTGAGCCTTACAAAAAATTCTGGGGTGAAATCCTGGCCTACTGAAGTCACTGGGAGCTCTCACATCTACTTCACTGCCTCTGGATTTTACCTGTGTTGTATATTGAAATACATTGTAAATGTGTTGAGAACACAATGACCTTTTCCTTGAACAAGTGTCAAGAGCAATAATCAACTTTCAAGAATGACATAAGATGGTGATTTAAGCATTTCCTGGTGTGCTAAATATGCTTTTATATTGTGCTTGGAAACCATCCCTTCTGCTTTCATTAAAAACTATGTTGGACAGAGCCAAAACAATCACATGGCGAAAAGCAATTGTGACCATGAATACACTGTGAATTATATTTCAGGATATGTTTTGAAGTCTTCTTCTGGTGATGATCTTACTGAAAAAGTGGTATTGTTTGTCACACCAGAAATATACTGTGACACTTTCAGAACAATATAGCAGATGCAACTTTTAAAAATCAAACTATGAATGTTTAACTTTTTCAGCTTTGTGTTTTGAAATGGAGTGAAATATGGCTTTGTTTCTGAGAAATCTCATGAATCACTAAGTCATTTTCCTTGTATCACAGCAATTAATCCTGTCTTCAGAGACAGCCACCAATTTTATCCTCCTTTTATTCTAAAGCAAATGAAAATGAGATCAACTTGAGAAGAACTCTGCATTAAAATATAAACTATTTTATGCAGAATAAAATGGAAACTTGGGGCCAAAACCTAAGTTGCTATAACTGGGGGGAGAAATTCACCATGTCCTATGTAAGTCATCAGGATTTACGCAGGACTTAAAAAGGTGCTTACGTTTTTTGTGGCCTCTCAGTACAGGGGGAGTTTCACTCGTTGGGTGAAATCCTAATGCCATTGAAGTTAGTGAGAGTTTGGTCATTAAGTTCAATGGCTCCAGGATTTCACTCCTTAACTTTGACTTCAGTAGGTCCTCCTGGATTTGGCCCATAGGATTTTATGTGATATTTATGCTGGTTTAGAATGCATCTGATACACCTTTGGGGTTCAGAGGTTATTGTTTTGGGGCCACAGGTGCAACCCTTGTTAGGTGTTGTACAGTGCAAGTACTTTTCCAGTGAAACAGAAAAGGGAATTTGTGCAGAAGTAAAGACAGTTTTAGTTTGATGCAGATTGTTTAACTGTGTTATTCCTCAATATCAAGGAAAAGAATAGAAGCTTATTTTTGTAAAGTTACTGTGGTTCCATACATCCATACAGGGATAACAAAAACTCTCTATGTCCCAGAAGTACAGCATATTCCACATGGTTATAGTGCCTCAAGGATTGGCAAAGAGTATAGTAGCTGAGAACATGATACTCAACTGAGAATGTCTAAAATATAGTGTTTCTATGTGTACAGTAAAAACAAGTGAGTAAAGTGACAACATTGGTACTAATAACTAACACGTACCAAAATAGAATACATAATCCATTCTTGCTATAGTCCTAAAACTACACCATAATGATCTTGCATCTGATTTCCCCAATTCACGGTCATTTTTTTAAATAATATTTTATGCACAAACAATTAATTCACTGCAAGCCGGGATGTGAATCTACCCTGCAGCATAGTAACTGTTTGTGAGGACCCTTCTGACATGCATTTACAATTGATTAGTCCTCTTTGAAATAAGACTAGACCAAACCACATTAATGAATTGTTAATGTGTGTCAGCAGAGTCCACAAGGACAGTTAGTCCACAGCAGGCTAGTGTGGGGCAGATTCACATTCCAATTTGCCACAAATTAAAGCTTCATGCAGATAAGCCTTCAGACAATGAGTATGTCTCTCATCTAGGGATCATCTTGTGTGTTTATATAACATTGAACAGACAAAGAGCAAATTTGTGTCTATGTTTTACAGTTAATCTGGAGATGCAATCCTTATTAAAATATATATCATTTTATTGTGATTATAGAAACACAGGCCAAATCTGAAAACGTGCCAGGCAGTTGACTTCAACTGCTATGTTATTATCAATTATTTGTATTATTTGTATTCCAGTAATGCCTAGGAGCCCCCTCTCCTCGTAGGCATAAATTGAAGTCTTACCTTACAAATACTCACTTCCCTGACCCTCTACAGTACACATACCGTGATGCTGACACTCAGTTTTGAATCACTTGTTGTATCCACATCTAGTACTACAACATGCATGAACTGTAACAGGTAGTTTAGCGAAGCTGACTCTAAGTTAGCTAATTTTCATGCCCTTGAAACAAGCAATCTTAATTATCATGCAGTTTTCCCAAACTCTCCCAGTTCTAACCTAGAAGTTTGAGACCCATCTGGGAAAAGATTTGTTACCTTAGCTTGTCAAATGCAGGAAAATTTTATACACAGCAGGTTTTTTCCCCAAGTAGGATAAAGCTTCATATTTATTCTTTTGAGACAATCCTTCTTTTAATGAGTTCTGTCTACATATAATGAGTAACTTTTTTAGTACCAAGTCAGAGAGACAATTTTTAATGGCAGAAGTTCAAAAACTGATTATTTCCCAAGGCTCCTCATGAAACTAACTAAATTGTTTGTCACGACACAAAAGCTGATTGATACTAGGACAAGAAAAACACCACATTATCCCTTGACATTTTCATGCATGATGGGGTCCAATCTGATCTGTCATAATGCTATGAGTTAGCTCTTTTGTCTGAAGGGAAAGGAAATAGAAAAAAAGTGTTGATCTGAACAGAGTAATTACCCCGAATCCCTGCAAAATATAACTTGTCTATACTGACTGAGATGTTATAACACCACACTAAATTGTTAAATATAAAAACATAATAAGTCATTGCTCTTAGCAGGAGCTGAACTTCACGTATCTTATAAAATTGGCTGCTCTGCATGCACGCATAAACAAAGCAGGTGTTTTTACAGGCTATAGAAGCATGGACATTATTAAATCTGAAAGCATCATTGTTCCTTTGGGTTTTACAAGGTGTGATTTGTGCTACAAAAATTCTCTAGTAGAGATATGAATAATTACAGTTGGAAGGTGTAAGGAGAGCTATTTGGGAAATGCTGAGAATTTCTCTTTCTTTTTTTTTTTAATTGCTCATGAGAAAATAAATATTTTAAAAATTCAAACCAGTACTACTAATAAGTACCTGTGATCATCTGCCACTCAGAGAGTCACAGCTGTCAGTGATTTCAGCTGCTTGTGGGGGGTGGGGGGGAGCCTCACTGTTGGTGCATACGGGGCAGTCTCTTGCATCAGAGATACTATCCCAAAGCACTCTTTCGAGTGAAGTCCACAGTTTCCTGTTATGCTGTTACAAAGCAGCAAGCCGCAGAAACTCCCCAATGATGTTAGATGCTTGCTTAAAGCTGCATTGTTCTATATTACCAATTGTATTTATGCAATTAATGTAAGGAATAAGTGAGATAATGTGAGTGACAGCCAATGGCAAAACAAAGAATCAAATACCGCCTTTTATGGAACCATGGTATTGTCTTGGTGAAGTTATAAATCTCGAGACGGGTGGCCAGGTGGTGTACCAACAAGGAAATGTAACAGCATGCTAACCTCGGGACCAGACCAACAGCAGTAGAGCTGTCCCGCGACCGATCTCCAGGCAGCTGTCACCTGGCCAGACACCTCAGCCACCTGCGAAATCCAAACCAACATCCGCGTCTGCAGCCTGCCTGCATGAATGTGTTGTGTATGTGAATATAATTGCACAAGTAAGGGATGCCAATAAATCAACCCTTGGTGTTGTTCAAGTTCACCCTTTGTTTGTGATTATTTCTTGCCTGGTTGTCAGGACAGGCAGCAGATGTTAGGTGCATACCTGTTTTTGAAAACCCCACTGACCATCTGTAGGTGCCTACATACCTTTAAAAATGTGAAACTTAGGCTCTGAGAAGTCTCATTGAAAGTCAATGAATTGAAAATTTCACCACAAATGACTCACCTCAGGTCACACAGGAAGATGGGGGAATAGAACACTGATTTCCTGTGACCAATGACTTAGCCACAATATTATCTCTGTGGATTGATTCAAATAATTTTGTATAGCTCAGGGGTTCTCAAACTGCGAGTCAGAACCCCTCAGGGGGTCATGAGGTTATTACATGGGGGGTCGCGAGCTATCAGCCTCCACCCCAAACCGCACTTTGCCTCCAGCATTTAAAATGGTGTTAAATATATTAAAAAGTATTTTTAATTTATTGGGGGTGGGGGGGAAGGTCGCACTCAGATGCTTCCTATGTGAAAGGGGTCACCAGTACAAAAGTTTGAGAACCACTGGTATAGCTATACTCATTTGGTAATATCTGAGAGGGAAGTGCTCAGCCAGGATTATGAGAATGCTCCTTTCTCATCCACATAGGATTCAATCCTGCAACGTACTGAGCTCAACACTCTGCAGGAGATGTTCAGCCTGCCACAGGATCGGGCCCAGTTCTGGTATGATGGAGAAACTGACTCCATCATATCAGAAATACTATTTGCTGAGCAGCCTTGGAGTTCAGGGAATTCTAATTTAACCAGTTTTGATGGAAATGACTAATTCCTGCAAATCTCAGCAGAATTGGTGTTTTCAAACATCAGTTAATTTGCTAGCAGCTTAGAACTCTTGCTATCTATTTTAATAAAGTGGGTTTCAATGCAACATTTCTCATAACATGCAAATATATCATTTTTCCAAACATATTTTATTTATACATATTATATTGTACAGGCTTAATTATCATTGCCTTCTGGGGATATAAGTTAGTGCTGTTTAAATAACACTGTTCCTGACATACTAGTTTGGCTCTTTATTACAGCATTCTATTCTTGAAGTAGTAAGGAAACATAAGATGTACTAATTTTATTCAATTAAAATGAGTCAGTGCCCAATCTTTAAACAGGAATTTTTGATCAAAGAAAAAACTTTAAACATTTCTTCTCAAATAATTTGTTTCCAAGTTATCATGAAAGAAGGCTGAATATGTAAGTCACATTGTAAAGTTTCAATTGCTGGCCCTGAGCAGATTGTATGAAAATGTGCATGTCCCATGAATTAGAGAGCGAACAGAAGTCAGACCCACAGACATAACATCCTGCTTTACTCATTTTATTCAAACAAGGTGACTGCAGAAGATTTTGGTTTATCTGGAAAAGGTTTTAAATGATACAGTGAAAATGATTATCATTTTGTCAAGTAGCCAGCAACTATACCTTCCAAAAAATCTTTGGATTTTTGCAAAGCTGAACAGGTCAAGTATCAGATATGTTGGAAATAAAAACTGGCTTGCAGCCAGAAGAGGGTTGGAAAACATAGAAGCCATTTGCATCCATAGTGGATTGCTTTTATACTGTCTGGTTTATCAACAGAATAATGCAGACAATTCTCAGAATGAGATGTTCCTTATTTAGTGCCCTGATCTCTATGTAGAAAACCTACATTCCAGAGAGTAATAAGGATGCCAGATCTGACAAAAGATTGGTAGACAGGATTGATAACACTCCTAAATCCTTACAATTCCAGACTGAATGAGACTCACTGTTCCAAAACTATACTATAAGATGGGGTGGGAGAAGATGGTACATTATTTAAGGAATAGTTACCTTTGTTACACAAAGTCTGTAGAATGTATTGGCTTTGGCCTGTAAAAACAAGTAAGCCATTACATTTATGAAGAGATTTTATCCATGTTTACTTAGGAGGAAATACTATAACCGAGGCACATAATAAGAAAACATTTCTTACACCTGCTGTTAATTTTATTTAAGTGTTTTATGAAGCAGGAGTGCACGCTCCGTATACCACCAAGGAACGGAGACAGTGCGGTGGGGAATTGACAGTTCTGAAAAGTATTTAAAAAACCAAGCAACTGTCCTTATTCTTTCAAATAAGAATGTGTGTGTGTGTTGTATATTATCATTGGTTTCTCATCCTAAAGACAATGGTTCCAAAGGGTTTGTTAATACTAACCTTTATAGGGAACGCTCTATAAAAATTAAGAAAAGGCACCGAGAAATTGATGATTTAAAAGAGGAAAATGTTTAATCCATTTAGGCCCAAACCTGTGGTCCATACTCAAAGTACATCTACACTAAAGCTAGAGACGTACTTGGGAAAGTTAGCCTGCCCTGCCATTCACGCTCCCGCAGATAAACAGCTATTTTTAGTGCACTAAGTCAATCAGAGCTAGCATGGGTATGTCTCTCCAAGCTGGAAATGACATCTCCAGCTGCAGTGTAGACATAACATCAATCAGAACTCCCATTTACTTAAACAGGACTTCAAGAAGGATTTTAAAAATGAGTGCAGAACATTAGAATCCTAAAAACAAAGTGGCATACTTTTAAAAAGCACAGAGCATTCAAAAAGCATTCAAAAAGTCAATGAAAGCTATTGATTTCTCAGCATTTTTGAAAATCACTCTTTTTTTGAAAGTCTTGGTTTACAGGATTTCATTTTTTGTGGTTTGTAAGCAATTCATTTTAGGGTATGCAAATACATCAAAACAGCATCAAAGATGAAAGGTAAAATACCTCACTGAATGTGGATTCGTGACAATGTTTTCCATGAACAGAAGTATTAGCCAATGCATTGTAGTAATGGGCAGGCAAAGCAGCTGATAGATATCATAGAATTACCCTCGATACATAACAGCTATACAAAAAATCCAACTAGCATGGACGTGCTAAATTTGGCAATCACTGGAAAAAATAATCATTTATAATTGTAGACCAGTAGAGCATTCATTTAGTATCAAGGTCAGACACATTTGGTTTGGATTCCATTCCTACTAGAATCCATTTCTGTTTCTTTTAGTGGAGCAAATATTTTTGATTGAGGCATTGAGTCCAATGTGGTATTCTACCCTATGAACTGGTATTGATGTTTTGGCAAGTGACTAACTGCAAACTATATCTGTGTTCTGCTGAGCATGACAGGGTGAGCTGAGCTCCTTTTCCTGCTAGGAATCAAGCATGCTAAGAAACATTTTGTTTTTTTTGGTGTGTGTGTCTATTAAACAAGTGACACTGGTAATCATTATGGCAGGTCTGATATATTCCATCCAGGAGAAGGTATCAGTGCATGTACAATCATGTAACTTGTCTAGGCCTTGAATTATCTAGTATGTAGGAAGGTTACAATTCCTTAATTCTACAGTGATGCTAAGCACTTGCTTAAAAAAAATGAGTGCCTGCAGTTGGCTGAATAATGGTGCCACTTACAGTCAACTTTGCTGCAATCACATGGAAGGGAATGGGGGGGGGGGAAGAAAGAAAAGAACGATCATTGGGAAGAAGCAGCCACATTGCTGTGCTCTAGGATTCCTCCCACCAGTCTGAAGTAAAGCAAATAACATATGGTGCGTTTTGTAGATAGATGAGCAATGACATACATACAGCTGTGCATGTCTGCCAGGCAGGTGCTTGATCTGGTATATAACATCCTGAGTGAAAGACAATTTTGTACATCATGACAAGCTATCCTTATAAGGAGGATAATTATGAGGTTTGCATGTAAATAATAAATTAATGGAGATATCCTATCTCCTAGAACCAGAAGGGACCTTGAAAGGTCATCAAATCCAACCCCCAGCCTTCACTAGCAGGACCAAGTACTGATTTTGCCCCAAATCCTTAAGTGGCCCCCTCAAGGATTGAACTCACAACCCTGGGTTTAGCCGGCCAGTGCTCAAACCACTGAGCTATCCCTTAGAAGCCAACTACAGCAGAAGCAGAGATGCAGATTTTTTCCAGCAGCAGTGGTGGGCAGGGTAGGAGAACCCTGAGAGAACCAGGCTCTTGATTTGCTGGGCTGAACTGCCACAGCTCTGCATGAACTACAGCATCTTAAAGACTGCCTTTAAGCTGCTCCACTTTTCACTAGTTGGCTACAGTCTCTAATGGACTCTATGGTAGTTGGAGATTGCCAGAGCCCTCTGCTCTGCCTACATGTTCTCCCCATCCTGAGGGGTTAGGGTGGGAGGGTTGATACAGGAGATCGAAATAGGTGCTTGGCTTGTCGCACTTGGTCTTTCCCTTGACCACTTGGTTTTGGTTTCAAGTACCTGGAAATATATTCCTTCTTCTCTTCCTGTATTTTCTCCAGTAATATCATAGTCTCAGAGTCAAATTACTCAGATACAAGTTTAAACATGTCCTGATAAAATGATATTGATTGGTGTAAAATATAATCTTTAAAAAAAAAATGTACATACTGTACCTTGTAAACTCACCTTGCGCAGTAGCTGAGGTGCTTCGAGATGCGTGTCTCTGTGGGTGCTCTACTTCCGGTGACAGTGCGTTCCGGTGCCGTTGATCAGAGATTTTCGATAGCAGAGCCTGGTCATGCCGCGTGTGCACAGTAGCTGTTGTAGTCTCGTTCAGCACACACACGGCCCAAACCCCTTGGCTCCTTCTCTAATGTAGAGTCCTAGTATTGAACTCCAAAGTAGAGGGGAGTAATTGAGCACCCACAGGGGCACACATCTCAAAGAACCTCAGTAGTCAGATGTGTAAATGTTGAGAATCCATTGATCTTGTCATGGAAGGTGTTAATTGCCGCGAGGTGTACCTTGATAGAGCTTAAGGACAGTCCTGAGTTCTTCAGCTCTAAAAGGTACTCTAGCACCTTTGGTAGTGGCATGGTGCAGGGAGTGAGCTGTTTGGTTAGGCTCCATGTGGAAAGTAGTTTCCATTTTTGCAGGTAAGTATTGCGCGTGAATTCATGTCTGCTATTCAATAACATGTTTGACTTGTTCCGAACAGATTAACTCATATGACCGGAACCATGGAGAAACCATGCTTTCAGATGGAGTTTCGCCAATTGCGGATGGAGGATCTGGCCATTGGTCTGTGACAGGAGGTGTGGTCTCATCAGAAGAGTCCGCAGAGAATGAACTGACATACACAGTAGGTAGGGTACCAGGTCTGTCTGGGCCACATTGGGGCAATCATGATGATCTTGGACTTGTTGTCCTGTATCTTGCATAGGAATCTGTATCAGCGGGATTGGCGGGAATGCATACATGAGCGTCTTGTCCCCTGAATTAGGAAAGCATCCCCTAGCGATCAGGGACTGAGTCCTGCCCTGGAGCAGAACGGGGGCATTTGTGGTTCTGTGCTGTGGCAAATAAGTCAATGGATGGAGACTGCCATTGATGGAATATCTGTTGTAAGACTGCAGGGCTCATTTCCCATTCGTTCTCCTGTGAGAACCTTCTGCTTAGTGGTGCTTAGAGGTAGGAGGCTGAAATGTCAATGTGGTGTTGGATACACCAGTTCCACAGTCTCATGGCCTTGGTGCATAGGGAGTGGGATCAGGCTTCCCCTTGTCTGTTGATGTAGAACATGCATGTGACATTGTTCCTTCCATTCCCCAAATGGATTAGTTCCTTATGAGTAAGGCTACGTTTTAGTCAAGGGTATTTTTAGTAAGAGTCACAGACAGGTCAGGGCAGTCAACAAAAATTCATGGCCCATGACCTGTCCATGACTTACAATATACCCCTGATGAAAATTTTGGGGAGGGCAGGCTCAGGGCAGCCTGGGGGGTGCCATGGGTGCTGGGGAGGGCCCTGGTCCGGGGGCGGAGGCATGGGTGCTGGGGGGGAGCACGGTCCGGGTGGGCATCATGGGTGCTCAGCAGTGCGCCGTGGGTGCTGTGGGGGAGGGTTGGCAGGGTTGGGGCAGGTGTTTGATGGTTTCCTTTCCGTAAATCAAAGAGTTTGATGGTCAGTTGTGTGATTGTTTCTGTGTCTGTGTATATGTGACCTTTGAGAAGGCAATTGTCTAGATATGGGAAAAGTATGATCCCATGTTTGTGCAGGTGAGCTGTGACTACTGCAAGGGTTTTGGAGAACACTCTCAGTGCAGTAGATAGTCTGAACAGGAGCACTCTGTATTGGAAACGGTCCTGTCCCACTGTGAATCAGAGGAATCGTCTGTGAGCTAGATGTATTGTAATGTGAAAATATGCATCTTGTAGGTCGAGGGCTGAAAACCAGTCCCCCTGTTCCAGTGCGGGGATTATTGCACCTAAGGTGACCATCTTGAATTTTTGGGAGCTTATGAATTTGTTGAGTTTTCATAGATCTAGTATCGGTCGCCATCCACCACTTTTCTTCTGGATCAGGAAATAGTGGGAATAAAAACCCTTCCCTCTGTATTGTGTTGGTACTGACTCCACGGCACCTAGCTGTAGCAGACGATCTACTTCCAGTTGTAAAAGGTGCTCATGAGAAGGATACCAGAAGAGGGACAGGGAAGGGGGTAAGGTAGAGAGGCAAGAAGTAAAGGGGATGAAATAGCCTGATCATACTATGTCTAAGAGCCAATGCCTGATAAAAGTACTGCAGAAGGTGACCAAATGGGCAGGTAGGCGCTGGTGTAAAGGATAGGTTGTTCAGGCCCACAACCAAGCCTTCAAAAACTGTGATTTGTTTCCTGCGGGTTGACACACCGCTTGCTCTGGTTTTGCCTGCCTGTGTCGCAGTGATCTATTTCTTTGTCTGCGATCTCATATGGTCTGGATTGAGGGTGAGTGTATTAAGTATCCCTGGCTCAGGGGTAGGGTTGGTATCGTTTTCTCTTTAGGGGCAGGTGTATAGATGCCAAGCATGTGAAGAGTCGCATGAAAGCCCTTTATGGTACGAAGAACTTCATCGTTTTTTGAGGAGAATAGTTTGTCCTTGTCTAAAGGTAGGTCCTCTACCGTTACTTGGAGCTCTTTCAGTATGCCAGATGACGGTAGCCAGGAGGCTCTGTGCATCACTATAGCTGTGGCTATGCTATGGGCCGCAGTATCGGCAAAGTCCAGGGAGGCCTGTAGGGCCGTCCTTGCGAACAATTGTTACTCGAGAAGTACAGATTTGAACTGTGCTCTCCTGTCTTCGGGGCGGTGAGCAGTAAATTCGAAGTGTTTTCTATAATTGTCAAAATCATATTTAGCAAGAAGGGCACTTGCTAAATTTCAACATCCAGGAGGTGTAGACCTTGCAGCCAAAAAGGCTCAGGTGCTTATGGTCTTTGTCCTGTGGTGTAGATCCATGTTGAGTTCTTTTGATCCTGGGGTTAGTAGCTTCCACCACTAAAGAATTCAACTGTGAATGGTGCGAAGGAGCTACTACTACTAAGACAGCAGCACAACATACACCGGCACCGCAACAATTCCTAACCCAAAAGACATCTCCATTGCATCGGTGCTGAAATCACCTCTCCTCAGCACCGATCACTCACCAGTCCTCACACAACCAACATCGCCAATGGCACCATCAATGTATAGTGATGATGAGGGCCAAGAGGAGGGAGTGTTTTCACCACAAGGCTCTCCCACACCTCAACGAAAATCTAATGGAGGGACACTGCAACCCAAAACCCATCAGACACAGCCTCATTATCCATAGTACGGACCCCAGGGATGGGTCCCCCCCATGGCATTCCCCAAGAAGTGGCCACCATGGGACCCATGGGCAGCATACAAATCCCATTACACTCTAACCTCCTCGCTGCCTAGAGGAGAACTCGGGTCCCCTCCTGTATCTCTGGTTCCAACAACATCAATAGTCACGGAGGAGAAAGACGAGGAACCAGAGGAAGAACCCACTCATGAGGAAGTATTCCATGAACATAATTCTTCTTCTTCTGATGAATCTGTCATGCCGCCACCACCTACCCTGGCTGATGACTTTAAACAATTCCAGGAGTTATTCATATGCATAGCGATGAGCCAGGATATCCTTCTTGCAGAAGGCCAAGAAAAACAACATAAACTGTTAGAAATCTTGCAACCATCTTCTGTCTCGAAAATAGCCCTACCCATAAATGATGCCATTCTAGACCTGGTGGAAACAGTATGCAGACCCCAGCAACCGTCCCCCAACCTGCAAAGGGCAGACCGAAAATATTATGTAGCAGCCAAAGGAATGGACTTCCTGTTTTCCCATCTGTGACGGGGTGCGACTCACCACTGCGGTGCCTTCTGCTGTCTGTCCGGGGAATTAGCGCTGTGCCCTCTTCTGGTGATGTCTCGCCTGCTGTCATCTCTGTTCCTGGACTCAGGTCACTCTCAGGACCGCGGCATCCTCTTCAGTGACACTGTCCTCAGGCTGTGCCACACTCTGTTTCCCTCCATTCCGAGGGGACCTGCAGTCTACTGTCCGGCCAGTCCCTTCAGTGGTAAACTGCACTCCACTGTCTAGCCACTTCCCACATAGCTCCAGCACCCTCTTTGCCCTTGCATCAGGGTCTCGTCTACAGTTCCCTGCATCCTGCCAGGAGTTGCCTTTAGCTCTCTGGATCTCGGACTGCAACACTGCTCTGTCCAGGGTGCTTGCTTCCCTCCACCTGCAAGACAGCCAATCCTTCTCCCTACTCAAGCTCCAGGGAGTGACCGCCACTGCTCTGTTCTGCAGCCCTTCTTATATGGGCCAGCCCGGCCCTGCTTGGCTGCTCCTCTAAGCCCTTCTGTGATTGGCTGCCTCCTGAGCAGCCTCTCTAGGCTGCTTTTAAACACAATGGTAAAGCTCCTCTAGATTTCAGTGGGAACTGAACAGAATTAGCCCAACCCTGAGTATTTTGAAGATAACACCCTTCGTGAAATTTAGAGATTCATTTTAATCAATTTTCTCCAAGTGCAAAAGGTCATTTCTATACAAACCAATCATTTTTAGTAATATTGCTAAGTGTTCTTGTGCCAGCAAAACCCATTTGTACCAGCGGTAGCTGTGAGTTTGGGTATATAAGAATTTCAGGACTGGGCCCTGTGAATGTGTGCCTTTTTATTAAAGGAAAAAAAGATAGTGTTGCCCCTCAGCGACTCAAGCAACTGGATCCAGCTTGGAATTGGAACACTGTGGGTGTTTCAGTTGGGAGCAGAAGTTGGTGGTAGTCAGGTATTTCTTTGATGCAATTTTGTTAGACACAAAATATACAGAGTCCTGTGTCTCTGAATGCAGAAGGAATCTGCTTACTTTGCTCACAGCAACAAGAACTCTCTTTTCAGCCTGCACCCCAGACCAAAAAAACAACAACTACTTCTCCCCAGATTTGGGGGATATGCTTTTAGCCGCTCCTTCAAGCTCTCTCACTCTGTTTTCCTCTGATGTCAGTGTACACACACAAACCCCTTTTGTCTGAGGCTTTGCTTACACTTATGCTATTAACTGAAAGGTGAGTTCACACCTACCGAGCTAAATGGAGTTTTAGCTCAACCTATCACAAGGTTTCAACACTTCTCCCAACACTTGGCTGTGCCTATTGTTGTTCAAACCCAATCACTGTCCAACAGAAAACAATGGGAAACAAAGTTTGGGGTTTGGTATACAGAGACCTCAACATGCTTAGTACCATGGCAAACACCATTACAATCTTTTTAACCTTTTAGTAGAGATACAGAAAAGAAGGAAGAGTTAAAACATCTGAAATGTAAAGAATTAAATGGGGGTATTGATTATCATAGCAGTGGAGATATTTGCAGGCTTTGCATCTGCTGTGATGGCAGGGTCTGGAGCATCTTTGAGTTTGTGTCTTCATCAAATATGGGTTATAATTGTACTAGGATAGTTCCCCAATATGCCAACCTCTTCATGTGCCACCCTGAGGGAGAATTTATGGACAAATGCTCCATGAAATGAATGATATATCTGAGATTGACATTTTCATCCTCTGGACGGACAACCTTAACTGCCTCATAGATTTCTACTGCAACTTTAGCAACTATCACCCATCTATCAAACTCTTTAGAATCCTACCACAAATGCATTAATTTCCTGGACATGATGATTAGCTTCAACAATGGAACCCTGCAGACAACCATATACAAGAAACCCATGAATCACCACACTTCCACAGATTCAACAAACAACCCAAATATACCAAGAAATCTGTTATCTACAGCCAAGCACTCAGATACCACAAAATATGCTCTGAGGAGAAAGTCTGGGATATACACCTTAACACATTTAAAACCATCTTCAACAAACAAGGATGCTCAACCAGAGAAGCAGACATCTGTCTGCAAATCTTTCCTTCTTCTTACCCAATACTTGATATAAAACTATAATCTAAAACATTTATTTTCCATCCCTGGTTTTAATTTTTCCAGTGCTGCTATCCCAGTATCTTTTATGTGTTGGTAGGAAAATATATATATATTCTTCAAAGTGGTTTCTTCAGCTGGTCCGAAGAATTGGGTCTGTAGTCCACGAAAGCTTATGCTCTAATAAATTTGTTAGTCTCTAAGGTGCCACAAGTACTCCTGTTCTTTCTGCGGATACAGACTAACACGGCTGCTACTCTGAAACCGTTCAGCTGGTGAATCTATTTTACATACGCAGAGAAGCTACAAAGGGGAAATGCAAGAAACCCACTAAAAGGCAATTTAAAACTAAGTGGTTTCCAATTCGTGCTCAGATTCCTTGAGCCAGGAACTTCCAAATTCTAATACCAGCTCTGACCCTGACTTATGATGTCAGGTCTGTTTACTTCTGTATTATCTTGACATGTGCAACATAGAAATATCTGTTTATTATTATTTGTATTGTGGTATTCCCTAAAAGCCCCCGTCATAGACCAGGATGCCTCTGTGTTAGATGGTATACAAGCAGAAAACTAAAAGACAGTCTCCTACCCCAAATAACTTACAATCTAAGTACCAAAGTAAAATCTAAGTACTTATCCACCTCCACTTTTAAGAGTACTGTGAGGATTAAATAATTAGATGATCATACAGGGCTTTTAAAATTAAGTGTCAAGTATTGTACAGTGCCTAGCAACACGAGGCTTACGATTGGGACTCTTATACACTACCCCAGTGCAAATAAGTATTTATTATTAATTATTATTATTCATGAAATGTGCTCTTACCAAAGGTTTAGTTTTGTAAATAAACTGATGATATTTGACTGTGATCAGAATTTACACGCTGAACATTTTATCACTTCAATTTGTATGTTGTCTAAAATGGATTGTGAAGAGCGCTCTTTGCTGGTTAAAAGGTTGAACTAAAAATAAACAAAGTGTTTGCTTAATTAATCTACAGTAATTGGAAAATATGAAACATTGACAACAGGTGCTTTAAAATAGAAAACACTCATATTCATAGCTTAAATTCAATCCTTGAAAGTCACAATATTTTTGATATGGTTGATGGGTTCATACCATATCTAAGAAGTATGAGGAATACAATTCTAAACACTGTAATAAAAGAAATGTTTTTTCCTCTTTGTGTTCATTCTAATATTCGAATTAATTTTGTGCTACTGAATTTTCTATTCTAGTTACTATCATTACATATGGTCACACCACCACACTGTGATCCTGTGTACCGAATATTATTGCAACAATCATCCAGAAGATCTGAAAAGTTAAGCAAGATCATAGCTGGTCAATATTTGGTGGGACACACACAAGGGAAAACCAATGATGCAGGAAGCCACACTGGTGAGTCAATAGGTGGCACTGTTTCTACAGAGTTGGTACTGAAATAGGGTCCCAGCTATGTTGCTGGAGGTGCTGCCTTCTGAATGACACAGAACTGAGATCTTGGCAACTTATGCCATTAAAGGTCCCATTGTCCTTTCTGTATGCGTAGAGATGTTAATCCTGGTGTCTTCCCAACATTTCAGTTTGTGTAACTAGAATGAGCCTGGGTGAAGTTGATAGAATCACACAAATTAGAGATCTATTAGATCATCGAGTCCATCTCCCTGACAATGAAAAAATTGTTCCTTTCTCTACATTTGCTAGGATTTTGTCTGGTCAAGGGTAAATTACACAAATAATGGGAGGTTCCATCACTGTCCTTGGTAGACAATTCCGCACCTGACTACATCATATCAGTGAGATCTTAAATTTTCCCTTTATTCATGTCATTCCATATCTTCTAGTTACAACCCCTTCTTTGTCCTCAATAATCCCCTTTCACTCTTACTGTTTATATTTGTAACTATCTGTAGACCATTTAGTCTCCCATAGCCATCCCTTCCCTACCAATAGTTAATTTCTTTATTCTTTCTACCTCATTAAGTTCCCCCTAGCTAACCATGTTTACTACTTGGAAGTCCACACAATTTGTTAATATCAGAATTAAACATATTATTATTAAACAGTATTACAAATGCAGTTGAACCAAAGTTGCATCAAGAGCAAAATTACCTTTCTGAATAATGTTATGTCGTCTCTGCATATGCCTCCCAAAATTACACTGGCCTTTTTTGCTGTCATATTATAGTGTTGCTCAGATTTCTCTCACAAAACATGCATGAAGTTGACAGTCTCCGCATTACATTTACCATATTTTTATCAAAAGACATCACCAACAAGTCTTATTCGAACAGGTTAGATTTTAGCGCAACAAATTAAGTTGAATTTGTGCTTTTCCTTTAAACATACCTGAACTGTAAAATCATATAAAAAGACTCCCACTGACCTCAGTGGACTATGAATCAGGTCCCAACTGAATAGATAGCTGATATCTGATCTGAAAAAAAAAAAAAAGTAGTTTCTTTACATTTAAGCTATGAAAGCCCATTCTGTGACTTCTACTTTGCTTTATAGACCTATTTTGACCCAACAGACTGAAATCAAGGCTAAACATAAAGGAAACAGTGAGACTTATGATGCATCATTTAGTGGGAAGCTGGTGTGGGCAGGTACTGGGATGTTTCAGAGACTATATATGTCGATTAACTATGCAGTAAAAACATGCAATTTGAATGAGGTCACAAATACTCCAAAGCCCACACTCAGTTTCTTCACATGACACTTTAGTTGATGCTCTAATGGCATTTTCAAAACAGATTTCACATATTTGTAGAGAGATTCTGTTAAAAAAAATGGGCCTCTACAACACTGAAGGCTCATGAAAGCCCAGAAAGCTGAACAGCTCATGACATTTTTTTAATTGAAGCAGGATGCTAATAAGAAATAGAACAGGCTCACAAGAATAGGCTCTTCTAATAAGAATAGAATAGGCTCATCATCAGTGGCTAGATGATTTATGATCATTTTAATGATTAATTGTAGATGAACTGCACTTCGACTTTGGTTCTATTGTATCTGGAGTCTGCTCACGCTGCAGGTGTTCCCTCAGGGAGATTATTATGAAAAATGTGTGCAATTACATTTCACTTTAGGATGTAAGAAACCGCTCGCCATTGTCATAATACGTCAATCCAGAGCTGACGGGGAAGACTGATTATCCTCCGTCTGTTGCTGTCATCTAAACTGTACTATCCTAAAACAAATACATGTAATATAGCCGTATACAGTACATCAGAGCCCCTAATAGGGAACTTGGATAAAATGAAACACTGCGCCTGATTCTGTTATGCTGCTCCCACACTTGGAACAGGATAACATGGGAGAGGCAAGAGTAGCTTTAAATCAATTTTGCACTCCCCATACACCGGGTTCAGGTAGGAGCTTCTAGCCTGGTTTAATTTAGGATTTTCCCGTGGCTTTTGGAAGCAGAGAACAGCTGTAGTGCAGTACACTCTGGGTATGCTTCGGATATGGGTTTGAGCTCAAGGCCGCAGTTACAACAGCTCTACATCAGTCTGTGTGACCATCGGAGGAAGTGTTTCCGGGCCATTTCCCCACAACCTCCACAAATAAGGCTGACTTACACTGCCACAGTAGAGTAAAAGGGCCCCCATGTAGCAGAATGTCAGAGCCACTTCTTCTAGTGCAGTTGTTCTGTGAAAGACATTCTGCACTGTGGAGCAATGTCTGGTCCTCACATTTCCACAGGAGGGTTCCCTGGATGGCTTCATGACAATACCAGATCTACAGCCCCAAACATGTCAACGCCTCCTGAAAGAGGCACCTAGCTGGCTATGTAATGCTGATTTGGGTGCTCACCATCTCCTTAATATATGGAGATATACCTATCTCATAGAGCTGGAAGGGACCCTGAAAGGCCATTGAAGCCAGTCTCTGCCTTCACTAGCAGGACCAAGAACTGATTTTGCCCCAGATCCCTAAGTGGCCCCCCTCAAGGATTGAACTCACAACCCTGAGTTTAGGAAGCCAATGCTCAAACCACTGAGCTATCCCTCCCCTCCTTCGCCTTAGTAACTCACGGAGGGGTGAGTTTTTCTTCAGAGAGCTTCAGCGCCTGATTTTCTGCAGCTGGGATCATGCTTCCCAGCGCTAAAAATAGCGGTGTAGCATCTCAGGCTAACCATCTGAGTACAAACACTCCCACACTTGGATACACGCTCAGGTAGCTAGCCCAAGCCACCGCACATGCTACACCCAACTACACTGCTATTTTTAGTGTGCTAGCTTGAGCGGAGCTAGCATGTATGCCTACTAGAACTGGGAAGCCCGCTCCCAGCTGTGGTGTAGACGTACCCCTTGTGACCTCGTTCGTGTTTTGTTCAAGAGCTACCAGCCAGGGAGTTTGGATAGAGCCGATCATGCTAAAGACCCAGCAATCAAGAGATTGGGAGTCGGCAAAGAGCCACTCAGCCCAAAACATTCTCCAAGTTACCAACTTTGTTCATTTTTATAAGGGAACCCCAATCCCTGCCCCTTATTCTCCCTTCCTCAGATGTTTCTAGGAGCCCTAGCGTGGTGGAGAGCATAAGTAGCAGATTTATTTTAGAGATGGCTGGATATCAAGGTGCATGTTCCTGGTTCCTGAGCAGCTGTGCATCATCTGACCATGGAGCAGGGGTGGATCCTCTACTTCACCCCTGACCTGCCTCAGAGAGCAAGGCTAGTCACATAAATAGGATGCTAGCCTGGAACGTATGAGACATGGTTTCAATTCCCTGCTCTTCCACAGACTTCTTATGTGACCTTGGGCTGGTCACTGAACCTCTATGTTCCCATTCTGTAAAATGGGAATGATAGTACTTCTCTACCTCACGGGGTGGTGGTAAAGATTGTGAAGTGCTCACATACTATGGTGATGGGGGACATTCAGCAACTTTTTACAACTCCATAAATGGGCATCAGAGTTCCAATACATGTCATACTTCCTACTTTATAGTTACACTTCTGCAGCCTTCGTTACAGAACACATGGATGATGGAAACAAACCAGCATGAAAAGCTAAACTTTGATCTTCCCAGCTGAATCAGCCTTTCCCTAAAGAAATCCTGCCATCTTCCTGCTGCCTTCGATGATCTCTCTCACAACATATTAGACCATATATATACATATTTCATTTTGTAACCTTTAATAAGTTAATTAGCTTGACTGATGCAATTAAAATTACATCAAAAGTGTTTTACACTCTCCAGTGCTTTCCTCGGCATTTCCACAAGAAGTCTGGGTCATAATTGGCTTTACTGTTATAATTATCAGGGGAAATGTACGTTTGCAGCATGGGGCTGGGGTCCATCCTTTCCTGCTCCATGAGCGTGTGCTAGAACGACACTACATTCTCTCTAACCATTTAGTTTTTTAACCTCTATACCCATTAGGTTAGGTACCCCAAGCCATGCTACTGGTAGTATTCCGGCAGAAGTGGAAAATCTTATATTTCAATAAAGTGCTTTTATTTAACTGTTACATCAACAACTTAAGGAACAAGACTCAATTCAGTGTCTTAGAGAATGCCCAAGCTCATCTTTACATTACTATATATTTACCTCTCTGTTACAGTAGCACCCTAACATTTGTAACAGGCACAGTTTACCCACTTCTTAAAAGAGTTCCTGCCCTGATGATCTTATAGTCTAAAGGCTTGTGTACATGGGGGATTCATGGGGAAATTGGTGCAAAATAGCTAGGGTGTGAATTTAAAGTGCAATAGCTATTTGTTACCAGATTTGCCCATTACTTTGGGGTATGCTCACTTATTAGGGTTACTCTTCTGTACTTCTATCAATGTACTGCTTGTGTCACTTGTGTTCTCATATGGAGCTTTACTTCTCCCTGCTGCAACCTCCCTCCCAATGGAGCTATCCTGCAGAACCTAGGTTCCCCAGGGCTGGGTTCTTCCAGCCCCAGAATCAGATGAACACACATATTAATAGAGTGCGTCTGAGAGGACTGGGATAATCACACTCCCAAGATGACCCTTTATATGTCCCTGGACTCAGTAGGTTGGGTCGAGCAGCATTTCCAAGCTGTCACCCTCATATGCCCCTGAACTCAGCAGGCTGGGTTGCAGTAGTAACCCAGTAGATGAGCAAACCCCACAGGATTTTTGGCTACTGCAGGGATCTTTAGCTTATGTATGAGGAGCATTGCTGCGGGAAGAGAGACAGAGACAGAAAGACAGACAACCAGCTTATCCATGAAAGCTATTTATTGCCAGGTAATAACCATACAAGGGGATCCAAACAAACAGAACAGTTATAATATTAAATCTAACTTAAATTTGATTATAAAAGTTAGGTTTAGAAAACTATAACTGATCCCACAAGTCAGGGTCAGAAGGCTATCCCTAGAGAGAGAGAGCTGGGTTCTCACCACTCCGTGAAGCTTGAATCGATCGGGGGTCCCAGGTGGTGGGAGTAGCTGAGGGTCTGGAGTGCTGGAGACAGGCAGAGCCTCCAGCACGATCAGTCAGGAGAAGATGAAGTCCCAATGGAACTGATGCAGATTTTGGATCCAGGCATCAGAACACTTTGATCTTTGGTAGCAGTGCCTGGTCAGGCCGTCGTGCGCAGCTGCTGTCTTGTGGCATCATTGGAGTCTGTTCACCATGCACACAGCCTGACCCCTTCAGTTCCTTCTCTACCATAGAGTCCTCTTTTTTTAACTCCAAAGTAGAGGGGAGGAGGGTGGGTAGTAGAGCACCCACAGGGACACACATCTCAAAGAACCTCAGTTACTGCACAAGGTGAGTAACTTTCTCTTCTTCTTCGAGTGCTGTCCCTGTGGGTGCTCCACTCCAGTTAAATATAGAGCAGTACCCACTATGATTGGGAGGACTTTGGAGTTATGTGCAAAGGGATGACAGGTAATTATTGGCCTTCCAGTCTGACATCCATCCCAGGCAAAATAATGGATCAGCTGATGTGAGACTTAATTGATAAAGAATTAAAGGAGGATAATATAATTAATGCCAATAGACATAGGTTTATGGAAAACAGATCCCATCAAAGTAACTTAATATCTTTTTGATGAGATTACAAATTTGGTTGATACAAGTAATAGTGTTGATGTAATAACCTTCATATTCTGTAAGGCATTTGACTCGGTACCACACAACATTTTGATTGAAAAGCTAGAACGATATGAAATGAACATGATGCACATTAAGTGGATTAAAGCTGGCAAACTGATAGGTCTCAAAATGTAATTGTCAGAGAATCATCATCATCATCATCAAGCAGGTGTTTCTAGTGGGGTACTCAGGGTGGTTGGCCCTATGCTATTTAGCATTTTTATCAATTACCTGAAAAATATCACTACTAAAGTCTGCAGATGACACAAGAAATGGGGGAGTGGTAAATAATGGAAGAGGACAGGTCACTGATTCAAAGCAATCTGGATCTCTTGGTAAGCTGAGTGCAAGCAAACAGTGTGTGTTTTCATATGACAATGTAAACGTGTGTATCTAGGAACAAGGAATGTAGGCTATACTTCCATAATGGAACACTATCCTGGGAAGCTTTGACTCTGAAAAAGATTTGGGGGTCATGGTGGATATGTGAATGTAAGCTCCCAGTGCAAGGCTGGCCAAAAGAGCGATGCAATCCTGGGACATATAAATGGGAATTTCGAGTAGAAGTAGAGAGGTTATTTTTACTTCTGTATTTGGCACTTGTGAGAGTACTGCTGAAATACAATGTCCAGTTCTGGTGTCCACAAATTAAGAAGAATATTGAGAAATTGGAGAGGGTTCAAAGACAACCCATGAGAATAATGAAAAGATTAGAAAACATTCCTTACAGTGAGACTCAAGGAGCTCAATCTATTTAGCTGAACAAAGAGAAGGTGAAGGAGTGACTTGATTACAATCTACGGGTACCTATATGGGGAACAAATATTTGTTAATGGGCTCTTCAGTCTAGCAGAGAAAGGTCTAACACAATCCAGTGGCTAGAAGTTGAAGCAAGACACATTCAGACTGGAAATAAGGCGTACATTTTTAACAGTGAGGATAATTAAGCATGGGAACAATTTACTAAGGGTCATGATGGATTCTCCATCGTTGACAACTTTTAAATCAAGATTGGATTTTTTTCTAAAACAAATGCTCTGGAAATTTTGGCAAAGTTCTATGGCCTGGGTTATACAGGAGGCCAGACCAGATGATCACAATGGTCCCTTCTAGCCTTGGTCAACCAGTGGTTGGTTCAGAGATTCCCTGAAGGGCCATCTGGGTTTTAGGCACCTGCATTTCCTCCCTCAGCAGAAGTGAGATAGTGACTAATGGTTTTATTTAGCAGTCGGAACACAGCATCAGAGGGAAAAAAAGGATTTTATTATTTGCATTTAGCTTGCTTCAGACAAGCACATTTTGAATGCTTACATACATTTCAGCAAGTTTGCCTCACGAGTGCACAATAGTAGAAAACTTTCTAGAATTTTCCCAGTAGGAGTGTGTATAAACAGGGCCCGATGCTCATCTACACTAAAGCCCATTACCAGATTGGTGTAAAGGGGCCTTTGGATAAATGAGAAGCAGACCCATCTGTAACTATTTGATTTTGCAGTTCTTAGATACACCATCCAATAACATTCCAAGCATAAAAGCTGCTGTTTTAGAATATTAATAGTTCCCCTTGTGTCTATAACCACTATAAAGGTGGTGGTGATGGCGGTGGTATGAGCTCTGTGAATCTCTCTCCTTGTGGGGGCAGAGGGTTAAGGAAGATCCTTATTTTTTCCTTAAGAGCAATTGTTGGTAGCTGAATTTCCTTTAGTCTCTCTCTCATTTCAATTGAAATGACATGGTGGGTGCTCTGACTGATGTTTGAGATTCCAGCTGCCTAGACAAATTCAATTTTAGTGCCTCCTTTGGCTGACTACTTTTGGGGGCAGCTATTTATATATTTAAATCAAGCTCTCTTTTTAAAAAAATCTCAGGAGAAGATATGTTTTATTTGAAAAGCAGTCAGATCCAATTACTAGAAATAAAGTTCCTTTGGAATACAAAGACAGGACGTTATCCAACTCTGCATAAAAGTTTAGACTTTGGAGGGCAGGGGTGGGGAGAGAGGAAAAAACAAAATACAGGAATTCTGCTGTTTCCTTCTTCTAAGGAAGGACTGTCCCCTCCCCCTTTTTTATATAGGATTGCAGTTTGTAAATTGTGTTTCTATTGTTCCTCTTTCCAAGCCCTCAATAAATCATATTATGCCTCCTGGCTCTATGGGTCTTCTCACTGCAAGTCATAATTTTCAGGGGACTAGTGAAATCCAATAAAAATCTATCCCAATTTTTGAGAAAGGTAAGGTGGTTGTTGAGAGTCCAAGACAGGGAATAAGGTAGTAGGAAACTGCTGCAATTTGGGGAGAGTTGGAGTCTGGGGCTAGCTGAAATCATGAGAAAGGCTTAGGATCAGAGGAAGGGAACAATGAGTGAGTAGCAGGGAGGTGGTTCTTAGTTGGATTGGAGAACAGATAGAAAAGTGTTACCAAGCAGAGAAGAGGGAGGAGAGGGGAGGGGAAAAAAGAGAGATCAGTAGGATCAGCTAAATTAAGATAAACTATGGCTAAGTAACCATATAGTTTTGATTTACATGGCGTCTTTGATCAAATGATATGCACACTACAAAGACTATTAGACCCATTTTACAGAATTAACCAGAGGCGCACAGGGAGTCAGTAGCAGATTTGGGAATAAGAACTCAGGTTTCCTGACTCATAGCCTTGTACTCTACACTATTCTCCTGCTGGATTCAAGTTACATTTTCCAGGATAACCTGAAACCACAGCTTCTATATATTCTGAGTGATGCTATTTAACATGATCAAGAAATAAAGTGGGGACTTTTAATCAGATATCAAAATATCTGATGATTTAGTTGAGGTTGGTCCTGCTTTGAGCAAGGGGTTGGACTAGATGACCTCCTGAGGTCTCTCCCAACCTTAATATTCTATGATTCTATATTCAGAGATATATGATGCTTTGATTTTAAAAACATAAATCTTCCACTTGTAATTTGGGCACACTTTTTTGCTGTGAATCTTTCAACCTCAAAGAGCAGCACATATAATGCACTTTACCTGGTTACTTGTAAACAACTCAAAAAGCTAACGTGCAGGAATTTTTTAACTGTTAAAAATGCAACTCAAATGCAAATAACATTTGGTGGTTCATGTCTCTATTTATCATAATTGCTTACAATGGAAAACAGCTTTGGGTGACCTTATTTCATGGTATTTGATATACTATATCAGTTTTCATAGTAATACACCTTCTGATTATCCTATAACATATGCAGAATTTAATTTTAAATTTGCTATAATCCAGTATAGAGGGGAAAGAGAAGGACATAATCCACCGGTTAGATCATTTTTGCCTCCTGTCTGTACTAAATTGGACACAGAATTTAGTAAAATGACACTGGTAAAAGCATAGTGTATGGGAAGCTCACACAACAGTTGCATTTTGAATGAAATGTTTTTAGACATGACCTTGATCTTTAGCTTCTGTTTTAAGGCACTTCAATTTTTAATGAAAAAAGTCATTGACAAATCTGACAATCTTGCAGAAAAATTGTTCAGAATAAAAGACACTGACTAATGGTGTCTGACTATTAATCATCATTTTATGATTAATTCATTGAATAGCTTAGTTCTTGCTGTACATTGATCTGTTTTAAGACAAGTATCCTCTGAAGATTAGTTTTATACTGCAAAGCAGACTGAAAGTGGCAGTGCATAAGATGCTTAATAATGACAAGAAAATTGCAACAGGAATACAATTTCATCAGCACCAATGTAACGTGTCAAAGATGGAAAAGTTAGGGTCTATTCAGTATGGGCTAGATTTTCAAAAATGCAAAGTATTAAATGAACATTTTTAGAAATGTCTCATTTTGAACTCTGCCAAATGGGAAAAGTCCTTCAACATTTTGAAATTTTTTCACTGCTCTACTATTTACGGTATATATTGCAGTGCCATCTCCAGGCCCCAACCAAGACTGAAGGCCAATTGTGCTAGGTGATGTACACACATGTAGTGAGACAGCCTCTGCCCCAAATGGTTTGTAATCTGTAGAGAGAAGATAAAGGAGTGGGGGGGGGGAGGAAGGGTTTTATCCCCATTTTACAGATGGGAAATTGAGATAAGGAACTTGCTCAAGGTCACACAGGGTATGTCTTCACTGCACAATTTGCCTGAGTTTTACTTGAGTTTTAGATTTAAATACCTACTATCAACACACAAGTCTCTAAACTGGGTTTGGAGGTGCTGTAATTGGCTCAGCTGAGGGTATGGATTAGTAACTAGGCTCTGCTGCAGTGAAGATGCTGGCAAAAATCACTCGAGTGCTGATAGTCCTCAATTGCTCTCCTACAACTCCTCCAGAAGGACAGGCAAGTTCTCTCGCAATTGACACAACTGACTGGGGAAGAATCCCAGAGCATCTGAACACAAAGAACCATAGGATGTGCCCCCAGACACATATGGGAGAGTGAAGAAACAGCAAGGACACTAATGTCGTTAGGGCTTTGCAGTGAGGATGCTCGCACCCATGCTAGGCTAAGCTGGGTGCTCAGATCCTGGTGCCAATCACCTAGGTTAACTGTGCCTGTGCACACACGTCTGTGGCACAGCCAGGAGCTGAACACAGATCTCCTGAGAGTTCCAGTCCAATACCTTAATTACAAGATGAGGTGCCCTGAATTGAGAATGCTAACGATCTGCCAGCATAAGACCTACTGAACCATCTCTGTGAAATCCACTGTTAATTCGCAAATATCCATAGTGGTCAGAACGGGAAAATGAATCTGCTCTGCAGAATTTAGCTTCAACATTTCAGATGTTTGCTATCCTGGAATATAGCCAGGAAAGTTTGATGCTTACTTTGCTAGAAGAATCCAACACGAGCGGTAGGAAGTGAACATCCCTCAAGTTATTTTTCAACCAGCTCATCATGGCTATATCTGAATGTTCTGTTGCCAGAAAATTGCCTGCAGAGACAACACTGCCTGCAATAACACTATGGTTATAAAGGAACACTTTTTGACCCCACAAGAAAAAAAGAAAAAGCAACAACTCTACTTAAGAAGCAGGAGTATGGATACTTTCCAACTATAAGGGTAAAGCAGTTCTGGAACAGGCTTCCAAGGGAGGTTGTGGAATCCTGATCACTGAAGGTTTTTAAGAACAGGTTGGACAAACACCTGCCAGGGATGGTCTAGGGTTACCTGGTCCTGCCTCAGTGCAATGGGCAGGAATTGATGATTTCAAGGTGCCTTCTAGCCCAACATTTCTATGATTCTAGGTGACTACATAGACTATTAAACTATAAGTCCAGTAGGACATTCAGGATCGGATTCTAAACCAGTGAAGTCAATAGACGTGTCTCCAATTCATTCACTAGAGTTTGGATCAGGCCCCCAAATCACCACATCACAGAAGTCTCAGAAAGGAAGAGGAATTGGTTGGAAAGATAAGTAAAGTAAAAACTAATGGTGAGATTGATCCCAACTATGATCAAAATGAAGCAATGTATTGTTGAACAGCAGCCCAACTATCTCTCACTAAAGCCAAGTTAAGATGATGGTCCTATGCACACCCCACATGAAGTCCTATAGCAACATCCCACAATATGGCCCTCCTCCCATGTCGAGGCCCCACCTCTACTTGGGGTGGCAGCAGATTTCATAGAAAACATGAATGGGGCAGTTTGCATCTCTTGGAGCTTCAGGATGTCTGCAATCTCAATCAGATGCTATAGTTTGAGTTGGATCATGTTTTCAAGCTTTTCTTTGTATTCATGAATACTAGAAACTTTTTTTTAAATGAAAGTTGAGATTCTTCAAACAAAAGCTAGGGCCCTAGGCATAGGCTTATCGGTTCAGCATTGTGCCTTATTGGGGTATGGAAGTTGGACTCGGAGAACAAGAGTTCTATTCCCACTGTAGCACTGGCCTGCTGGGTGACTGAATAAACCAGTTCCGCCTCCTTGTGCCTCAGTTTCACCATCTGTAAAATGGGGATAATGATACTGACCTCCTTTGTAAAATGCTTTGAGATCTACTGATTAAAAGTGCTATCAGGGAGGTAGGTATCATCATTGTCAGTACCTGTAGCTTAATTTGGCCCTGTCAGAAATTGTATTTTCAGTATGGTGAGTCTGGGAGCTCCATGCACTTGGATCCAGTAGGACAGTGTTTCGAACTGTGTTAGTTAACTATCACTGCTTGCAGAAGAGCGTCCTGGAGGTGCTTGAAAAATTCGCAAGTATTGTTTATTTGGGCTAAACAAGTGCATTGCATCTGAATTGTTTGTTTGCATTGAGAATTGTCATTTATTTGCTTCAACGTGTAAGTGATTTGTATGTATAGTTTTTTCCTGTTATTTACATATCGAACAGAGAACTGTTAAACAAAATTTAAATGGGGGGGAGGAGGTACGGGAGGCCCAGTCAGAGAATCACAGCCCCATTAATTTTAAACAAGTAGTGGTAACAAAAGAAGTGTGGGGAATAAAGGTTTAATATGCATAGCAGGTATGGCTTAGTCTAGAGAGCGCTGCAGAATTCCAGTTTTTAATCATGGTGTGCCAGGGCCATATAGAAATAAAGGCAAGGAAATTGAAGGGGGAAGAAAGTAACTATAACAAATTGAAAATAATAATTATATGATGGTGATAGTGAGCTGTTGGCCACAAGGTTTAATTGGAAACTGTTATTTTACGTAATAGGTTTTACAGACCTTATTTGGTTTAATCGGTCAGCACTAGCTAAAATGACAGCCATAAAGAGCAGCCATGAATTTGATCCAATGCCCATTGAAGTAAATATACTCCCATTGACTTTTGGATCAGGCCCTTTTATGAAGAGTGAGGAGTAACTTGTGGCACCTTAGAGACTAACATATTTATTTGAGCATAAGCTTTTGTGGGCTAAAACCCACTTCATTGGATGCATGCAGTGAAAAATACAGTAGGAAGAGATATATACACACACAGAGAACATGAAAAAATGGATGTTGCCATACCCACTATAACGAGAGTGATCAGTTAAGGTGAGCTATTATCAGCAAGAGGGGGGAAAAAAAAGAGTGTTTTGGATAGGATTTTCTGATTGTTGTTTTCTCAGTATTAAAATATACATGTCTGTGCGGAAAGGTGTATTATTTGCTTAGCATACTTCAAGAAGAACAAACATAATGAAATTAGACCTAAAAATAATTATTTTTTCAGGGTAGAGGTTGCAGCTATTTTCAGCAACAAAGGTTTATTTTGGAAACATCAGTGAGTCAATAGGGATTAATGTCCTGCCAGATTAGGATGTAAGAGCTATTTATGAATTGCAAAAATGCATGCGAAAAAATTACATTTCTGCTTCAAAATAACTCAGAGGCAGAAAAACAGGGTGTTTGGGAGTTTTTTGCCAACAAATTGCTCTGGACTTGGGACCTTGTTATGAAGTCTGAAGCAAATTTTTATGGTTAAGAAAAAGTTATGAATCCCTGAAATGATGGGTTCACAAAGGAAACCCTGACAGACCCTTAACTACAGCAGTGAGAACAAAAGACACTATAATACATGGTTTCAGAGTAGCAGCCATGTTAGTCTGTATCCACAAAAAGAACAGGAGTACTTGTGGCACCTTAGAGACTAACAAATTTATTAAAGCATAAGCTTTCGTGGGCTACAGCCCACTTCTTCGGATGCATATAGAATGGAACATATATTGAGGATATATATATATATATATATATATATATATATATATACACACACACACACACACACATATAGAGAGCATGAACAGGTGGGAGTTGTCTTACTTAATTGGCCTCTCAGAGTTGGTAAGAGAAAAAAAACTTTTGAAGTGATAATCAAGATAGCCCAGTACAGACAGGTTGATAAGAAGTGTGAGAATACTTACAAAGGGAGATAGATTCAATGTTTGTAATGGCTCAGCCATTCCCAGTCCTTATTCAATCCTAAATTTATTGTATCTAGTTTGCATATCAATTCCAGCTCAGCAGTCTCTCATTGGAGTCTGTTTTTGAAGTTTTTCTGTTGTAAAATAGCCACCCGCAGGTCTGTCATTGAATGACCAGACAGTACAAATAAGTTGTCATTAGGTAACTTGAAAAGTTTCATCACTCAATTGTTTCATTTGGGGGAGGGGAATGTCATGCAATATTTGCTTTAGTTCCAGTTCGCTTAGGTTTGCATTCATAAGTTTTGCTTTGGGTGGAGGCTGCTGAGTTTTATGGGGTCTCCTATAAACAGTGGGAAATTGTGAATAATGAAAAGCATCAAGCCTCACAAAGGGTTTATGGACTTTAGCCAAGATTGTGGGAAGCTGGCTCTTTCCTGCTGCTTAGTTACCCCTTGAGTGTGAAGGCATGGACTCCTCACCAGTTACTTCTGTAGAAGTGGCCTTGATAATTTAGTTGTCCTCTAGAGATCAGGAACAGGACATTAATAGCTTCAAAAGATGAAAGTGCTGAAAGCCAGATTGTGTCTTTCCCCATGCAGGAGCCAGGTACAAGTAGTCCTTATACCCAGAAAGCACATGAACTGGGTGAAGCTAGCATCCCCAGCAATGCTAGCCTTACCAGGCTAGATATAGAACACACCACACCACAGAGCAAGTGGTGGGGGAAACACATGGTGTCTAGCAGCCAAAAGAGTTCCAGGGCACATTGTGTGAGGCACAAGAACTCCTAGTTCTCAGTGGGACAATGGACCACCTGACCACCACAAGGCTTTCTGAAAGACCTAAAGGGATTAGAGTACATGATATACGTTTACCAGAATTACTTTCCAAATGCAAGATTGCTGATTTCAGATAAATGTTGGTATGATAGCTGCTATCTTGGCAGTCACCAGATCTCAAGCTGGGAACCTCCCGAGCTAAAAGCTAATGCTCTTACAGGTTGAACTAAAGTACTATTAAGATGGGACTGTAACAGACCCATACCCTCTGTGGACCAGGCACATAGGGGCACCTGTAATATATGCTGACCAGTGGGTTACGTGGGTAGACTTTGCCATGCTAGAAAGAGGAGGATTAGGTAGACTTTTCTTGGGAAATGGTTTTGGATCTTCCTTGAAACCAGTGTGACCAAAAAAAAAAAAAAAAGAGTAAGGTTCAATTTAGAAAGGCTTTAGTGAAGAAGAAATAATTTAATAATCATTTGCTGTTGGATTCTATAAGAATCTACAAGTAAACAGGTAACTAACAATCACAGCTAGGCATGGCAGAATTCAACTTCTTTATAGTTTCAACAGATGCCAATATTTATTGCAAGTACTTTTTTTTCAATTTTTATGAATTTGAATATTCATAGTTGTGGGAAATTATAAGCGGGGAGTGTCAAACAACTATTTAATGAGAGTTGAAATTGAGATTCAAAAGATTAAAGCTTTATAAGCCATTAAAAACAAGGTGCCATCTTCACATGCCAAAATATACCAAGTAAATTGCCTTAAATCAACAAGCCATACTGCTAGCCTATTTGTAACAAGCCTAATTCAAAAGTCTAAGTCACTGGAATTTGTCTCTATTAAGTTCAAGCATCTGTAAATTTCAATTATTGATGGAAATATGTTTTCATCAGTTTGCATGTTTACAGTGAAATCAGTGCTTACTGACATTTACCTGTCTAATCCTTCCAAGCCTAAGCATGGTTCATAATCACCTCTAACACATACTAGTCATGTCTGTACCATCCTCATAACATCTACAGATTACTTATTAGCCCTTTATCAGCTATTTTTAAATGAAAGCTTAATCTAAAGTGAGACTACGTGTGCTTGCTTTGTAGATGTCTTCCTCTTGCACTCCCCCCGCCCTTTTTATTTTCAGAGAGAACTGTTATGTGCTCCAGATTGGAAGCAAAGTAAGGATGAATTCCAATCTTCAACATGGAACAAACCAAATTCCCCCAGTGGGAAACTATCTAAAACCTTTCACAAGTTATGGCTTAGCCAAACATTCTTACATTCACAGTGAGAAAAAAAAAACTGCACACAAGAGGAACATATCTTTCAAGTTTAAGACCTTATCGAACATCCTGGGCTTATTTAGTCTGCAGAAGAGAGGAGTGAGGGGGGATTTGATAGCAGCCTTCAACTACCTGAAGGGGGGTTCCAAAGAGGATGGACCTAGATTGTTCTCAGTGGTGGCAGATGACAGAACAGGGAGCAAATGGTCTCAAGTTGCAGTGCGGGAGGTCTAGGTTGGATATTAGGAAAAATTATTTCACTAGGAGGGTGGTGAAGCACAGAATGGGTTAACCTAGGGAGGTGGTAGAATCTCCTTCCTTATTAGATATCAGGGCCTGGCTTGACAAAGCCCTGGCTGGGATGATTTAGTTGGGGTTGGACTAGATGACCTCATGAGGTCTCTTCTAACCCTAATCTTCTATGATTCTATGATCCTATATTACTTTTTAAGAAGTGTGATGCTGTAATTAAATCTTTATAAGAATTTAAAAGCAAATATATGTATATGCAAAATAGTGTATAACCTACAAATTGTCACTCACGGAGAGAAGTTAATCTAACAACCTCAGGTTATGGTGGGTGTTTTTGTTTTTGCTTCTGACCTTTTACTCCTCCACCCCGTCTTTATGACCTGTAATTACAGTACCGAACTACCTCAAGCAGCCATCCAAATCTGGATTGATGTTGAATATCTTCTTTTTAAAATAGGAAAGACTTTTTGTGGTTGGCTGTTTTGTTGACTGAGGGTTCCCTATGAAGCAATGACTTTCACCTATAACAGGCATCCACTGGGAAGACTGTAGGGAAGGCAAACTGCTACTTCTGTGTTAATCAAATTACTCCCTCTGGGTTGACAGCTCCTGACAGATAGGCTAGAAGAAAGATCCCTGCTGAATGGTGGCAGACACCTCTGGGCAAGTCAGCTGAGAGAGGCTTTATTGACACAATGTCAGAAGGTGGTTTCGTAACAGACATATTTCCCTCCAACCAAACAATGGCAGAAAGTGACTGGACTTGACAGAAAAAGTCACTTTTTTGAAGAAAAATATATTGGAAGTTGATCTGCTGAGGCCATAAAGCTCATTCTAAAAAGTGTGGAATACCTTCAATTCCCACTGACATAAATAAGAATTGAAACGATTCAGTTGCTTACACACGACACTTTGAAAGACAGAAAACCATGGAACCAGCAGATGCATACCAAAAAAAAAAAAAAAAAAAAAAAAAGGCCACCTTATTATAGCTTTTAGTTAGCTCAATTAAGGGGAAAAATTACATTTTCCTGTTTCTCGAGTTAAGATCCAGGATAGGAAGGTGTCTTGGGACCCAGATCCTGAAAGATATTTAGGTGCATAACTCTTACTAAAATCAATGAGAAATAAGCATCTAAATATTTGAGGATCTGGGCCTTAGTTCCTCTTCAGTCAAAGCTAAATATTATATTATTTAGTACAGGAACTATAACATTGTCTTCAATTGAAGATTCATCAACATTTTCAATAGTTAAAAATTCGAAGTTGTTTCCATTTCACAGAGTTACTAAATAGACTCATTGTCTTCTCCTCCCTCCTCCCAATTTTTGGTCCAAACCACTACTGTATTTTTTGTTTCCCGAAAACATGATTTTAGACAAATGAAACATTTGCATAACCATTTGATAACTGTTTCAATATATTTTCTATATAAATATTTGTAAAAAGAGTGATGAAGAGTTTCAAAAAGTCAGCTTGTATAGTTTGTTCTTGAGAAAAGAGCATTGATGAACATTAACAAAAAAGCCACCTTTGTTTAGAAAGTTTGTGACCAGCTCTAATCTATTTCTCAACAGGATACTTCAGGTGTCCTGCTATATTAGAAAGACCATACACATGACAGTTGCCTTGTCCCTAGTGAGCAATTGGCCATTAAACCGATTGAAACAGACAATTAGCACAACTAGCAATTTTTGCCCACAGCACTGAAATTAAATTCCATGTCTGTTCAGATCTCAATCCTCACCTGAATTCTATTGGCAGAGTTGCAAACAAGCTTTTCCACACCTGCTCATAATATGCTACTGTTCCTTCCCTTTCACAGGTACCATCGTCATGTGCAGATGGACAAACTGAACACACAGCATGCTATGCAAAGGCAGGGCAAGAGGAATTTCTGCCTCAGTTCATTAGGATGAAAATAATGAACTGCGTTAGGTCCATGTAGAGCAGAAATGTTTATGTTTTCATCTGCAAATAGGCTGCATGAAACTCAGTTTATCTACCTAAAGAGGCTTAATCAATTGCTGGGATTTGATTTAGTAATTTTACAGAGTGCAAGTATTCCAGACCTGCTGCTGGCTTCCCATATGGAACTTCTGGTGCGTTTGGCCAAGTATCCCCCTGTGTTGTACAGCATACGGTGAACGAGTTGTCCACCTGGCTGCCATCTTTCACTGCATAGTTATTATAGACTTCTATGTACTGATCCCGTGTCTGCACCCAACTGAATCTTTTGGCTTTCAGCAACAACAGGATTGGGTCAGTGGGGCTAATTCAAAGCCTATTAAATCAATGGAAACACTCTCTCTGACTTCAATGGATTTTGGGGATTGGATTCATAGTACTTTCAAATTCTTTGGAATTAAGACTCCTCAGTAAGTGCCAAGTTAAATAATTTTGCACATTACCCTTAAAATAAATGTAATAAACAGGTGCCACATTTCTATTTCTTTTTCTTGTCTGCAAACCCAATTAGGTGGTTGGAGAGTTACTCAATGATCAGTGAAGAGTTATTTAATCTTTAGGTTTGTCTTTAGACAGGGACTCTGTTGTGGCACTTTGAAAGGACATGGGATTTTATCTGAAGAGTTATTTCAAAAATTAATTAGTTGAGGACTATTGGAGGTGGTTGATACCCTAGAGTGTAATAAATTCACTGAACTGAGGTACTCATAATAAACTTCCACACTTCATTATTTGAAATAATGCATTAACTGAAAAAGTAAAGATAAAAAAGGCCAGAAGATGAAAGTTGCTGTATCATTTTACATTAAATTTGCAGGCAGGAGAAGTCTAATGAGTTCCACAGGAAATGGCATGAAGTGTTCCCATACAGATTCAGTCATCCATAAGCATGGCTATTCTTCCAGCCTCTGAACAGAAAGAGGTAATCTTCATTACCAACCTCTGGACTAGAACTGTACCATGCTCCTTAAAGTGTTGATCATAGCAGTGCCAATCCCAAGGTGCCTTACGTGAGTCTAAAAATCAAAGTTGTTTAAGAGGTTTATTTCTCATCATAAGTTGTGTGGGCAAGCACACGGGGCAAATCAGTTGATAGAGAACTTACAACACAGGGCTAATTCCCCACCTAGCACACTGATTTGCAACAACTGATGATCTGGCCCCTAATTTTGGAGGGGGTGAGGAAAAGCAGGAGAGGCCTTGCGCAGGGGGGTCTGCACATCCCATGTATGACAGCGACTCCCACATAAGGATGATGAGAAGCACACTGTAGAAGGGGGAAGTGCGGGTGAGCCAGAGGTTTGGCCAGCACAATATGGTCTTAACTGAGCCCAAGAGGGAGCAATGGAACATATCCAGGATTCCTTCCATATCTTATTGTGGACAGGCGCTGCTTTCTTGTATGGGTGCCCTACCACATACTTTCAGTGTGGTGGGTCAGGATCCTGCCCCCGGCTCTGTGAGCACAGGCTTTATTTGATCCTGTACTCTGCTTTCCTAGCAGTGGGCTCCAACTCTGGAACAATATTTCAGACTCAGATAAACAGCCAGTGCTTAAGGTGGAAGAGTGGAAGCACAAAGGGGTATAGGGAAGAGACCTCAATATTGATGCAAAAATGATAAGCAAAAATGTTATAAGTAGTCCGTTATTAGATTGTAACAAACTTGTTTGTGCCTCTAGTGCAGGGATTGGCAACCTTTGGCATGCGGCCCATCAGGGAAATCCGCTGGTGGGCCGGAATGGTATGTTTACCTGCAGAGTCCGCAGTTTTGGCCGATTGGAGCTCCCACTGGCCACAGTTCGCCGTTCCAGGCCAAGGGGGGCTGCGGGAAGCGGTGGCCAGCACATCCCTCAGCCCATGCCGCTTCCCGCAGCTCCCATTGGCCCGGAACAGTGAACCTTGGAAAACAGGAAACTGTTTTAAAATATCTAATAAGATACTAAAACTGAATTCACAATAATTTTGGGAATATACTTTGGTTTTAATTTACCAAAAAAAGAATACCACACAAGCAGTTCATTCTTATAGATGTGTCTGCTAAAAGCTCTCCAGAGAGACATACAAAGAGATTGTATGTCATGGAAGTAACCAGTTTATCATTTATGTTCATTCGTTTGCATTGTTTTGGTCAACATTTTCTTTAATATCCCTGGTTAATAATTGTGAGGACTTTGCTTGGTTTTAATCATAGTGCTCCTAAGGCATATAAAAGAACCCCTGTAATTAAAGTTGAGAGTCACCCCGTGATTCAGAAGGGATGGCCTACCACTTCTTGTTTCTCTAAACTAAATATTTTAGTAATATAAAAAATAAAGCTACTTGGCATCTAACCATTTAAATTACCCCTTTTAACCCCACAGAGGTGAAACCATAAAAAAAAAATTCCAACTGAGTTTAAGTATTTAAGCACTATTATCAAATCTGCTACTCTCAGATTCTCATAGCCTTCCCACTTCAAGCACTGAACATAGTGTACTCTTAACGGGGGGGCCTACGCCACTTCCCGCCAGCCCTCATCGGCCTGGAGCGGCGAACCGCGGCCACTGGGAGCTTCGATCAGCCGAACCTGCGGACGCGGCAGGTAAACAAACTGGCCTGGTAGGGGCTTTCCCTGAACAAGTGGCGGACCGGCTTTGAGAACCACTGCTTTAAAGAATGCACTACCTGAGACATTGAAGAGCAGACTGGAGAAAACAATAGACGTCATAGTAGAGATAACAAGCCTTCATTGGTAGGGAAGTAGACTAGAAGACCTAATGTGCATCTTTCCATAATAGATCTGAATCTTTATTATTAAATTTCCAATGTTGTTTTTTCCCCCAAGTCAGGAAGGAAATATAAAAGACTAGCTCTTGGTGTTTGTTTTAGCATTTCCATATGGAACCAAAAAGCATGGGGGGGGAAGAGAATTAACAAAAAACAAACAAAAATCCTTTAAAACCTCAAAAATATTTGTTTTGAGGGAGGATGTAAGATGCAGGACAGTTCTCATTTTTTTTTTAACTGTCTTATGTCTCCTTATTAAATCCTATTGCCCTCCTGGTAACCTTTGTTCTACCCACAGATCTGACCTATTTATTCCAGCTGAGGGTCTAACCCCAAACTTTCAAAAATGGGTCTGCAGGTCACACAAAAGGAGAGGTAACAGCTGTTCTCCCCCCCACCCCGGACGTCTCTGTTTTGTACTCTGAATGATAAATCATGCATCTATATCTATTTTGTTTAAATGGAAGGCTCTGTGGGCTTATATAGTTTGGGAGACTGAAAGAGAATCATTGAGATGTTTGTGCTATCTCAGGAGGAAAAAAAGTGAGTGAATGATGCTTTTGTTTTTTAAGTCACTTGCATCTGAAGAAGTGAGGTTCTTACCCACGAAAGCTTATGTTCCCAGTACTTCTGTTAGTCTCAAAGGTGCCACAGGACCCTCTGTTGCTTTCTAGGGAAAGGTAATAAACAGTATGACCTAGAAAAAGAAATATGGGTTTACCTTCAGGAGCGGCGGCAGGGTTTTTGCTGTCCTAGGCGGCAGCGCTCCTCCTCTGAGCATTCAGCGGCTGGGGTCCTTCCACTCTGGATCTTCGGGGCACTTCGGCGGTGGGTCCTGGAGTGAGTGAAAGACCCGCCGCCGAATTTCCGCCCAAGACCTGGAGCGGAAGGACCCCCTGCTACCGAATTTCCGCTGAGGGCGGCAAAATGCCACCTCCCAAATCCTGCCACCCTAGACGACCGCCTAGGGTCGCCTAGTGGAAGTGCCGGCCCTGTTTACCTTACCTTGCATATTAGCAGCAAATAGAGCCACTGAGCTACACCATTGGGAATTATCCTGAGACTAAACCAGGGGCCAGAATTAACATTGGTCACACATCCCAGAGATAGAATTCCCCAGGAGGCCTTCCTAACTATTAGGACAGAATTCCTTTGGGAACATAAGGGACAGAGAGAGACACTAACTTGATCCTTCCCTCTAAGAAGATAAAGAAACTAAGCAATTGGATCTATGTGATGGTCCTGGCCAGTGAAAAATGTGGAAAGTTGATTAGGGTGAGAGAAACCATCCAGAAAAAAAGACTGCATCTTGCTATACCCTGTTTTAGTCTTTTAAATGTGTTTTCACTTTTATTTGCTTGTAACTATCTCTCTACCTTTCTCTCTTACTTTATATCACTTAATCCATGCTCTTTTGCTTTCACTACAAATTATCAGCGCTGTTTAAATTCAGTAAAGTATTTGCTTCTAGTAAGCTAACAAGTTGAAATGTACTGTCTCTGTAAAGGCAACAAACATAATACTTTTTTTCTGTGAGGGTCCAGGAAGAGGGGCTGGTTTCTGCAGGAGAATGATTTGGGGATGAATTCGGAGCTGGAAGGGTACTAAGGCCAGTCTACAAGAAGTAACGCAAGTTAGGCAAAGCCAGGGGGAGGCACGTGGGCTGCTGGCAGAGAATTACAGCTCTGATCCAAAGCTGCGCAGCCACAAGATACATTGACTGAACACTTTACTGGCCTGCGTGAATCGCAAGATGTCACAATATCTCATTTTAGAGAAAAATGAGGTTTTTATGCGCCAGAATCACAATTCCGGGAGTGAGTTGCATTCTATTTCTTGTGCATCAGTACAATCATATATTAAAGACATGAGAGGAGAGGGAATCCAGCTCACTGCATCAGCACCAGTTGCTCTGCAGTTGTCCCTAAAGTGGACAGGACTCTCACCAACCAAGAGGAACAGGCCCAGATTCCTTCAGAGGAAAGGTGCCATTTTTATATAGTCACTTTTCAGAGCAGCATTGTCCTTTAATGGACAGTTAGTGGCAGAAGTGGGAACAGAGTTCTTCTGGATCACAGCCCTGAACAATGAAATTTGGAAAGGTGAATTGCTGAGTACGTTAGCTGGGAGATAAGTTTGAGGTGTATCATTCCTCCTGAAGATGCCTGTGTTTGTCTTGACAATGGCAGACGCACAAGTCGTGCCTTTGTCTTGCACCATGACAAGTGTTGTCCCACCTCTGACCATCTAGTTTTGCCCTCACCCAGACACCAGGGTCCACTGGCAGCATTCTTTCAACTGGTAAAATCGGATGCATTGTTTCTTTCATCATTCTGTTTCAAATATGGCTATTGTGTGTGAAATTGGTCATCAAGAGAACAATCAGCATTCATGGCTGTCAACTGCCTCCCCAGCCCTGCCCCATTAACTGTGGACGATGACAGTTGCAGTTTCCCCTACAATAGACTAAATCTAGATCTGGTTCATCTCGTGCCATATTCTGAAACAACTAGGAACTGAGTGATTGCCAGGGCAGAAGTACTCTGGCACTCAGTGAGCAGGGAGAGAAGGGAACTGGCACAATGCAGGGTCGCTAGAGCTAGGAGGAGTCACTGATTCCCATTCTCCCTATAAGCCCAACATAGGAGGATTTCAGGAGATTTAGCAGGGGTCCATGCAACCTCTGCATGATATGCTGTGAACAAAGACAGTGAAGAGAGCTCCACTTACAGGCCTGGCAGCATAACCGCAACCACACATTTATGCACACATACGCAGCTGTGGCTTTGGATATATAGAGTTCACATTAAAGTTATATAGATAACCACAAGAAGTAGAAAAATTATAATATATCTAGAAAGTCAGATTCTGTAGAATTGATGACACTGGCCCTGCTTGCACTGGGAAGCCCTGGGTAAATCAGATTATGCAACGCTGAAGAGAATCTTCGAGGCACCGATTTCACAAGAAATTCGATGCATTTTTTCAGCATATTTTTGTTTCAGATTGTCATGGCTAAAGAGGAAAAACTTCATGTCTTTCTCATGAAAGTCTTCACAAAGATAGATCCTGCCTAAAAGCTTATTGCCAAGGGCCTGGCACATCAGCACAGAATGGTAGAGATATTATTGTTGGCTTCATCATCGTAGGAAAATTAAAGTGACCTTGTCAATACGCATGTATCCTTTGAATTTATGTAACTGCGTAGACTTTGTCTAGGGGCTTTTTAAAAAAAATCCCTACAACTTCTCATCAACTCTGTCACATGATTTCTCTAAAAACACCCCTCTATGAATTGATCTATAAGTTGCATTGAGTGTGTGGGGGAGGGGGGAAATCTGCTTTTTAAAAGTCTAAGTCAGAAATGAAAAGTAATCAAAACATTTCACACAGACAAGAAGGTCTCCAGGAAACTAACAATGCAGCAATATAACGTTACAGTCGGCCAGATACCTCCACTGCTGTGTCCTCCTTTGCACTGCATGGTCAGCTGGCTCTAAAGCTGGTTTTACCAGACCAGGACAGATAGATCAGTGCAAGAATGATTCTTCAGTGGCAGAAAGCCAACAACAGGCCAGGGTCTTACACCACCCCCTTTCCCTGGCCCCAGCAGAACCAGGATGCCCCATAGCTGCGCTGATCATCTTCTGTAGTTTGACTCCTTGTGGTCTTTTGCAGCTGGTGTAAGTTAGAACCACTGTCAAGGTAGCCTTGCTGGAGGCAGAGATGGGGCCTGCACAGAGGCTGCACCTGGGACAATGGTGCAGCAGGGTACACCACTGTTGTGCACATGTAACCCACACACCTTCTGGGTGTGGTGCTCTGTCCCATCTAGTGGCACTGAGACCACTTAGAGAGAGAGATAAAATGAGTCTTCTCTACAACCTTAGCTAGCAGCCAGTTGGCTTTTAGCTCATACAGTAGAGGGTCATGCACTAATCTCCAGGGGTTCCAGGTTCGATCCCACCCACCGATGACCAGGGTCTGTCAGGGTTACACCCACACGCCATCTCTGACCAGGGTCCTGGGCCTGCTCTAAACTCTGCTGAAGTCAACAGGAGTCTTTCCATTGATTTTAATAGGCTTTGGAAGAGGTTCTCTGTCCAGATAAGCTGACTCCAAGCATCTGGCCTGATTTTTAGGCAACAAGATGCGTTCAAGAATTGTTCTAAATGGTTACATGAAGATAGACACAACTGGGGCCAGATAGGAACTTTAAATCAAACAGTTTGTGAGCTTATGAATAAGATGAGGGGAAATTAATCATATAAACACATAACCTCTTTAGGACTTCATATTCCAGAACAAGACTTTCAATAGACCTTTGTTTTGTTGACAAATATTTTTAACGCTGGGATTTAGCACGGACTACTTAAAGTAGATAAGACAGAAAACTGTAGGCCAACAATAATCTATATGCAAATTAAGTTCAACATTTTCTCCAGCACATCTGGTGCTAATATCAAAAAGATGATAAGTCTGACCCTTCATCTCAATATTTGCAATATGCAAAATAATGTAAATTACAGAATTAAAGCACTTGTGTACCATTAAAATAACCAAATAAGAAAGAGACTAATATCACTGAAATGAGGAAAGGATTTATGAGCAGTGATTGTGGCTTTTTTGAAAAAAAAAAAAAAAAAATACAAATATTGTTGATTATAAAATATGTTGCTCTATTTGGAGTTTCATGGAGCTGCCTGTGAAGTTTTATAGCTATGATTCCCTGTTACATAAAAGTTATATACACACAGGAAATAACATAGGGGAAATAATGCAGGTTTAAACTGCCATTTTAATATTATTTCTTTAAAATAGAAATGCCAAGGTTCTGTCTTGTAGTCAGTTTGCTAGTGATGGATGACTTCAATGCATGAGGTCTCTACGGGGTCCTTAAATTCAGTCCTCAGGTGTCAGAACCACCATGTGCATGTCACCTGAATATTACAATAATTGAAAAGTGAGACTGGAAGGGCCTCAAGAGATCAGCTAGTCCATCACTCCCACACTAAGGCAGGATTAAGTATATTATCCCTGATAGGTGTTTGTCTAATCCAGTGTTTCCCAAACTTGGACGCTGCTTGTGTAGGGAAAGCCCCTGGCAGGCTGGGCTGGTTTGTTTACCTGCCACGTCTGCAGGTCCGGCCAATCGCAGCTCCCACTGGCCGCGGTTCACTGCTCCAGGCCAATGGGGGCTGCTGGAAGCGATGCGGGCTGAGGGATATGCTGGCTACCACTTCCAGCAGCTCCCGTTGGCCTGGAGCAGCAAACCACGGCCAGTGGAAGCCGCGATCGGCCAGACCTGCAGACAGGGCAGGTAAACAAACCAGCCCGACCCGCCAGGGGCTTTCCCTGCACAAGCGGCATCCCAAGTTTGGGAAACACTGGTCTAACCTATTCTTAGAAAACCTTTAGTGAAAGGGATTCCACCCCACTCCCCGGTAACCTGTTTCAGTGCTTAACTATCCTTATACTTAGAAAGTTTGTCCTAATATCCAACCTAAATCTGCCTTGTTGTAAGCTAACTTCTTTTCGTACCCTTGATGGACCTGGAGAACAACTGATCACTGTCCTCTTTATAACAACCTTTCGCATATGTGTAAAGGACTGTTTGTAACATTTATAACACATACTTCTATTAGAACTGCTACTGAGTTGCACATGGCCCCAGTGCTATAATACAACCCCAGCGATCTCATCCAGGGCAGAGACAGAATGATCACCTACCAGCTCCAGGACTCCTGTCCTGCTGCCAGGCAAGAGTCACCAATCACAGGACAAGAGCTTATACACCAGGTACCTGCTAGCTCATGGATCTACTGCCAACAGCCTCAATATCTAGTGGGAAAGCCTTGCACAGCAGGACACTTTCTCCCAACACATTCCCTGCTCCCACAACTTTGCTGACACTATGCAAGCATAGTAAGACACCCCTACAGCAAAGGTCTCCATTACCATCTTCCTGATGTTTGACAGAGAGGGCTTGTGTCTTGAGAAATGCTTTACAACCTTGATTTATGGAACCATCAGTAACCGTGTCAATGCCTTTGGTAAACTATTCAGGTTGATTCACCAAACACATGTGATGTATTATCAGGTTTAGAAATGGGCTCAGAGTCAAGTAGCTCCACCCAAATTGCTTCTAAAACACAGGCAATATGTTGGTGAATGAAATGGTTTGAGAAGGAGCCGGCAAATGAGCTGAATATGCTTGCTAATTTCATTTGTATGTTGCTAATGATCTTGATCTATCAAAAATGGCCATGATGTATGATTTCCTACTCGAGCTGTGCAAGTGTTAAGAAAACACAATGTGCTGAAAATTGAAGTTTTAAACTGTAAATATTGGGGCTAACGAGAGCAAGAACCATTTGTTTCCTGAATTTCTGAAGCCACATCATCCACTAGTTGCTGCAACATTGTGCTCCAGGATTGAAAGTTCTACATTTAAAATAGGTAGCCCTATAAACCTAACAGTTAAAATGGCCAATCCTACCTATTTTAAACAGAAGCAGTTCATTGGTGTTCTTTTTTCCACATCTGGCAATGTTCAGACTTGCAACATTATTCTATCTGATGCAGCACTTATTCATTCACCAGCATGTGTGTGTCCAGGAGTGAAAGCACAGACTGTGTGTGGAATGGGCTGACTCGAATGTAACTTATACAAAATGTCAGGGTCTGACCACTTAGCAGCTCCTTCACGAATTAGAGTAGCAGAGGTGCAGCAAAGGGGCCAGGGTATGGGCAGCTTGCCCAAGGGGTTAGCGTCAGGCACAGACTAAGATAACATGTACTAGGAACCAGGCCAGAGTGGAACACCAGAAGATCACAATGGACAGACAAACCAGAGGGCAGGTATTAAGACTCAATTACCAAGAATCAGGATTCAAGGTGGTTGGATTCAGGCAGCAGGACTGGAAAAGAGGATCAGAAGGCAGGCAAACACCACACCAGTAGTCCACAACATGGTGAAACCCAATCATACAAATGAGTTCCTGTTGCCTCTTCTGTCTTAAATAGGGGCTGCAGCCCAATCAGGAGCCTTGGAGATCTGACAATCAGAGTGTAGGGGCAGGATTTGAGCCCCAGTTGGGTTTCATGGATCCCAGTCCTAGCTACTGTTTGTGAGTTACTGGCTGGAGGATTAGACAGTGATGTGTCACACCTCCCCCATGGAGCTGGGTTCAGAACCTGCCAATCTGTTAGTAAAAGTCCCTGATGGACTAAGTTATTGCTACATTTGAGGAATGGGATGCGTGTTGAGCTAGTTTCAGGGTAAAGGTAAATATTAATACTACATTTACTGAATGTTGCTGCGTCTGTTTGGGAACATTATGCTTGTCTGTTGGCACCTGCCTAGAGTTAGAATCAGAGGATGAGAGGAACTTTTCTTTACAGACAGGAGAGGACATGCCCCAAATGAGGAACTGACCCAAAGACAGGAGAGATGGTTTCTTCAGAAAGTTTCAAAAACTGAAACCTGAAATGCCAACAGTGAGATCTCAGAAACTTGAATGCAAACCACTCTGCTTTAATGGGGAAATTGCAATTAATGCTGAGCATGCACTAGGAAAGTGTCATATGACAGAGTCACCCTAAAGGCTAGAAGGGGACAACCCAGCTCTAAAGGTGATATATAAACTGCCCTATTCCAGGAGTAGTTCTTGGATGCACTTGGACATAGAGACACCCCTGGGAGTTGGAATACCTCCTCTGCTTCCTCTTTGCTTCTGGAGCTAGGAATTTCTTCCTGGCCTATACCAGCCATCAATTATAACACCTCCGTTTTCCATCAGCTCAGCTGCCCTAACCAGCAAGAAGAGGCTTGACTGCATCCACTCTCTGCCCACTTGCTTTAAGAGGTGGGAATACATCATCCCTCTGTACCTGCTTATTTTTACCCACCTGGACTTTAACATCAGGTGCCAAATTCTACTATTGTCTACACAGATCTAAATCTGGAGCCTATTAACTGCAGTAGATTTTCACCTATAAAGAAAATGAGATCAGGATTTGACCCTAAGAAACTGCCAGCCCTGGGAAGAAAGAATCTGTGGATTAGTGATCTGTATTTGTGCTAGGCAATAGGGTCCTCGTTTTTGTCTTGGACTCCAAGGGATTATTGCAATGCAAATAATAGTGAGATGGACACCTAAATTGGATCAGAACATGACAAAATGATTGATCTACTTATCCTGCAGATCAATAGGTGAGACAGGCACGGTGGAGCCAGGTTGATACAGAAGCTTTTGCATTGGAAAACCAAGACATCTTTTTTAAAAGTGCCTCCTGTTGACACTGGGAAGTGGAGAGGGAGGAAAAAGAACAAGAGGAGAAGTTAACTTGTGCATTGGATGCTTTGCACTTGACTTGAAATGGCAACAAGGACCAGAGTAGAGACACATTTCATGCAGCTTAAGAAACGGACTCACCATGAATAATGTAGTGGTTACTCAGAAAGAGCAGAGTTTGTGATGGATTGGAGCTCCCCCCCGCTTCTGAGAGGCCAACTGATATACTTGGATTTCACTGAGCCTCTCCCACTTGACCAGCCTGGGTTCCCTGTCCCTGCTTTGCTGAATTAGGCTCTCTGGCCTCTTGCAGTGTGCACACACACACAGGTAGGGCCACACCCCAGTACAGACACAGACTGACATCAGCTCTGTGTGATAGGACTCCCCAGCACTCACGTGCACACCCCTTTTGGGAGATAAACCCAAAATAATACTGTCTTGCGCTGTATAGAAAAATCTGCACAGTGCAAGCTCATAAAAATCTGCCCTCTTCCTCACTGTGAAGAGAGATGTGCACACTTCTTCCCTCCCATTAGAAATAATAATAAACAAAATAAGTTTATTAACTACAAAAGGTAGATTTTAAATGGTTAAAGGAATAGCAAGCAGAACAAAGCAGGCTACCTTAGTAAATTTAAACAAAAGCCTCAAACTGAGCTTAACACACTAGATAGGTAGGATACAAATTGGCAAATTCTCCCAGAGTGATAAACAGGGTGGCATATTCTTAAGGCATAAATTGCCTTGGCTTTCCTAGGATTTTTTTTTTTTACACAGACTAAAAATCCTTCGAACCTTTGGGACCATCACTTCCCACAGTTCAGTCGTTGTTCCTCAGGTAATTTCAGGTGTGTTGTTGTAGGGAGAGTAAGGACCACTCATGTTGTCATTGTCCCTCTTTTATATCTTCCCCCCATTTGCTGTAAAGCTGTTTTGCTGTCACGTGGGTCAAACAGTTCCCATTGTATAGAGCAGAGGTAGGCAACCGGCGGCATGTGTGCCGAAGGCGGCACGTGAGCTGATTTTCAGTGGCACTCACACTGCCCGGGTCCTGGCCACCGGTCCGGTGGGCTCTGCATTTTAATTTAATTTTAAAAGAAGCTTCTTAAACATTTTAAAAGCCTTATTTACTTTACATACAACAATAGTTTAGTTATATATTATAGACTTTAGAAAGAGACCTTCTAAAAACGTTAAAATGTATTACTGGCACACGAAACCTTAAATGAGAGTGAATAAATGAAGACTTGGCACACCACTTCTGAAAGGTTGCCGACCCCCAGTATAGAGCTATCTCTGAGAGTTTCTATTGCACACCGTTCCTGGGGTGATCCTTATGCTTGTGTGCATTTCTTCTATAAGCCACCAACATTATTTGGCCTCATCCAATGTAGCACATTTGAAATACAGAGACATGGTCAATATTCCCAGCTTCAGATACAACAATACAGGCGTACAAATTGGATAAACGTATTCAGTAAATTATAACCTTTCCAATGATTTCTTACAAGGCCCATCTTGCATAAAGTATATCTTAGTTATACTATATTCATATCATAACCATATTGCTATGCAGAATATGGGGTGTGACGTCACTGAGTTGACCTGCATTTTTGCAATTAATGGTTGTTTGATGACAGGGCCTGTGGGATAAGTAGACAAGAAAGACTGCAAGAAAGAAAACGTTGTTTAAAAAACAGGCTGTTTCTGGATATGCTTAATAGGCATGTCCATCCCCTCCCCCTTTAACCCAGCCCCCCATGAAAAAGGGATAGCAATTACTGCAGCTGTTTTCTCTATATTGCCCAATGACCCACCTAAAAATGGCCATATCTGCTATAATAGTTAACTGTGTAAAATAGATAGATGTGTGGGCATCTGGAAGGGAAGTCTGGCTGAATCTGAGCCACCTCTAAGAGACAGCAAGTGCATTATGGGTCTGAACACTTACAACAGAGCTACAATTCTTATTTCAAGGAATAAAGCCCTTCGATTCCATCTATTTGAAAAAGTCATTGGGTTTTGTTTAAAACAAGCACCCTCCTTTAGCATGAACTATTCCCATCTCCCAAGTGGTCCTGGCTGGGACTGTTGTCCCTTCTGCTTCCTTGTCACGCTATTCATTTATGAGCAGCTTCTCTCCCTTAACATTGGCTGGTGCAGTGTCCATCACCCATACCTCTCCTATTTTCTGAGGGTGTTTTGGGACACTCAGAGGACATACACCTACATTTGCAGCTAAAGGTAGTTTTCTGCTTTGATCCCTGAATTGGTCTCAAGAACATCTGTGCTCCCTATATTTGCGTCTTTTACTGTGTTGAGATTTAGGCTTGGTCTACACTGACATAGCTATGTCAGTCAGGGTGTGAAAAAAAAAAAATCACACCCCGACCAACATAGCTCACCAACCCTCTCCCCCAAGTAGATACAGCTATGCCAACAGAAGACTGATGCTGGTATCATAGCTGTAGAGTTGGGCATCTAACTCTTTCTGGCCCCCTTGAAAATCCCAGCTTAATTCAGCTTCTTTTACATTTTTATTGTGTAGGCGCCCACCAACAGTTGCAAGATTCTCTTTAGGCTTAGCTAAATCACAACATTTATGCAAGGAACATTGAGAATATTCTCAATCAGGTTGATCTTAAAGGTTAAACTGTGCTATTACATCATCTGTATCCAAGAATTCAATACACTAGCAGGGCAAGCTGCTTGCAATAGCATTTTGCTTGTATTGCTGCTGTGACACTAGATTGCCTGAAGATGTATAATTTTAGTATATTAACTGTACTTTTAAAAAGCTTATTACAAAAGTCTTCCTACCCCTCTCAAAGTTTTGCTGGAAGAATAGAGGGTTTTTTACATTGACTGTATCGGAATATACGCTCTCAGAGAGAGACTGGGCACTTAACCGTTTGGTCACCAACGCTGTCTACAAAATACCCAAAATACTGCTGTGTGGCTGCACATTTATATTCCATAACAATTTAGGAAACTAACTTTGTGTTCCACTTGGTGATAGAAGACATAATGGGGACAGATGTCAAAGTTTTGTAAGGGGATTTAGTGATATGGTTGCCACTAAGGTCCAAAACCCATCTCAATCCCTCTGAACATATATTGCAGCATGACGGCTTTCAGGACGAGCTTTGTGTGAGTTAGTGATTTCACTTGGCAGGGCATTTATTGGGAAAAATGTTACTTCCCATAGGTTTAAATCTACCAAGTTTCACCTTGAGTTTTATGTTCAAACAAACTTAAAATCTCCATTCAAGAGACTGGTTTCCACCCAAAACCACAAGTTTATTCAATAGCAAATAACATACCAAAATCTTATGAATCTCAGTGAAACTTCTGGTGACTCTAGGCTGAGTTTTGGGGTAGTACTCAACAAGAGCAGGAGAGATTTCCCCTGGTTTCAAGGTGCTTTACAAAAGTTACTGAGGCTTTTCTGACTAAGACTGAACTCAAAAGATGTCCAGATCAGAGAGGTTATGGTTAAGTATCTGAAACTTTTCAGGTTCTCCTATCATTGGTTAGGATTTTGTGAATCAGACTGTGATGCACAACAGAATTAATAGTGATGGACAAACCTCCAGTTTTGATGGTCTAGTGCGGACAAGCACCCTGGAGCTCAAATGCTTATCTCAACCCTTATGACCTGGAAAAGTAGACTGAAAATTTCTCAGAACTTCTGAGAGACTCCTCTTTCCAAGCCAGGTCAGAAGACACCACCACAATAGCCACTCTATGAGTAATTTGGCACAGAAATTTGCAGGTGGAACCAGGAAATGTAGAGGCACTTTAAAACAAATACAAATGAAAAAAAATTTACATCTAATTTTTAAAGTGCAGCATGCACACCAATTTGTGCATTCAAAAATTGGGCATTTGGCCAGCATGGAAATATAGGTACATGCTGCATATGCCCAGCTTTGAAAATCTGTCCCTAATTTTGCTGTAAAATGTCATGAGCCAATTATTTTTAATTGAACAGGTTCACTGATCCTTGATAATTAAGAAAAAGGAAATGCTACTTCAAATTCTAGGGGTTATTTTCCTCCCTCCCCAAGATTCTTGAGCTTCTCCCCCAGTCTCTTTTTGTATGGGTTGTGTAGAGAGGAGTAGCTCCCATTTTACTCTGCCCAGTTTCATGCCTTCCAACAGGGCCCACCCGCTTCTAACAGTAAAAAGGCAGATTTCTTTCTTGTCATACAATGGCCCTATTAAATTGTCCCAACAGGTACAGAATCATTTGAGGTGCTCTTTTTCCATGTTAGCCTAGACAGTGATATACTTAATCTCTTATGAAACCAAGGGATAATGCCTTAATTCTTTAATTGATTCATCAAAATAGCTGTATGTTCTTATCCCTATGATAATAGCAATAGCTGGGGCATTACTACTAAAAAAAAATGGATACTCAAAACACATGCTTAGCACAAAGAAGATGTAGCCTCTCAACTTCTCTTGCCTACTTATGCAGGGCTGGATTAACACAGGGGCTTTAGGGGCTGCAGCCCAGGGCCCCGGGCTAAGGGGGGGCCCGGTGCAACTCGGCTCAGGCAGGCTGTCTGCATGTCGCGGCCCCACGCCACTCCAGGAAGCAGCCAGCTGCTGGCATGTCTCTGAAAGCCCCTAGTGGGGAGGCTGCTCCGTGCACCCTCCCCACAGTTCCCATTGGGCGGAGCTGCGGGGGCAGTGCTTGCAGGGGTGGGCAGCACACAGAGACATGCTGTCCCCCTGCCCCCAGGGGTGCACAGAGATGCGTCAGCAGCCGGCTGCTTCCCGGAGCAGCGCGGGGCCACGGCCTTTAAGCAGCCTGCCTGAACCCTGCTGAGCCACCGGCCAGGAACCTCCCAGAAAGAGCCTGCAACTCGCACCCCCTCCTGCACCCTAACCTCCTGCCCCAGGTCAGAATCTCCTCCTTCACCCAAACTCCCTCCCAGAAAGAAACTAATAACAGCTGTTCTAAGGTAAGAAGTAGGCTATTTTGAATTAACTATATTCTACATGTTTTAAGATTGAAATGTAACCACAGAATGGCTTTATGATAATTAAAAGGCAAGTGTAGTATACTGTTAATAGCCTCGATGCCATAACTGGGATCATTTTGTTTTAAATTAGGAAAAAGAGTTGTATACAGGGGCCCCATAAAATCTAATAGCCCCAGGCCTACAGGAGAGTTAATCCGGCCCTGCACTTATGGTTTTCATTTTATATTTAACAACACAAAAACGAGCTTTGGGTAGCTTGGAAGCACGTCTCTTCCACCAACAGAAGTTGGTCCAGTAAAACATGTTACCTCACCCACCTGGTCTTTAACATGACTTAGTGTCATTTAAAAACTGCATTGTTTTCTGTGCTTAAGGATGTTAAACTTAGGGCCTGATTCAAAGCTCACTGCTGTAATGGAAAGAGTCCCATCTGAAGGCATGGTCTCTGGATCAGCCCCTTATTGCACAGTGTCTCTCTAAAAATACAGTGCTCAGGCGAGCGTAAGGAGACATTGATCTGTGCTCCCTGCCACCTTGAACTGCGGATTCCTATTTTCAGTCTGAACCAGTGCCCACCAGGTGTTCTGTCAAAGACAAATGTGCAGCTCATGTATTTGTATCGGCCCAGGCATCTGTGCAGTGATGCAAGTCTTAGGGTAAGTAATATTAACAAGGCCACACTGTGCTACCTTCAACATGATATTTGGTTATATAGCACTGTAAAATTAAAGGCATGATAACACGCCACTGAGTAGTTTCTGTGGCTATAATTTCTTTATTAGCCTTTACTAACCATTCGATTTCCTCAGTTAAAATTGCCTGTTGTCTACCACTTCCAACCCAGAACGGTGGGTGAGATTTTTCTTGTCATTGTTGTTGCAATACTGTAGTATTTTTATTTTTAGCATGATGGCAGCACAGATAACAAGTACCTGGCTCTATAGTGCTTGTGTGGTTTCCTGTTCTGTACTGCAAATTGAACCTGGTTCAGGATGACATGCTTGAAGAAGATTGAACTAAATACACAATGCAGCCTGAAGAGATACAAGGTAATGTGTCAGGAGAGAGAGACTATAGCTGTCCTGTCATCTGGAGCCCAGTGATTCTCCCCCCTCCCCGAAATGGAACTTGTAGTTTTCCATATTTACAAAAAACAATACTTCAGAGTACAAAACTGTTCAGCAAATAAACACATGTTCCATCTTAGCTAAGTAATTTAGTGTTAGGAGATGTCCTCAAGGCTCGTGCTAAGACAAGATGTGAGCAATACTGATCCCTAAGTTTACCGCTATGCTCAGTCATGCTGCATGGAGTTCTAACTAGAACAAAGAGATGGTAACATACAAAGGGACTTCCCTAACCCTGGCAACCTCCCTCTCATCCAGCTAAGAGCACTGTCTGCATGACTGCTTAAACTGAAGAATATTGTAATGGGCCAGCTTGTGATCCCCTCGCTCATACAGCTGAGCAGTTACTCACACTAGTAGTCCTGTTGACTTTACTGGGATTGTTCAGGTGAGTAACTGAGCACAGCTGTGAGTAGGGGGTTCACTGGCCCACTGAAATGCCACATTCAATAAACAAACCCAGCTATATTTCTCTGTAACTGTGCAATTAGCAATCTAGAGAAAATGTTTGGGGAGTGGCTGCTTTTTGACTAAATACTGAAATTTGGGTCCATATTAGAGATATCACTGTTTAGTGCCTTTTATCAGGTTACTTGCACAAGGCAATGAAAACAGCAAGTGTGGTTTAGTCTCCCATGGACTGGAATAGTTACATTTAATTTCAGGTGTTGCGTCTGGTGTGGGAGTGTGGTTGGCCACCTGTGATGTACAGGACATCAGAAACAACAAGGAGGCTGATGGCACCTTAAAGACTAACAGATTTATTTGGGCATAAGCTTTCATGGGTAAAAAGAAGTGAGGTTTTTACCCACCAAAGCTTATGCCCAAATAAATCTGTTAGTCTTTAAGGTGCCACCAGACTCCTTGTTGTTTTTGTAGATACAGACTGTCAAGGCTGCTTCCCCACTCTGAAATTTAGTGTACAAATTTGGGGGCCTGCATGAAAACTTCTAAGCTTAACTACCAGCTTAGATCTGGTCCGCTGCCACCATCCCAAGTGGATTCCCTTCCCTGGGAAGCCTTGAGAAACTCTTCACCAATTCCCTGGTGAATACAGATCCAAACCCCTTGGATCTTAAAACAAGGGGAAAAAAAAAATCAATCAGGTTCTTAAAAAGAAGACTTTTAATTAAAGAAAAAAGGTAAAAATCATCTCTGTAAAATCAGTATGGAAAATAACTTTACAGGGTAATCAAACTTAAAGAGCTCAGAGGACCCCCCTCTAGCCTCAGGTTCAAAGTACAGCAAACAGAGATAAACACTCTAGTAAAAGGTACATTTACAAGTTGAGAAAACAAAGACAAAACTAACATGCCTTGCCTGGTTGTTTACTTACAAGTTTGAAATATGAGAGACTAGTTCAGAAAGATTTGGAGAGCCTGGATTGATGTCTGGGCCCTCTCAGTCCCAAGAGCGAATGACTTCCCAAAACAAAGAGCACAAAACAAAAGCCTTCCCCCCCCCCCCAAGATTTCAAAGTATCTTGTCCCCTTATTGGTCCTTTGGGTCAGGTGTCAGCCAGGTTACCTTAACCCTTTACAGGTAAAAGGATTTTGGAGTCTCTGGCCAGGAGGGATTTTATAGTACTGTACACAGGACAGCTGTTACACCCTTCCCTTTATAGTTATGACACAGACTAACACGGCTACCCCCTGATATAGGACATCAGACTAGATGATCTGATAATCCCATCTGGCCTTAGACTCCATGGCTTTGGCTCAGCAATCAGAGCCAGGTGGGTAGCCCTTTGCATCTGCATGAAGCCATATTAAAGTCAACAGGGCTACCTGGGGGTGCTGACATCTGCCCAAATTGGATTGCAGGAGCAGGGCCTATGTTTCACCTACATATGCATTATCTAAGGACTTGTCTACACTTGAAAGTTCATTTGGATTAAAGTAGGATGTGAATTTAAAGTGCAATTGCTATTCCTGGTTAACTCAATTTGGGGACACTTTTTCTGGAATAAAAGACTTATTCCTGTTTACTTTAATGTGAATTAAGCTAAACTGAGAATCTCCATATGTAGACAAATAATAAAGGACCTTCAGCATCTCCCCTTTGTCTTCTTCCTCCCCTTGCAAACAGTGATATGCCTGTCTCCAATACAGTTGCAATGATTTGTTTTAAGTACCCAGAAACCACAGTCATCTTGGTGCAAGATCTTTAATAAATGGAATGTATATTTGCTACCTAAATGGTGCTAAGGGCCTTTTGGCAAAGCCCAGAAAAGTAACTCTTTGAATCTTCATTCTCTCTTCATTTTATTAGGCTGTGGAAAGAAACACTTATCTAGGAGCCAGTTGCTCTTAGTTAATTCAATAATTACAAACTTGAAAGAAAAGTTGTAATATATGAGCTCATTAAGTAATTGGACCTTACTTTATAATTTAAGCAATGATGGTACATCTTTACAGCTGAATCAATTAACTTAACTGACTATTGGATCTACTGATTAGATCTTACAGCTCAATTAAAGAGCAGAAAAAAAACATCTAATTTGGTTAATTTACCTCCTGCCTGTAAATATCACTAAAGGGTATTGAATCTGATTCACTTAAAAGTGGACAAGAAAGAGTGTAGATCTAAGATGGTTACATTTTCCTCTTTATTTTCTGTTGGCAATGTGAAAGCTTTTAATAAAATTCACCATATATCTCTGATTTGTTAGTAATAGGCAAAATGAACAAACTTTCCTTCTCATTTATCATTTCTAGGACAGGCATCTTTGGTTTTCTAATGTGGAATTTAAAAAAAAAAAATCCAGAAAAATGACAAAAGGAATCCAAGGACAGAAAATAAATATGCCTATACTTAGATCTTTATTAAACTAACTTCTAAGAGAGAAAGACTTTTAAGGAGAAAGACTTCCATACATCTCCAAGGGATCAAAATTCAACTAAGGTAGAGCTTCCCAGAGAAACAAAAGTCATTCTATCTAAACAGATTTGAAATGACAGTAGTGCACTCTAGCATAATTACCGTATCCTATTGAAGCGGCTGTACAGTAGACACAATTTTAAAAAGTTTTATAGTTACAGCTAAATCAACGTCTCAAACAATTTCCTCTATTTCCAAGATCTTTGTTATTAGCCTGAGTAACCAGTGCACCAAATTGAATATTGCCTTTATCATTTGTACTCAAAGGAATTTCTTTTCACCTCCCTGGATAGTAGAGAGAGTTAGATTAAGACATGCAATAAAAAGAGCTTTAGAAATGAAACTATTTTATGACCCCTATAAAGAACATCCTAGCTACCCTCTAACATATCAACAAATATGGTAGAAATAAAAATAAAAAGTATGTGTCTCTGCAAACACAGAAATTCTCTTTATATATCATATACACACTGTTGTATCTAAGACCCCTAGCCAATTTGATACACATTTCCATACATCCTTTTTATGGATGTTGAACATAGAGTGGGATTTTCAGAAGTGCACAATATTGTTCCAACTCCCACTGATGTCCAATCTAAGATTCCCATTCCCTAACTCCCAATGAAACTCCTGCTTGGGTGCCTTTGTAAATCCCATGAGGGGTTAGTCACCAAAGATTTGGGCACCTAATTGCCACTTTAAGCACCTAAATTCCCAAATCAGGCCCCACTGGAATTCACAACCCTTCCCCCCACACACACTCACCTACTACCAAATCCTGTAGGCACCTAAACTTGCTCAGTGCCTAAAAGTTCCCTAGGTGCCTATGTTCCTGCCTATACACGAGTGCACTGCAGTCCTATGCCAGGCATCTGGACTCCTAAGCCCCAGAGCGATGCATGAACCAGGTTTTTACTCAAGTACTGGAACAGATTACCAAGAGATGCTGTGGCATCCCTATCAATGGAGGTTTTTAAGAACAGGTTCATTAGACAAATACCAGTCATGGATGGTCCAGGTTTACTTAAGCCACGTCTATACAGTCAGCGCTTCAGCGTCACAGCTGTACCAACACATCTGCGCTGCTGCTGCACGTTTGGTGAAGATGCTCTGTGCTGACGGGAGAGAGATCTCCCGTCAGCGTAAAAAAAAAAAAAAAAAAAAATCTCTGTGACCGGCAGAAGCTATGTCGGCAGGAGACTCTCTCCCACCGACATAGCACTGTTCCCACTAGTGCTCATGTCAGTGTAACTTATATCACTCGAGGGGTGGTTTATTCACACCCTGAGCGACATAAGTTATGCCGACATAGGCTACGTCTAAACTTCAGCCTAAGTGCTGTCTCAGCCCAGGGAGATGGACTAGATGTTAATACACCACAGCACATTGGCCTTTTCACAACTGCATTACATTGTTGGCTCATATTCAATTTGTGATCCACTGTAACCCCAGCTCCTTTTCGGCAGTACTACTACCTAGCCTATTATTCGCCATTTTGTAGTTCTGCATTTGAGTTTTCTTCCTATATTTAGTACTTTTACACTTGTCTCTTCTGAATTTAATCTTTAAAAAAAAAAAATTTGCTGATTTCAGACCAATTTCAAAATTTGCCCGGGTCATTTTGACTTCTAATCCTGTTCTCCAAAGTGCTTGCAACCCCTCCCAGCTCGGTGTCAGCCACAAATCTTACGAGCATACCTTCCACTCCACTATCCAAGTTATTAATGAAAATATTGAATAATACCAGATCCAGGATAAACCCTGGCAGGACCCCACTAGAAACATCCACCAGTTTGACAGTGAAACATTGATAGCTACTTTTTGGGTATGCCTACACTTGGAGCTGGGGCGTGAGTCCCAGCTTGAAAAGACATACCCTGCGCTAGCACTCATCGAGCTAGCATGCTAAAAATAGAGCATAGCCACTGTGGTGCAAGCAGATAGACACCAAAGTACATACCCATCTGAGACCCTAGGCACGTACTTGGGACAGGTAGCCCTTCCCCCATTCATGTCACTGTGGCTGCACTTTATTCTTAGCACACTAGCTTGATCACAGGGAGCACAGGTATGTTTCCTCGAACTGGGAATCACAACCAAGTGTAGACAGACTCTTTCAGAACTGTTTTTCACCAGTTGTGCAGCTACCTTATCGCAGTTTCATCTAGGCCACATTTCTCTAGTTTGCTTATGAGAATGTCGTGTGGGACTCCGTCAAAATCAAGGCAGGCTCCTAAAATCAAGATAAATCACGTTTACTGCTTACCCCATTCACTAGGCCAGTAACCCTGCCAAGGAAGGAAATTAGGTTGCTGTGGCATGATTTGTAATGGTCAATATGTCAAGAACTTACCACCCTATTATCCTCTAAGTGCTTACAAATTGATTGTTTAATAATTTGTTCCAGTATCTTTCCGGGAATTGAAGTTAGACTGATTGGTGTTTAATTCCCTGGGTCCTCTTTGTTCCCCCTTTTAAAGGTAGATACTGTGTTTGCCCTTCTCCAGTTCTCTGGGCCCGCACCCGTTCTCCATGAGTTCTCAAAGAGAATTGCTAATAATTCTGAGATTGCTTCAGCTATTCCTTACTGAACTGGTTGAGGTGTTGCATATGCTCTCAATAAATGACTGTGGTGGTTGACTGAGTAGCTAAGTTGCACTTTGGGGGGTTTAATCACTCACAGAAGCAGTTTACGGTCTCATATGCTACTTCTTCATAAGTTTTGCCCTTAAAGTCAGGTTGACATAGTAACAGGGTTTTGTTTTGTTTTTAAGCATACACCGTGAGACTAGAATTGCATCACAGCTGAAATGTTTTCATGTATAGGGTTTGGACTGGCAATTATATGCTCTGATCTAGGGCAGGACTAAACATATGCTAACCTTAAGCACGTGAGTAGTCCTCACTGAAATTAAGCACATCTTTAAGTATTTTGCTGAATCAGGGGCTTTATCACTATAAAAGCTACAATGATGTTTAGAAAGACTCTAGTATTCTCTGTCAGTCAAATGGGTTGTAGGTCTAAGATTATCTGTAAAATAGTGTATATGGTTCCATGGCTGACACACATACTTTAGCAGAGCTCCCGTTCACTTCAGTGGAGTCAGGATTGGATTTTGGATTACCCATGTGCAATACAGTTCATTTGGGGCCTGATCCAAATCCCATGGAAGTCAATGGAAATCTAGTTTTTTTTTTTTTGGATCAAGCCTTTATCATCTAATTTATAAAGCACAGGAATACCTTGAGTCTCTTATGAGATATTCTGATATGGATCTCCCTCAGTCTCTCCTGTTGAAGCGGTTGAGTTATGATGGTGGTGGGGGGAGGAGAGCATGAGAATGACTCTGTGTCCTGGTAATTAAAGCACTCCCCTCAGAGGTGGGAGACCCAAGATCCAATCCCTCAGTTCGATGACTTAATTATATATCCACAGTGGAACAACTTAAACAGGAGAGACTGAGGGATCCACATCTTAGAATATTCGATAGCCCCGTAGTTAGGGCACTAACCTTGAGAGGTGGTAGATATCTGCTAAAATCCTTTCTTCCCCTCAGGGAAGAATGGACCAATGGTCCATCTAGCCAAGTGTCCGGTCTTCTGACAGTGGCCAATGCCAAAGGAAAGAACAGAACAGGCAATCATTGGATGATCCATCCCATGTCATCCATTGCCAGCTTCTGCAGTAAGACTGTTAGGGACACCTAGAGAATGGGGTTGCATCCCTGACCATATTTACTAATTGGCATTGATGGACATATCCTCCAGGAAGTTATTTAAATCTTTTTTGACCCCAGTTCTACTTTTGGCCATCAAAACATCTCCTGGAAATGAGTTCCACAGGTTGAGTATTTGTAGTGTGAAGAAGTACTTCCTTGTGTTTGTTTAAAACCTGCTGCCTATTAATCTCAGTGGGTGAAGGGGTAAATAACACCTCCCTATTCACTTTCACAAAGTAAAGGGAAATCAGGCCGCACCAGTCTATTAGAATTCTTTGAGGGTGTCCATAAGCATGTGGACAGGGGTGATCCAGGGGATACAGTGTACTTGGATTTTCAGAAACCCTTTGACAAGGTCCCTCACCAAAGGCTCTTAATCAAAGTAAGCTGTCATGGGATAAGATGGAAGGTCCTCTCATGGATCAGTAACTAGTGAAAAGACCGGAAACAAATGGTTAGTTTTCACAATGGAAAAAGATAAATAGCATGGTCCACTAAGGATCTGTACTGGGACTCGTACTCTTTAACATATTCATAAATGATCTGAAAACCATAAGTGATCTGGAAATAGTGAGGTGGTAAAATTTGCAGATGATACAAAATTACTCACGATAAAAGATTTTTGAAGGGATCTCACAAAATTGGGTGACTGAGCAAGAAAATGGCAGATGAAATTCAGTGTTCAGAAGTGCAAGGTTATGCACACTGGAAAACATAATCCCAACTATACATACAAAATGATGGGGTCTAAATTAGCTGTTATCACTCAGAGATCTTGGGTCATCCTGGATCGTTTTCTGAACACATCTACACAATATACTGTGACAGTAAAAAAAAAAAAAAGCTAACAGAATGTTAGGAAACATTAGGAAAGGGATGGATAATAGGGTTAAAATCATAATGACACTACATAAATCAATAATATGTTCACACCTTGAGAACTGCATGCAGTTGTGGTCACCCCATCTTAAAAACAAACACACATTAGAATTGGAAAAGGTGCCGACAAGGCCAACAAAAATTATTAGCAGGGGTGAAAGTAACTCCAGACACTTACCGGTACGGAGCCGGGGCCAGCTCTGGCCCCCGGAAGGGGCGGGGCCTCTGGCGGAAGGGCGGGGCTGGGGAATCAGCATCCCCCAGCCAGCCCTTCTAGGCTGCCTGGCCTGTGCCGCCCAGAGCTCCAATGGTGATTTAAAGGGCCCAGGGCTCTGGACGCCGCTGCTGCAGTAGCGCCGGCCCCGGGGCAGCTGCTCCCTTTGCCCCCCTGCCCATTGGCGGCCGAGGTGGGGGAAAGGGGCAGGGACGTTAAAGCGCAGCAGGGTCCTTTGCCGCGGCAGCACTTTAATGTCCCTGCCCCTTTTTGCCTCCCATCGGCGGCCCTGCCGGTATAGACCCTACCAGCAGGGCCACTGACGGGGGAGGCAAAAGGGGCCGTGTGTATGATAGAGTTCTATGAAATCATGAATGCTGTGGTGTGAACCCTAACCACTGGGATAAAAGTAATGAGGGACGTCCTTCTCCTCCTCCTCCTCCTCACCCCCCAAGGCATTTTGTGTAGCTTGTCCATAGGGTCCTGATCCAGCAGGCAAGCTCTGAGCACACTTGCTGGATCAGGCCCCACACGTGATTTAGGCAGAGAAACACTTATCTGCCCCTGCTTCACGCATCGCTTTGGGGCATAGGAGTCCAGATGCCTGGCATGGGGCTATAGTGCACTCGTACACAGGCATCTCTTGGTAATCTGTTCCAGTACTTGGGTAAAAAACACAAGACTGAGATTTTTATTCATAGTTTTAAATGAAGACACCCAGGACCACCGGTGCACCTTGAAAGTCAGGCACTGAGCACCCCTAGCTTATCTGGAAGCCCATGGGTTCTTGTGCATAACTTTAGGAACCGACACTTGAAATTTTTGGCCTTATCCTTTCAACATGCTCTATGGCAGGATAAAAATCATGTTTATGTTTTACTATGAAATCAAATTACAGGGAAAGTATTAACATTTTGTCTTCAGAAACATAAGGAGTAGGCAACATAAAGGGAATGGAGTTTGTGATAAAGGAATAAAATTTTCAGTGGTTAGTCTTCAATATGTGGCTACTCCAAACACACTGAAGTCTATGGAAAGCCTCTACTGTGTCTTTGAAGAGTGCAGAGGCTAACACTGATCACTGATAAAGCAGAAATCCTTCAGAGGTGGCAATAGCATTTCAGTGATTGTCGTGGGGCGCCTGCCCCTCTCCAGGAAAGCGGGGGTTAAAAGCTGCCTTTGAAGAGGGCTGTGGCTGGAACCCAATTAGAAAAGGGGCTAGGGGTAAGGAAGGAGCTGGGTCAGTCTCACTCCAGCCTTGGAGTGGAAAGGACCTAGCTGCCTGAAGGAACGCACAGTACCTGGAGCAGAGCAGAGCCGTGCTGGGGAACTCTGGCCTGGCAAGTCCCCAGGCTGAGGCCTTGCTGAAGGCCAAAGGAGGTACTAGGGCTGCAGGGAGACAGCTGGGCCAAGAAAGGCAGGAGGTCCAACCGCCTTGCCAGTGATGAGTGGCCATTACAGACTTCAGTTTGCCCAAGGGAAAGGGGGCTAGATGACAACTGGCAGTAGCCACTGAGGCAAGGTGGGCTTAGAGGGTTGGGGGTTCCCCTGGGAGGGGAGACCCAGAGTATGCAGGTACTGCTGTGGGCAGAACCCCAAGTTAAAGGGCACCGGGTTCCGGGAGGGACATGGGGCCTGAGGCAGGAGAGACACCGGCCAGCAGGAGGTGCTCCGAGTGCTGGAATTGAGCTAATTCCCAGACGACCAGCAAAAGGCGCCGCGCCAGTGAGTCAGCGATCTGCTATGGTGATCTTTAGAAAACAATGTTCAACAAGGCACTAATAAGAGCAGTGCGTCAGCCGACATGTAATGATAATGTGGGCACAGCCCCATCCCTTGACAAAGTCAATACTGCAATCAGTGCATTGAAGAACGTCAAGGCTCTGGGATTTGATGTCATTACTGCAGAAATATTCAAGTATGGAAATGAGATCCTGGCTAGGCGACTGCATGGACTGTTTATCAACATATGGAGTATTGCAAGACACCACCATTGTCACCATATGCAAGAGGAAAGGTGAAAAATTGGACTGTTCTAACTGCTATTGTATCTCATTACTCTCCATTGTTGGAAACGTTCTAACTGGAGTACTCTTTCGACATCTGCTACGCAACATCACTAATCATGTGCTACCAAAGTTGCAATGTGGTTTTAGGCCAATGCGAGGAATGGCAGACATGATATTTACAGCCCTCAGATGCAGAAGCAATGCACAGAACATCAACCGGACCTTTGCACTATCTTTATTGACCTGGCTGAAGCATTTGAGACCATCAATAGATGGGCTTTGACAATTATTACATAAGTTTGGTTCTCCAGAAAAATTCACCAACATTCTGAGGCTATTTCCAGATGGAATGCTCAGACGAGTCTGCATAGATGCAGTTCTGTCTGGCCCATTTTCTATCACTAATGGTATTAAGCAGGGCTGTGCTGTTGATCCACTCTTGTTTAGTCACTTCTATGAAGTAATGTTCAATGATGCTACAAGAGACCAGAATGCCAGTATTCAGGATACCTTTCTGATCCTTTAGAAAATTAATTAATCTGAACAGACTGCGATCTTCCATGAAGGTCTTTGGGGCAATTGTTCATGAGCTGCTGTATTCCACTTACTTGCTTTAGAAGCGCACACACTCTAGAAGAGGGGCGGGCAAACTTTTTGTCCTGAGGGCCACATCGGGTTTCCAAAATTGTATGGAGGGCCGGTTAGGGGAGGCTGTGCCTCCCCAAACAGCCAGGCATAGCCCAGCCAACTCCCCCATCCAAACCCCCTCCCCTCGCTTCTCGCCCCGTGACAGCCCCCCTGGGACTCCTGCTCCATCCATACCTCCCTGTCCCCTGACCATTCCCAGACCCCCTGCCCCGACTGCTCCCTGCCGCCCCATCCAACCTCTCCTCTCATTCCTGACTGCCCCCCCTGGGACCTCTGTCCCATCCAATCACCCCTTCTCCCTGTCCGCCTCCAGAACCCCTGCCCCTGACTGCCCCCGCCACCCCATCCAACCCTCCCTCTCCTTCCTGACTGCCCCCGGGATCCCTGTCCCTATGTTCCCTGCCCTTTGACCACCCTGCCCCGTATCCACACCCCCGCCCCCTTACCACCACCCTGAACTCCCCTGCCCTCTATCCAACCCTCCTGCTCCCTTACCGCACTGCCTGGAGCACCGGGCTGTGCGGCTGCCTGTCCTGGCTGGAGCCAGCCATGCCACGGCACAGCACAGAGACCGGGTCAGGCCGGGCTCTTCAGCTGCACTGCCCCAGGAGCTCGCCGCCCAGAGCATTGCGCCAGCGACACAGTGAGAGAGGGGGAGGGGAAACAGCAGGAGAGGGACTGGGGGCTAGCCTCCAGGGCCAGGAGCTCAGGGGCTGGGCAGGAGGGTCCAGTGGGCCGGATGTGGCCCGCGGGCCATAGTTTGCCCACCTCTGCTCTAGAAGATATAAAATTGATTTTGGAGAGATTTGCACAGTCTACAGAATGGTTTGGGCTGAAAATCTGGCAATCAACCTGTGCTAAGGAAACCCTGTATGAAACCAACAGTCACCAGCAGCAACACATAGCTTAATGCTGTTACAGACTTCCGCTATCTTGATAATATATTGTCAAATGAGGTCAATAGAAACATCGTTAACAAGGAGCTGACAAGTCATATCAACAAAGCCAGTTCAACATTTGGTAGACTATCATTCAGAGTCTGGCCGCAATACGGTATTAATCTTCAAACCAAGTTAAAAATTTATAACACAGTTGTGCTGTCCAACCTGTTGTATGGGTGGGAGATCTGTTACAGGCGTCACACTAAGCTTCTAGATAAATCCCATTTATGACATTTGTGTGCCATACTCTGCATCAAATGGCAGGATAAAGTTACTAATAATGAGCTTCTGGAACATAGTCACTCCAGAAGGGTTGAAGCCATGTTTATTCTATTACAATTACATTGGGTTGGTCCTGTTGATGCTGGATGACATCAGAATGCCAAAGCAGTTGTTGTATGGTGAACTGAAAGTAATCACCACATACAAGGTGGCCAGAAGAAACACCTCAAGGACACATTAAAGCATGAAGTTGAAACAGTGAGACATGACCGTTGTGAGTCATCAGTAACAGATAGGTCACGCTGCCAAGCAGTGTCAACAATGGGGTTACCCAGTTCAAGACTAACTGCTATATAGATCTTGAAGCACAGTAACGGAGTCGCAAACAGCAGCATATTCAGCAGGCACAGACTGTAATCTCCTTTGGCATTGAGCCATGCACCTCACGAGGAAAGGACTAACCTACCCACTCAATCTTTTTAGCAACAACTGTATTCCCAAGAGGTAAAGCAGTACTCAGCATCATCTTTGGTCATGAAGGACGACAACAACAGCAACTACTCCAGGGAAACTGAAACCAATGGAAAGACTCATGTGACTTCGACAAGCTTTGACTCAAGCTCTATGCAAGTTTCCAGTATATAATGTACATACTTTTTCATGCAATATATGCATTGGGTCATTTTCATAACTTTGATATATCGTATGTGTTTCCAAAGATTAATTAGGCCCCATAGAGTAAAATTTTCAAAAGGATTTTGGCTACTTAGGTGTCTAAGTCCCATTGACTTTCAATGGACATTCAGGAGACCAAATCCCAAGTCACTTTTGAAAATTGGATTTACGTGCTTTTGAAAATTTTATCCCTAACTTTAACATCTCACATACTTATCCTCTCTGCTTCAGAAGTTTGGCTTTGTTGTATGAGCATAGTCCAGGACAGAAAACAACACTCATGAAATAATTCTTTGCTAGTACAAAGCCAACAAGATTTAAAGCTTTAAAAACTCAAGTAAAATGGATGCGCCAGTTGACATTGCATTTTCTGTGAAGGATACGATCTAACACACATTATTCAAACAAAATCTAATCTCAGTAAGTCAGAAACTATTAGCTTGACTGCAAATGGGTTTAAAATGTATCTTTTAGAGAAAATCTTTTCTTGTAGATTCTGGTTAAAGAAACGCAACAGCTACATGAAAAACTTTATATTTTGTCTGCGTCAATAGGATGTCTGACCAGGAGTTCGGCCCTGCCAGAGGTATTACTGATGATACTTCTGATCGCTGCCTGGCAATGCATAGTCTCAATTCACAGTATGTCATGGTAGAGCCAATAAGGATGGTGAACAAAAGCCTCCAAAATAAAAAATTACTATATTTTGAATGGCTAATAGAAAACACCCACAATTTAACCATTGGCTACTGTGTGCTAGAAAATTGTTCCATTGTAGTAATGATCACCATTAACATACACAGGCTTTCAAACCCAGTTCCCATTTGTATTTAATAATGGGATCCTTTTGGCCTGTTGGCCAAACAGTGCTATGATGTGAAGTATGGAGAGGAAGGATGGTCTGGTTGATAGGGCACCAGCCTAGAACCTCGGTTCTAGGCTTGAGAGATCTGGGTTTAATTACTTCCTCTACCACAGGTTTCAAGTACAACCTTGGGCAAGTCACTTAGGGGACTGAGGAACAGAGAGGCTATCTGTAAGATGGAGATAACAGTAATTCCCTACCTCACAGTGGTGTTGTGAGGATAAATACATTAAGGCTGCTCAGGCTCTCAGATGCTATGGTACTGGGAACCATATAAGTACGTATGATAAGCAGACTGTAATTATGCAATACTCAGGTGTGATAGGTAGGCAGGGAAAGGAATGGGGGCTCCTCCCATGGAAAATAGCCAAGTGAATAATGTTTGCAGAAGAAATATTTACCCTCTGCACTTAAACATTATCGGAAAAGATTGCACATCCCCAGCCACACAACCCCACAAATGACTTGTTTACTGTATTAAAACAAAACAAAAATATAAACACGAGATTCTATATGAAACACTATTGGAGATCTAATTAATCTTTGCAAACAAAAAAAATCATAATGCTGATATATTATATATAAGTGGAAACCAAATATGTACATCATGTACAGGAAATGCAGATACTGAACACTATGTATTAAAAATATCAGCTATGGATTGAGCAAACACCATCCATGTGTTTGTTTTCTTAATTAGTTTATTTTACTTTTGAAGCTGAGACATGCATGAAACATAATAAAACATAATTTGTAGGGGTGATATTTATTCTGTTGTACAGTATGTTAAAAAGAGGAACATTTTTCAAACCAGAGATGTGGAAAGAAGAAGGGGAAAAAAAATGATCAGCAAAGCATGACCTTTGCTCACTACAGAATTTGGAGATTGACATTAATTATAAAGCTCAGGTTCACAATATAAACACAGCAAGGAAAGTGAAACAATTTGATGATAATGAAATATTCAACTCAACTGCCTGAGGCAAACAAACAAATACACAAGCAAACAAACAAAGTCAACCATCCCACCACTAGAGGAATATTGAAATCATTGAAAGCTAAAATAAATTCAAATAGTCCCTTGACTGAAATATTAAAAATGATATCCAGAAAAATACAGTGCAATTTCAAAACATTCAGCTTTGATGATGACTTTGATACAATAATTAGTGGATGACATTCTATGGCCTGGATTATGCAGAACCATCATAATGGTCCCTTCTGGTGTTAATCATCAAACCCAGATGATTTGCTCAGTCAGCTAATTTTCTGGAACCCTACAATTCCATTGTTTTGCAGGAAAGGTGGGTGTTTTTCGTTTAAGAATCAGAGTTAGGGCACGTCTTCACTACCCGCCGGATCAGCGGGTAGCGATCGATCTATCAGGGATCGATTTATCGTGTCTAGTGTAGGCGCGATAAAAATCAATCCCCGATCGCTCTGCTGTCGACTCTGGAACTCCACCACAGCGAGAGGCGGAAGCGGAGTCGACGGGGGAGCGGCAGAAGTCGACTCACCGCCGTCCTCACAGCCAGGTAAGTTGACCTAAAATACACAACTTGCGTATCTTAGGTCGACCCCTCTCCTCTCCTCCCCCCGCAGTGTAGACCTAGCCTTACTGAATGGAATGGAGGGGACACCAGCAGGACATGTAGAATTTTAGGTCACCATGACTGTTCCTAAGGAATTATCCTCCTCCCATTGGAAAAGAGTGGGAGCAGGATCACACCCATGTTTTGCAATTACCGCTATCTGTAAATATTAAAAGACCACCACTATCTTGCAAACTAGATCTGAGTAAAAAATGAAATTCCCATCTTGTGAGAAATTGCAATATTTTGACATTAATTTTCATTACAAGTTGGGATGAAAAGTCAAAATATCAAAGTTTTGTGCAGAATTAAGTGTTCCAAGCATTATTTAGAAAATGGCAAGATACTTTATTTCAACAGTTTTGACTGAAACAAAACTGATAGAGCCAAGCAGAAACATTTTGTTTTGAGTGGGGAGCCAACATTAGTGGTTTCATCTACCTGAGCTGTCACAACTCCTCCAATGAGTTTTAGTTCTGGGTCCCACATGTCCCCACAGAGGAAAAACAGGACATGTGACCAAACTAATTTCTCCCATGATGCATCATGACAGCTCAGCCTCAGGGAGAAATTGTGGGTGCATCATAAGAGATTTAGTCCAGCCAGAGACCAGAAAGGAGAATCTGTGCATGTTTGACCCAGAACTAAAACTCCCAGCAGCCACTCTGGTGTCTTACTCAGAGGGTGCCATTAACATGGATTACAATCTGAAATGGAACAATATTTAAATTTTCAATTCCAGATGGAAAATATTGCCAAATCCATTTTTTTTATTGCAGCAAATTTCAGTGAAACCCCACCTGAAAGCTATGACAATATCCTGGACAAACCTTATGAAATTAAGTTTCAGTATTGGATAAATCCATTGTATTGAAAATGCAAATGTTTGTGTACTATTGTAGGACTGAACAGAACTTCTCTAAGAGAAAAGCAGGGCTAATGCAATCTCTGGGAGATATTAGGAACTTCAAAGGACTTTTTAGGACAACACATTTGAAGTGGATTTGCTAGGAAATACTTGGAGGTGAGGGGAATGCAAATGACCCAACTCCAATCCATCCTTTTGAAGCTGCACTTTGAGGTGAGACCTATTGTCTCTGGCTGATTACTTATTCACAGTGTCCTCAAAGAGTCAAACTGGATACATGAGTGAGGCTGGATCTACACTTGTGCCACTACGCACAGCTGCAGCTGTGTCACTGTAGCCCTTCTGTGCCGACCAGACCAGGGGTAGGCAAACTATGGCATGCATGCAAAAGGCGGCACGCAAGCTGATTTTCAGTGGCACTCACACTGCCCAGGTCCTGGCCACCAGTCCGGGGGGCTCTGCATTTTAATTTAATTTTAAATGAAGCTTCTTAAACATTTTAAAAACCTTATTTACTTTACAAACAACAATAGTTTAGTTATATATTATAGACGTATAGAAAGAGACCTTCTAAAAATGTTAAAATATATTACTGGCACACGAAACCTTAATAGAGTGAATAAATGAAGACTCGACACATGTAGACCCTCACTACGGCAACGGGAGGGGTTCTCCCCTTTCTGTAGTTAAACCATCTCCCTGAGACATGTTGCCTACATCAGGGTTTGGTCGGCTTAACTAAGTTATTCCAGATGTGGATTTTTCACACCCTTGAGCAACGTAGCTGGGTCGACCTAGCTAGCGTAGACCTGGCCTGACTCTTACTCATGTTCTGGTCAAAAGGGTGTTATGAACTTGAACACACCTGTGTATGGTTTGAAGGATTGCTCACCTGTCAGAGCCCATATTGGAGTTGAGCAAGAAGGTTGGGGGAGGGGTGCATAAGTGTAGATTATGTCATTGTTTTTAATATGTTTTCTCTGTATGGTTTTTATCTTAAGAATAAAAAGGGATTAGTTAGAAATAGCTTTGTGGTAGGTTAACTGGGGCAATTGCACCGTTATTCGTTTCTAAAGAACAAGCAAAGCAGAGATGCTGGCATGCATAGGCCATCTGCCTCGCTGGGGAACCACACAGAGTAGGCAGGGGATTGTGAAGCCTGGAAATACCCCAGTCAGAAGGGGGAGAGATGTGGATCTCCACCTCAGAGAGGCAACAGGCTGGAAGCCTAGAGCAAGTGCCTTTGCTGGACCGCGGAGGGGAAATACAGGTGCAGTAGCACTGAATTGACCCAACCTCATTTGTCAAAGGAAAATATTTGGTTTGAAGTGTTTCAGCCAGCCCTTCTGCAAACTCTTATGCACTTGAATAACTTTACACACATGAAGAGGACTACTGACATTAATGGTGCTACATGCATGAACAAGTTCTGCAAAGCACATTATGCCCACACCTAAATCCCACTGTACTTTACTAAATTGGGGCCATGCTTAAGTACCTGCAGGACTGGGCCTATATCAGGAAATATTGTCACTGAGATACAAAGAAAATAATTCTACTTATGTTTAAAACTCATTTTCTCTGCAATGCAGTTGGGATTAATTTGTCAGTTAATAACAGATACCAGCACCACCCTTTTCTCTGCTCAAAAAGGGAAAATTATTGTGGATATGAATCCCCAAATTGGCTACCAATGAATTTAGGGACAGTGTATAATTTAATTGTAAGCCGTTTAGTTTTGCACACACACAATGCAAATTCTTATCATTGCATTTTCTCTTGTGTAAATATTACATAAAAATACAAAGCAGGTTACAACTTATAAGAAAATGATCAATATTCTAAGGAATAGAACATATTACAATACAGAAGGAGGAAGACAAATTATTGAGATCTTCCATGGCATACAAGCAGAAGCAAATTAATGACAAATGTGTTTGCCCTGAGGGTAGAAAAAAAATTAAGATCCTTATTCTGTAGCCATTCCATGCACAGAACTTCTGTTGAAACGAATGAGAATCCTGTGCTTATAGCAGCTACAGAATCAAGTTCTGTGAAAATTTCTCAGTAATGGATTTGTGATGAATACGCTATCGTCCCTCCTCCTTTGTATGAGCTAATGGGTTCTCAGTTCAGGGTTTACGTGATCACCAATGTGCCCTCTAAATTGTCTTTGTACTGGGTGGGCTACAAACTTCACTGAGAACTACATGGCAGATGAAAGGGGCATTATGCCAGCCCATAGGGACCCAGGCAAAACACAACTGTTTTTCCTGAAAGGTGAAAGCAAATTTATAGTAGCTGTCTTGGTGTAAGGGGACAGTAAAGGAAGCAATAGCCAAATCTAAAACTGAAAACCACTGGGCCCCTCCTACAATGGAGCCCATTACCTCCTGATGCTTAGCCACTACGGGGGCCATAGGTAGACTCAACCGGATGAGGGGGCGAAAATCCACCACAAGCCTCCAAGTTTTGCCATCACTCTTAAGGACGGGCCATAGGGCAGCACTGTTAGGGCTCGGCTGCTCCACTACAACTGCTTGGCTCAGAAGCCCATCAATAGTTTCCTTCAGGCTGGCTTCCGCCACCTTTGGATACCGATACTGCTTCTGGGATGGAGGATCAGGGCCGGTGACTAGGATTTCGGCATCAATTTTACCACATTCTATTTTGTTCTTGGCCCACACCTCCCGGTATGTCTCTGCAATTGCTAAAACCTCTGGGGGCCAAGCAGGCCACTCCAATTTCTCAGACGCATTAAGGGCTGCTATTCGGTAGGTCGCTGAAATTTCCACAGGTTCCCATGGGGCATTTCCCAGGAGGCATTTCCCATCAAACCCTGTTAGCAAAATCAACCAGCACTCTCAATTCCCTCAAAACCTCTATTCCTAGAATACCTTCTTCCCCTAAATCCATCAAGCCAAATTGCCCTTGGCTTTTCTTTGTCCCCACACTATATGGGATTTGTTTTACAAAAGGGGACGATGCTTTGTGCCTCATTAAATCCCTGTAAGGTTTTGACTCCAACCTGGCGGTCCAGGTTCTTGTTTTGGGTACTAATTAGGGAGTAGGTGGCACCCAAATCTACTAATATATTTTGTCCGAACACCCCTCCTGCAAATTTCACATGAACCGTGAACCTCCCACACTCATCGGTGTTTAATCGGGCCATAATTGGGGGTTCCTAGGGCACCCGGCCTCCCTATAGGGTGGCAACCAGGGGCACACTAGCACATGTTCCTTTATGCTTAACCACTTCATGTTCTGCAACTTTGCTAGGAGTTTGGCGGTGGGCAGTCTATTGTTTCTTTCGTCTCATCTTTTAAGAGCAACTTCCAAAATTCCCCACCCCATGGGTCAGGGGTCCTGCCTCGACCCTTATGGGGTCGGTCTCCCCTCTCCTTTCCCTGAGTGTTACTCGGAGGGGCTATCGCAGCCACCTTATCAGGTTTTGTTTTAGGAGGGTGCATAGCCTTTTGAACCTCATCGGCCTACTTCGCTCTATCCTCAATGTCTCTTGTTCAAACTGCCGCCAGATCCACACCCACCAAGGCCATACGAATCAAAGGGAGAAATCCTTGGATTAAAGCTTGTTTGAAAGGGAGGGCTGCAAAGTCTTGGTTAATGACATTTGTCTCCATGCCAATTTCTTACTGGCTATATAACTTTCTGCTCTCTCCCCGGACTGTTGCTTCTCTTAGAATCATAGAATATCAGGGTTGGAAGGGACCTCAGGAGGTCATCTAGTCAACCCCCAACTAAATCATCCCAGCCAGGGCTTTGTCAAGCCTGACCTTAAAAACCTCTAAGGAAGGAGATTCCACCACCTCCCTAGGTAACCCAATCCAGTGAATGGTGAAATACAACTGTGGGGCTTTCTCCCTGGGTATTTATTACTTCCCTCTGCACATTTATGTGCTTCTCTGTATCATCCGCTCCAGGGGATGCCCCTATTTGGCTATCATAAGGGAGCCCTGCAAAATCCTCAGGGGTCATCCACTCCCTGCAAATAGCTGTCACATCAGCTGGAGTGAATCCGGCCATGCCAGATACTCTTACCATCCACCCCAAGTCTGTATTCTGATTCAGTGGGCCAACTGATTTCCCTACTGCCCTAACCTGGTCAGGGGAGATGGGTCTAGTTTCCACCCGTTCCTCCCTGAGGTCCCCTTTTTGTGACAGAGGCGGGGGCTATAGGAGGCAGTCTTTGTAGCTCTTCCACCGATCTCTGTAGGGGACTATATGGAGACTGCCGGATAGGAGCCAAAGGGAAATCAGGGTCCTTCCTTTCATAATTGCAACAAGGGGGGTACAGATTGGAATCTTCCTCTGATTCTGTGTCTTCCTCCCAGCTACAATTCCCTCTGATTGCTGCCCCAATCCTCCTTTGTTCCCCCCAACTGAGTCTTAAGGGCACAAATCTGTCTCTGGCATTCCCCGTGGTCTGCCTGGGTTCTGCTTTGTGAATCTTTTAAAAGGGCTCTCACTGAAGCTTCCCTTTCCGTTGTCTGCTGTTTCAACTCTGCAACTTGCCACTGACTCCTTCACGGTCACACACTTGCTTCTGCATTCCTACAATCTGTGCTGCTTGTGTCAGAGACGTAGCTCAGAGAATCAGATTCTGCCTTCAGATTAATCACCTCACTTTCCTTTTCAGCTCGGATTCTTTCCAATTCCTGCACCCTGCCTTTTAACCAATCTCCTGATCCAATGTTGTGGCAACTATCCACAGCCCTCTTCTTTGCCCTAACATTTGGGCCTGCCCACTTTCCTGAACTAACCCAGACGTCCCATTGCTTGTGGGGCTGCAGGAAGGCTCCAGGCCAGTGAAGGATTCCAGGGTCCATTACCCCCATTCTCCTGTACAAAATCCGTCAAGTTGTTTCCCCAACGTCATTTACAACTGTTCTCTTTCCAGGTGTTTCCTTGTTCCTGGACATAACTCTTCACTCAAGCAGACAATCAGCCAGAGTTGTGAGACGAATGCATGCCCAGTCCACAGTAATTTTCTTAGAGGGCCAGAAAATGTCCCTTTCCCTCTCTTCCCAGTGCATATGGGGTTATGCTGGCATCCAGCTTCGTAAGAATTGCTGCATGGTCATGACAGTGGGTAGAAAGACCTATCCAGTTGTAGAGGGTGGGAGCTGAGGAGATCTTGGGCTTCCTCTGAACCATTGTGCAACTGCCCACCTTGCAGGTTTGTGTTTTTGTATTTGCACCTACAAAATGTCAGCCTCTCTATTGCTGCAGAAAGTCTCCATGATCATCCGGGGTCTGATGTCCTACTGATGTCAATCAGGGAGTCCTTCCCTGGCTGTTGATGTGTGTTTGCTCATGTCCCTCGAACTTGCATGACCTAGATGGTCCTGGCTAGTTTCTGCTGGCTTAGAGCCCTATATTTTATGCAGCATTTATTAGTTGTATTCAACTGTAACTTCACTGTTCATACTCAACAAGCTAACTAGCAAAAGTGAGCTTTGTATGTACAAGTAAAGGAGGTGAACGGGAGCCAGCAAATCCTGAGAATAGCTTTGAAAAGGGACCCTGTTCGCTCCGGTCAGCCCCGTCAAAAGTCCAGTCGGCGACGCAGCTGGGCTAAGGCAGGGTCCCTGCCTTCCCTGGCTCCACGCAGCTCCCAGAAGCGACCGGCACGTCCCTGTGGCCCCTAGGCGCAGGTGTGATCAGGAAAGCTCTGGGTGCTGCCCCTGCCCCAAGTGCCACCTCCTCAGCTCCCATTGGCCAGGAACCGCGGCCAATGGAAGCTGCGGAGGCGCTTCCTGTGGGTGCGGGCAGCGCACACCACACAGAGTGGCCTGGCCGCGCCTCTGCCTAGAGGCTGGACATGCTGGTTCCTTCCGGGAGCAGCATGGAGCCAGGCAGGCAGGGAACCTGCCTTAGCCCCACTGCGCCACCAAGCGGGAGCCGTCTGAAGTAAGCCCTGCCCGGCAGGAGCCCACACACTGAACCCCCTGCCCCAGCTCAGAAGCCCCTCCCACACCCAAACTCCCTGCCAGAGCCCACTCCCCCACTGACTCCCAACCCCCTGCCCCAAGTTGGAACCCCTTCCTGCACCCTAACTCCCTCCCAGACCCCACACCCCGTCCTGTATCCCAACTCCCTGCCCCAGCCCAGTGAAAGTAAATGAGGGTGGGGGGGAGAGAGAGAGAGGAAGCCGGGCTCCAGGGAGTGGGGGTGGGGCCTCAGAGAAGGGGCAGGGCAAGGCTGTTCGGTTTTGTGCAATTAGAAAGTTGGCAACACTAGCTGTGGAATAAAATATCATTTACTGAAAAATTAGTTCTACAGCTGGCAGATGGATCTGTGGAATCGAGAGTGAAAATGAGCCAGTCTTTGAATCATGAAGTGCAGGGAATGTTAGTCATTCATTTTCATTGGTTTAAGAGATTATATAAAAAGCATCATTTGTGAATTATACAGGGAACTTTTGGGGGCCCAATGCTAAACATATATGATTTTAATCTCTTTTATGGACCAATCTTGCAGTTTTCATGCAGGCAAACTTCCCATTGCACCACTTTTTGGCCTGTGCAGCAGCAATATTGGACCTTCAGAGAAAAAATACACACAGTCTTTTAATTACTTCTTTGAACAACAAGTGATGTTTTTGCATATTGTTAATCTGAAACTTGATGCGGGAAATGTATAAAACTAGATTGAGGTGAGCTGCCTGCATAAGGGAACTAAGAGCAAGTAAGATCCCCTTAGGACCTTGTAGGGCTGTCTGGACCATGGATCCAGATTTGCAGCAGTGAAATCATTGGGGAGTACTTTTTCTCCAGTACTCCGACTCAACACGAATTTTCTGTTAGATTTGTCAACAATTCTAGTCTCCCATCTCTTGGGCCCTGATTCATCAGAACACTAAATACCTGTCAGGATCAAGGCCTCTGTGCTCATTTCCTTTTCCCCTAGTGTGAGGGGAGGATTAAAAAGTGATTACATTCTCTCCCCCCCCCCCCCCAAAATACATCACCCACCCCCTGCAAACCAGCATTCAGGGGTTGGCAGTTTGAGGATATACCAAAGATCAGTACAACTAGAAATTGTCCATTTCCTTTTTGATAACTAACAAAGATCAGGTGAAATTTTAAACGTAAAACACTAACTTCTCTATTTCATGGTACAGATGGTTATGGGATGTCCGTGGCCAAGGAATACAGTTTTATAGCAAAACACGGCACTTTGTTGCTCAGCCCCAGGAATGGAGCTGAGCAGGGGAGGGAAGGAGGAGCCATGATACCTCCCTAGCACCTAGTGGGTAATAATTTGCTTCCGGCCTACAAGCCACAATTCCTTCCCTCTGCTGCTCTGGGACAGTACAGCAATGCCCTGCTCTGTCCTAGGAATACAGTGTAGCCCATAGCCAGCTGTAAGACCAAACCACATGAGGGATTAGGTTTTCAATTCAAGTTTTTACCTTACAGTTTAATTAACGTGGGGGGAATGGATGTATTGTAGCTCTATATACTTATGTGTTTGTAAAGCAATGTTACAGCATGGAAAGTGGGATGGAGTTGTATTAGTTTTACTTCAGACCACAGAAGATTTTAAGCCTTCTTAATTTGCCTGGGTGGGTGAATATTTTCCACAATGAAAACCTAGTGAAATCCCTGCAGATTTCTAAATGCTGCATTACCGTGTTGAGTGCAGGAATGTCAAGCTCTGATATTTTCAGTAATTGCTCAATCACAGTAACTATCTTGCTACCCCACTGTTCAAGCCAGGGCCGGCTTTAGGCCAATTCCACCAATTCCCCCGAATCGGGCCCCGCGCCTAAGAGGGCCCCGCGTCCAGTGGCAGGGCTGCCCAGATTGGGGGGCAAGTGGCAGAGAATCCCTTCCCTGGCTAGAGGCACCTTTTTAATTTTTACTCACCTGGAGGCGCTCCGGGTCTTTGGCGGCGGGTCCTTCAGTGCCGCCGAAGACCCGGAGTGAGTGAAGGACCCGCCGCTAAAGACTAGGAGCACGGCCGGGTGAGTACAAGCCCCGCATGGTTTTTTTGTGCGTTTTTTTTTTTTAGTCATCCCTGTCGGGGGCCCTTCGAAACTGTTCGAATCGGGCCCCGCACTTCCTAAAGCCGGCCCTGGTTCAAGCTACAATACATGCCACAGAAACTAATGGCTTTTCACGGCCTGCTAAAACTTTAGTTGGCTGTAGTTAAACTTGCATGTTTACACAAAAGAAATTATGTTGCTAGCAATTTCCCATAAAATAATTATTAATTTTCATTTTGGACATCAACATTCCTATTTTCCCTCCAGCATAGTAGGGACAACAATCTGTTCATATTGAACTGGTTAAAGATTCTTAGAAGCGAAGATGAATCAAAAGTACTAGCAGAAGCATTTAGATGTCATGACAGAAGCTGTAGTACTGAAATATGACATAGCTGTTAGCCAAATTGCTGTGTCTTATCTTCAGAGACAGGCCAAAAATAATAAAACCAAAAAAGGGCAGGCAGTTTGTGCCCAATGTCTTTTCCCTGTTCATAACCATTCTAAGATTCTTAAACCCTCCCCGGGTAACTTATAACAAAATGTTGCAGTGACTATTATAAATGGCTCAAGGAGGATCTTGTGTACAAAGTAATAGGTATAAATAGAGGGCAACATTGTAAGTAGATGGTTTAAATAACATAGCTTAACAAGTGACTCTTGCAAAGCACTTGAGTATGTACCTAAATTTAAGCATATGATTAAATCGCTTTGCAGCATGTGATTAGGTCTGTAATCAGCAATACTTATCTTTAAGCACGTACTCAGATGCTTCGCTGAATCAGGGACCTATTTATTGGCTTACAAAGGATACATTCTGCAAACACTCACTTTACTCACTTGAGCTTTCCCACTACTACTCATGTGCTGAAATTTAAGCATGGACCGAGTGTTAGCAGGATCAAGGCCCAAATTTGCATGTGCACTTCTGAGTATATGCCTATAATAAATGTTTGTTTTACTTGAGTCCCAAGGTTTGTACACACTGCTTGTCAAATCTGCACTTAAATAGCCCAAATTTAATAGAAGAAGTTGACATAGTTATAAATAATTGTACCTCTATTTAACTACTCCCCAAAATACATTGTAGATAAACCTGTATATTTTAATACTTTGTGCTAAATTACACCCAGAGATATATAAACAATTACCCTTAATAGAAATAGTGCACAGGTATATCTGGTCTTTTGTACATATGACAACAACTCATAATATATACACATCAATATACATGCACACACACATACATGAAATATAAGTGAAAATGAGTTTGCTGTGTCCTCTCAATATTGTAATGAAATATATAATTCAACACAAAATTGTGCATGAGTCAACAGTGTGCCCTTGTTGCCAAGAAAGCTAATGGCATATCGGGCTGTATTAGTAGGAGCATTGCCAGCAGGTCGAGGGAAGTGATTATTCCCCTCCATTCGGCACTGGTGAGGCCACCTCTGGAGTATTGCTCCAGTTTTGCCCCCACCCACCACTACAGAAAGGATGTGGACAAGTTGGAGAAAGTCCAGCAGAGGGCAACAAAAATGATCAGGAGGCTGGAACACGTGAATTACGAGGAGAGGCTGAAGGAACTGGGCTTGTTTAATCTGCAGGAGAGAAGAGTGAGGGGGGATTTGATAGCAGCCTTCAACTGAGGATGGAGCTTGGCTGTTCTCAGTGGTGGCAGATGAAAGAACAAGGAGTAATGGTCTCAAGTTGCAGTGGGGGGGAAGTCTAGGTTGGATATTAGGAAACACTAGTTCACTAGGAGGGTGGTGAAGCACTGGAATGGGTTCCCTAACGAGGTGGTGGAATCTCCATCCTTAGAGGTTTTTAAGGCCCGGCTTGACAAAGCCCTGGCTGGGATGATTTAGTTGGAATTGGTCCTGCTTTGAGCAGGGGGTGGGACTAGATGACCTCCTGAGGTCTCTTCCAACCCTAATCTTCCATGATTCTAGGATAGGTTTTAAGGTCAGCAGGCACCATCAGATCATCTAGTCTTACATGGCCTGTGTAATACAGGCTATAGAGTTTTACCTAATTACCCCTATATTGAGCCCAATAACTGTCTAATTAAAGCATACCTTTCAGAAAGGCATCCCATCTTGGTCTGAAGACATCAGGAATGAGAATCCATCCCTTCCCCTGGTAGGGCTTGTAGGGCCTTGTTCCCATGGTTAATCTCCCTCACTGTTAGAAATTGGGGTGGGAGCCACACAAGTACTTAGGTGCCTAAACCCCAAACTTAGGTGCTTAAAACAGGGACCTAAGATCCTAAGTAACAGTTTTCGCTCCACTGTGATTTACAAAACTCCGGCCAAAACCTGTAGGCACCTACGTTTTTCAGGATAGAAGTTCCCTCTGTGCCTAAGTTCTTGCCTCTGGGTATGTACATTGCTGCCTCCCTTCAGGTGTTAGGATTCCTATCTCCTGCCTGAGCCTCAGAGCGATTCACAAATCAGGGGAAGACGGACATTTGGCTCCCTAAGTCACATCCAGGGCCTGATCCACTAGCTGTGCTCAGAGTGCATCTACCAAATTGGGTCCCATTCAAAATCTGGCTGGAGGAGGAGGAGGAGGATGGGGTGAGAGACACTGTAGCCTAGTGGTTAGAACATCCACTTGTGAGGTGGGAGACACTGGAACCAGTCCCCCTCCTCCAACCATTTCATTATTTATCCAGAGTGGCCCAGCTTCAATAGGAGAGACTCCTGTATCTCAGAGGGCAAAGCACTCTCCTGAGGGATAGGAGAACCCTGTTCAAATCCTCTCTCCCCGTGTGGCAGAGGGGGGAATTGAACCTGGGTTTTCCATGTCCCAGATGAGTGCTCCAACCACTGGGCTAAAAGTTACAAGATGGGTGGCTCTTCCTCCCCCAGGTTTTGCATGGAGCAAGGCAGATGCCACATTCACTCTTGCAAGAAACACCTTAGGGATCTAAGCCATCTGACGCCCGGTGACTTGCTAAGCACAGCTAGGCTCCTCCCTGCAGCCTGGACTTAAGTACCTATCTCAGAGAGGGGTGGAGCTTAGCCCACCCCCCTCTTGTCAGCATCTCCCATTTCCTAGCTTAGGTGCTGGCTTTAGGGGATCACACTGTAAGGTGCCTCTCTCTCTCTCTCCTCATTCATTGTATAGGGAGCGGAGATGCCATAGATCACAGGGTGGTTCCTGTGATTTTTCTAGACATCTAAAAGTTAAGCACTGGGACATCTACGTCTCGGTGGATCCTACCATTTGTGCCTTATTTCTAAGTTTGAATTTGTCTGGCTTTAACTTCCAACCATTGAGTCTTGTTATATCTTTCTCTGGTAGATTAAAGAAGCCCGTAGTATTTTCTCCTTGTGAAGGTACGTATATAATGAAGCCACCTGTTGATCTAGCTGATAAAATAAACAGATTGAGTTCATTCAGCCTCATTAAAGGGCAGTTTTCTCCATTTTCTGTAGCTCTTCTCTGCACGCTCTCCAATTTTTCAAGATGGGTTTTAACATGTGGACACCAGAACTGGATGCAGTATTCCAGTATAGGTCTCAGCAATGCCATATACAGAGGTAAAAATCACCTCTCTGTTGCTGCTCGCTACTCACGTGTTTGGACTGAAAACTCATTCTCAGTGTGATACTCTTTAGAACAATGGACAGATACAGAGTTTAAGATTAGAGTTTATTTAGACTTCTCTCTTTTTCAGAGTGTAAATTGTAGTTTATATATAATATGGCTCAGTCCTCCATCCAGCCAATGGGAGTTTTAACACTGGTTTTAAAGGGAGTGGATCAGTCCCATGTGTAACTTTAATGTTTCATTATAATTTCTAAAACCAACACTGACTGTTTCCCTCACCTATAATTCTTAATTGCCAGAACATGTGCAATTGGACTAGAAAATGATGATTGATTAATCAAAGTATGCAGAACAGAATTAGAGATCAAATATTTAGTCTTGTTATGGTTATTGATTTTTATTTTCCCTGGGTAATCTCAAAATAAGTTACAAGAAAAACTGCAATCAAGAAAATAAATCAGAGGCCTCCATAGAAATATATTGTTTTATATTGAATAGCCTTAAAGAGGAACTTTACTATATTACATTTTAGGATTATGTTAACTTGAGATCAGTCCATTTGGCTGTCAAATGCATTTCTTATGCATGTGTGATCTAGCATTATCCAATCAAGCCATTTGCTTATAGGGTGGGAAAGTGTCAAAGAAGCTTTGTACAATAAAAACAATGGACGAGACAGTGGTTAAATTCAGCATTTAGGCATCTCTGTATAAGAATAATTAAGGTTCTTTTAATCATATTAGAATTGGAATTCTCATACAATATTTGTTGTTTTGGAAAAACCTAGTTTTCATCCCCCTTCTTGGTGATATGGAAGGAAATTAATACTTTAAATTCAAGTGGGAAATTGTTTAAAGAGGGACGAAAGAAGAACTTTAGAATCCCATTGTATACCATGATCGGTATTGGGAATCAGGCATAGATAAATGCTGTCTGTTTATTAAGAAGAAATGTTAAGCAGGGAGAAAATAAATTACCTGTTTCTCTTGACTTATTCAACACCAAACAGTAGGAGTTATTGAATTTGAATGGAATAACTGCATTGCCTGGGGAACGATAAAGCTAAAAACCAAAGTCAGTAAGTTTGCACACTGTCATGTTAAGAGATATTTACCACACTATGAGCCAGTGGGCATATGCAGAGGCCCTCTTAAATTAGTGTGTTTTTTTTTTTTTTTTTAAACCAATGAGTCTGCACTTCAAGTGTTGTCTCTGCAAATTCATTCAAGGGATGAAGCTCCTAGTGCAACTGAGGTTTGGAAAACGTCATGCCTATTGGGATGAAATCAGTGCCCTCCGATTACTTGAGATGTTTGGACTTGAATTTGTAAGAGGCCTATGCAGCCTCAGCCATCTCACTTCTTTCCCCTTAACCATGAGTTCCAATAAGACTAGAACCTTGAGGAGGAGGAGGGTAGATTGTGTGAATATATATATTAGTAGTACTCCTAGAGAACCACCATTGCTATGTCAAGCAGCATTCTTTCTTCTATGAGGTGACCTCTGCAAATTTGCACTTGTTGGAATCTGATGAACACACTTGGGAAATTTCAAGTGATCCAGTTCTGGCACTTGGAGTTTCGGAACACACATGCCTGGGACAGCATCTCTGACCATCTTAGCCATTGATGGGTCTATTAGCCATCCTTCAGGAATTTATCCAAATTCTTTTTGAAGTCAGTTCTGCTTTTGGCCTTCACAACTTCCCTGGCAATGAGTTTCACAGGTTGTCTGCATTGTGTGAAGAAGTACTTCCTTACATTTGTTTTAAAAGTGCTGCCTAATTATTTAAAATTTGATGATCCCTGGTTCTTGTGTTATGGGAAGGGGTAAATACCACCACTTTATTCACTTTCACCATACCATTCATGATTTTATAGACCAATTATTTTTCCAATTCTAATATCTTTTTTGAGATGGGATGAACAGAACTACTCACAGTATTCAAGGCGAGGGCATATCATGGATTTACATAATGGCATTATATTTTCTAGTTTTTTCCTAATGGCTCATAACATTGTTAGGTTTTTTGACTGCTGCTGAATATTGAGCTGATGTTTTCAGAGAAATCTCTGATCCCAAGATCTTTCTTGAGTAGTAACAGTTTAATTTAGACACCATCATATTTTACATATAGTTGGGATTACGTTTTCCAATGTGCATTACTCCACTCTTCTCAAAACTGAATTTCATCTGCCATTTTGTTGCCCAGTCACCCAGTTTTGTGAGACCCCTTTGTAAATCTTCACAGTCAGCTTTGGACTTAATTATCTGAGTAATTTCATATCATCTGCAAATTTTGCCACCTCATTGTTAACCCTTATTTCCCAGATCAGTTATGAATTTTTTGTTGACAGCACAACTCCCAGTATATATCTTTGGGGGACCCCACTATTTTCCACTCTCCATTATGAAAAGTGACCATTTATTCTTACACTGTGTTTCCTATCTTTTAAACAGCTACTAATCCATGACAAGATCTTCCTCTTATCCCATGGCTGCTTACTTTGCTTCAGGGGCTTTGGTGAGGCGCCTTGTCAAAGGCATTCCTGAAAGTCCAAGTACACAATATATCAACTGGCTCACAATTGACCACATGCTTGTTGACAACTTCAAAGAATTCTGCAGTGAACATCCTCTTCAGTGAAGACTAATGCAAAGAAGTCTTTAGCTTCTCCACCAGGACTTTCTTCCTCGAGTGCTCCTCTAGCATCTTGGTCGTCCAATGGCCACACTACATGACAGGCTTCCTGCTTCTGATGAACTTAAAAAAAAATGGCTGTTAGTTTGTGCGTCTTTAGTTAGTGGCTCTTCAGATTCTTTCTTGGTCTTCTTTATTATATATTTACACTTGACTTGCCAGAGTTTGTGCTTCTTTATATTTTCCCTCATGGGGATTGGACTTCCAATTTTTAAAGGATGCCTTTTTGTATAGAACTGCCTCTTTTACTCTGCTGTTTAGCCATGGTGGCATTTTTTGGTCTTCTGTGATTATTATTATAATTTGGGGTATACATTTAGTTTGACATTCTATTATGATGTTTTTAAATAAGCTTTATGCAGTGTGCAGGCATATCATCCTTGTGATTATTCCTTTTAATTTCCAATTAACTAGCTTCCTCATTTTTGTGTAACCCTCTTTTTTTGAAGTTAAATGCTTCTGTGGGCTTCTTTGGCATTCCCTCCCCCTGGAGGTAGAATTTAGTTACATTATGGTCTCTATTACCAACCAGTTCAGCTGTATTCACCTCATGGACCAGATCCTATGCTCCAGTTAAGACTAAATCAAGACTTGCCTCTCGCCTTGTGGGTTCCAGGACTAGCTGCTCTAAGTAGTAGTCACTAATGTGTCTACATATTTTATCTCTGCATCTCTTCCTGATGTGACATGTTTCCCATAATACAAGGCTATCTGAACTCTCCCATTATTATTGTGTTTTCTGCCTTTGCAGACTCTCTAATCTCCCTGGTCATTTCACAATCACCATGAGCATCTTGGGCAGGTGGTCGGCAGTATATTCGTACTGTTATATGCTTATTGTTCAAGCATGGAATCTCTATCCATAGAGATCCTATGATGCAGTTTGAGTCACTTAAGATTTTTACTCTATGCTTTCATTCACGTCCCCACCAGCTCAACCTACTCTGTCGTTCTTGTATATTTTGTACTCTTGTATTACTGTGTCCCATTGTGTGCTTAGTCCATAGTTTAGAAGAACACTGGGAGATGCAACTTCCACCAGTGGAAGCCAGACACCACTTTTGGTATTAATTTGAGGTGCGGACACAGGACCACTTTGTCCACTATAGCATTTTAGATGTTGGTTTAAAGGTTATCATCCTCTATTGAATTTAATAGCATTTTTTCAAGATGCAGCTTGAATGTAAGAATACGTGTGTGTATCTAACCTTTTTGGCTATGAAACTATTACTGTAAAATATTACTACACACTAACAGTTTAATCTTTAGCATTATTTCCAAAGAGGAAAAAAGTTAGAAATTATATGAATACACTCTGTAGTAGCACGACTTTGCCTTGATTCAGCAATGCACTTGCACATGTGCTTAACTTCAAACACACTCAAATCCATCCCAGTACGGCAAAACCCTTAAGCATATGCTTTAAATCCCATTGACTTAAATGAAGTTTATGCACCTGTATAACAGCTTTGTTTAATCATGGCTATATAGGGGCTGATCCAAGGTTCAGTAAAGTCAATGGAAAGATTCCTATTAATTGCCATTCATTGATTTGGATCAGGCTTGTAAAGCTATAAAATCACTAACCATTATGGGGCTAATTCATGGATTAAGGTCCCTGTACACTGCCAGAACAATGCAAAGGGGCCTTAAAGTGGGTGTTAGAGTAATGTGGGTGGGTATTTACACCTACATTGAGACTTCTTTGCACTGACAGAGTGGTGTAAAGGGACCTTTGTGTAAAGGAGAATTAGACCTGTCCGCTTTGAACTAGAGCTTTCATGATTTCTTTTGGAGAGAGAATGAATGGTAGCCTGGCCAACCTGCCTCTTTAATTACATTTTCTACTGGAGAGCAGCAAGAAGCATTGCTGTAATGTCACCGACCCCATTTTACTTCTATCTCAAGAACAGTAAAGCTGATCCAATTTAGCAGATTCATTTTCTCTGGGGATTAATCAGAAAAGAAGGTTACATCTGAGTGGGAATGTATATGTGTCGCTCTGCCTCTTCTCCCCCGCCCCCCCAGTTCCCAATTCCATTTATATGGTATAAGGGATGGAATTATAGGCAACTTCTAACCATGGCTAACACTTCATAGTACTATCATTTAGCTCTCATGGGAAACAGATTTAATAAAGGAGTTATGTTCAACACCTATTTTCCTTCACTTCGTAAGGGAAAAAAGGATTTGTCATTGTTGTTTGTATTACTATAGCTTCTGGATGCTTTAAGTAAAATTGGCATCCTATTGTGCTAGGTGTAGTACAAACACATTATAAGAGAGAGTTCCCGCTGCAATGTTGTTACACTTTAAGTAGATAAGGTAGGAAGTAGAAAATAGAGGTTAAGTGACTTGTCCAACGTCACAGAGCAAGTCAGCAACAGGACTAGAAGCTAGGTCTCTTGAGTCACAGATCAGATCTCTTTCCACTAGACCATGGTGCCTCCAAGGAGCTGAGTTGAAAGATTTAATAGAGCAGTCAAAACTTTTCCAGCAACATTATTTCAGAGGACTGGGGTCTTCATTTTAAAAAGTTTGTGATAAAGGTCTGGTTTCTGTGCACAATTTGGGGGGGGGGGGGGAACACACCTGAAAACCAGAATGTTTGTTTTCAGCTATATTTTGTTTTTTTTAGCTGAAGTTTTTGGTATTTGAATTTCTACCAATAAATTGAATTTTTCAGTAAACTCCCCCCACCCCCAGTTTTTGACTAGCTCTAAGAGCCTGCTTGTTTTCATTCACTGTAGAAAGAGAGAGAGTTTACCAGAGAAACATTGAGTAATGTTTATGCATTCTATTTGGTTTTAGTAAGGGAAAAGTAGATTCAATTAGATGGAAACAATCTCAGTTCATAAGAACTGGTGCATGGCCATTTACTGAAACTGGCACTGAATAGCAACCCTTAGTAGAGTCATTAAAAAATTAATTTTCCATTTCACATTTCTTTATGAAAAGCAGAAAACAGACAAGGTTTTGACCTTCTGGGAGATGTGACCCTTTATTTCAATGCAGAAGTGGATCTTACTGAGAATTACTTTTGAACTTCTACCTGGAAAAGATAATTGCTTAAACAGAGAAAAAGATATCCAGGGTTTAGACATTTTCACTTCATTCGTATATAAAAGTGAATGAGGCGGAAACAGCTCAGAGACGGTGATTAAATACAGAATGAAGTTAAGAAGAAAGCAGATTTAAGAAAAATTTGAGCTACCATTTTTTCTCCTTTATTCCCTTCAGTTTACGTCTGGTTATTTGCAGAGGAACTTGTCAGCTTCCTAGCTATCATGCAATCTCTCCCCTGACCCAATGGTTAGGACTGGATAAAAACATTGTCAAAATCCAACTTTTCATGTAAAAACCATTTTCTGTTAATGAGAATTTTGTGAAGAGTGTCTGCTTTCTGCATAAAATTGTGTTTCTTCAACTAAAAAAGCCAAACATCTGAAAACCAAAAAGCTTACAGCCAAAAACTGATATATTGTGGCTGAATACTGAAATATTTTACTTTGGATATCCCACCCTGGTATACATCGGAATTGTAATTTGTTGTCCCCCATTCTCTTCCAGAGGCACAACTCCACAGCCATTCTACATCTCCCATGATGCATCATGGCCAGGGAATCCATCATTCAACTGCTCCCCTTTACCATGAGAAGAAATCATGGTGCATGATGGAAGATACAGTCCAACCTGGGAGAAAACCGGGGGCATGAAGCATCTGAACTACAACAGTCACCAGTGTCAGAGGACCCGGTTATATCATAGGCAGGCAGGCCTAGTGGTCAGAGCCCAAAAGCCTGAGCCAAAGGTTGAAACAGAGTCAGAGTTGAAGGTCAGAGGCAGATTACCAGGAGTCAGGGAAGACAGGAGCAGGGCTGGAACAAGACGGGGTGCCAGGATCTGGGCAGGAATTAGAGATGAGCCTAGGGAGTCAAAAAGTCCAGAGGCATGTGCATTGAGCAGCCAGCGAGTGACCGAACGAACAAGCTACTGGTGCTGAGCTGAGAATGGGTTTGCTAGCTTCCTCAGCCAGTCAGGCAGGACGGTCCATCAGGTGACCTAGCTGGCTCATTGGAGTGTCAGGAGTATGGAGCAGGCACAGCTTCAGGGCCTTACTCCTGACAGTAGGGCCATAGCAATATTTCAGAATTGAAATAGGTCAGTTTTCAAGCCAAAATATTTCAGTTTTCAATTGGTCACCAAAAATTGAAAGCTTTACGTGGCAGATAAAGCCCATTTTCTGACCAGCTCTAACAGGGATACCATGTCCTTTTCCTGTATCAGGGGGCTTATGGTGCCCTCTGCTAGCTGAACATTTAACTGGGTAAAAGGGTATTCTCCTGGGTAGATCCTTTCCCTGCTGCTTAGCTCAGGTAGAGGGAAGGCACCCAGGGATAAGATAGCAGGTCCATTACAAGGTTACCGCTAAATGTGGCCGAGTTAATAAATCCATGATCACTACGGATCACTTCATTTGGTAGCCAAAATGGAGGTGAATTACCTAGAGAATCAACAGAAAAAAAAAAAAAAAATGCAGGACAAAGTTAATCTACTACTGCCACTTCGGTCTACTGCTACTGAGGTCTCATGTGAAAGATGAGAAAATATAATTTGATCTCAGAGGACTGGTTTCAAATAGATGAAGGACAATTTTTGAAGTGACAAACTAAATGATTAAGTAACTTGGGGCTGTTGCACGATTCAGATGAAGGAAGAGGATATTGACAATGACTTTCAAACTGTTCCCAAAGATGTCAAAGTTATTGAGAATATCGATAAGTGTTTGCTTGGGATGGGAAAAAAAAATATTATATACGTACACACCACAACTCCAGTGAAAGTTAATAATGAGAAAAATAAAGAAACAAGAAATGGTTATGGGTTGCTTCCCAAAGAGACCCATTTTACTGTACTATTTATTTTAGTTTTATTGATAGTACTTTTTTTTCCTGGTTGTAATGATCAGCCATGTTTCATAAGCCTTCTGTAATACATTCCACTGACACTCCATTATACTTCATACACATTTTCCTACCTGTCAAACATAACCTAACCCTCAATTATCTGAGTGAGCTTCACAGTTGTTACAATGGAACCAGGATTATTCAAATGTATGTCTCAGCAATGCTACTGTCATAGAAAGTATTTCAAACGTCAGGTTACTTAAACAAATTCATCCCTGATGAGATGCTGAATGTCACCACTTTGTTTATGCCTCTCCTTGTTACTTGTTCTTCTATTTCTTTTCCTTTACATTCCTTTTAAATCTGGCTGTGCGTTTTCCTCTGTGTTCAGTATGCATTTTCCTGTAGGCTTTATTCAGAATGGGACTGTGGCTTTACCACAAACCATTGGCAGGAGACAAGTATCTATTTGAGGCTTCCTCCTGCTCCCATTGAAGTACATTTAAAACAAAACAAAAACCACACACACACACACACACACCCCCCTCTTCAGGGGCACAGGATCAGGGCCTTGGAGAGACTGGGAACAAGATTATGACTCAGTGAGGCAAAGCCTGGCTCCTCTCTTGTTTCAGGTGTAGGAGTCTGTGCCAGCCCTATATCCAGTGCACATTATTTTCCCCCCAAAGGGCCAGCTCTGGCACGCTGACTGTATACATTTTAATTGGGGCCCTAATGACTTCTTTCCTCTCTCACAGTCTATGACTGTGCTGTCTCTAAGGCAGCTAAGTGCAGTGTAAACCCATGCAGCTTGGAAGCACAGCTTTGTTTGATATATTGGAGGATGCTGAGATATATGGTGCTTGCTAAACGTATGAACTGTACTCCGTTTACCATCATTCTTGTTGGCCGGTCCTATGCCAGTCTTCAGATTGCCCACTTAATGAATTAACTGCTTGGCCATGGTCCGTAGATCCTTGAGTGATTGTTTTAGCCTCTGTCACAGCAAATTCAATTTGTCTAGCAGTAAGTACATCTTTCTTTAAAGTTTGATTACTGTTTCCAAACAGTAATCGCGCGCACACACACACACAGAATAAGGTTGTTCTTGAATTATCTCATGGGACATATCCCTGTCCTACTATGAAACAAGTTTCCACAATATAGTAATATACTGGCTAGTAGATTCATGACTGATACAGTTTCATCTGTAAAAAAGACTAATACCTGTTTATCAGGCAGAGGAATGCAAAACATATTCTGACTTCAAGTATCCAGAGAACGTATTAGCAGAACTTCTTCCCTGTGATCTGGGGACCAGGGTGCCAAGATTTGGGGGCACCAAAAAGCGGTGCCCCCTCACACCCCCCCTTTTTTTTATAAACACACACACACACACTTGCTGGAAAATGAATGAAGAAAAGAGAAACATCGTTGAACTTGCATTTTAACTTGTTGTTCTTCTCTCGTACATTACAGCTATAGCCCATGCCAGCTCTGCCTTGCGGACACAAGCGTACTGCTTCACTACGGTACAAAGTGGCAATGACGTCATTTTTCTCGGCGCACGCAGCCGTTACCCGTTCTGACAGGCTGTTTATAATGCTAAGTTTACTAGTTTTCGGAGGTTGTCTACTGAGGCCAACAGGAATACTTGTGGCACCTTAGAGACTAACATTTATTAGAGCATAAGCTTTCGTGGACTACAGCCCACTTGTAGTCCACAAAAGCTTATGCTCTAATAAATTTGTTAGTCTCTAAGGTGCCACAAATACTCCTGTTCTTTTTGCGGATACAGACTAACACGGCTGCTACTCTGAAACCTATTATTGTTGAGTTGTTTCAGATTTAAGACTCTGGCAATTGCTGCTGCATCATTTCGCTAATACTTTGTGTCAATTGCGTGTGTGTTTTAAGTATTTGAGTGTATATGTTTTTAGCATGTGCGAATATGCGTGTGTAGGTTGTTGAAATTTGAAATATTGATATTCGTCAGTTGTATGACAGTATCCGCCATTCTAATTTTATTAATAACAATAATTGGATATTCTAAAGGTAGAATAAAATGTAGTAGATTTTGATATGAAAGAATGAATGAAGGACGTATACGTGAACAATGCCACATTATGCAGGATTCATTTTTGAAAGTTTATAATAAGCGATGCTGCGCGGGGAGGGAGGCCGCAAGGTGGAAGTTTCGCCTAGGGCACAAAATATTCTTGCACCAGCCCTACTGGGGACTCATCCTTGCTACAAGCTAGAATACACAGCTCAGACATACAAAATCATTTATAAAAGCTACTCCAGCCTCATCGTGGCGGGGCAGGAAAGTAAGGGGGAGGAGGGGGAAGCTGGATGCTAGACATGCTTATCAGCAGACGGTTATAGAATGCATTTGGGAGACAGCTACAGCACTGTACACCTAAATGTTTCTGAAATGTCTAAACAAGGCTTGCGCATATACTCCTATGAGTATAAGTAGTATGCAATATGCTCTAGTAAGGCAAGCAAATGCCAGTAGAATGGAGGGAGGTGACAAGGAGGCGTACACCATTCTAATGCTGCAAGCTCCCCTACCAAATACACCAAAACAAGCCTCTTGCCAATGTCCCCAGTAGTACAAATCCCCTCCTACAGCTGCATTTCCATTAGTAAGGCCGTGAACTCCTGCCTCGCCCCAAACATTCCCTCATGCCTCCTTTCAAATTTAGGTTTCTCATCCCCTGCCATCAAAACCTCCTCCCCCAACACACACCTTATCCTCCCCAAAACATGTCCTCCTAGCTTCCCTCCAATCCTTTGTTATCCACCCTACTTCACCCTCACTAAAATGAAGTTCTTGGCTCTGGTTCCCTCCATCTCAATGGCAGTGTAATTCACATCACTGCAACAGGCCCATAACTGGACTTTCTTCTCTTGTTTATAAAGTTTGCATTTATGTATTTCATTTTCCTATGCAAATTCCATAGATCCTTTTAGGATTAGGGGGGGATAGCTCAGTGGTTTGAGCATTGGTCTGCTAAACCCAGGGTTGTGAGTTCAATCCTTGAGGGGGCCACTTGGGGATCTGGGGCAAAATCAGTACTTGGTCCTGCTAGTGAAGGCAGGGGGCTGGACTCGATGACCTTTCAAGGTCCCTTCCAGTTCTAGGAGATGGGATATCTCCATTTATATATATAGGACTAAACTTTTTCAGTCTTCTGTTCCTCCCCACTAAGTGGGCATACAGTACATGAACACTGCAAAAGCAACATTAAGGGTACATTTTTATTCCAGGGCAGCCACAACCCCCATGGATTACTCACACAGGAACATTATGCCTGCAAAGGATTAAGAGTAGTATGCATGACACATGCCTATGATGCTACAGCAGCCTCAAGAGGAACATGTGCTAACATATGGACCATGCCCCTTGGTTCCTGCCAAGGGCATCATTCCCCATATCCACCCATGGAACATCAAGAGAGGGTTTAAAAGAACACCCTAGCTGGTGATTGTGGATACACCAGAATTAGTGGAAGTGTTCTGTCCTGCACTCTCCGCTTTGACCAAGACTTTTGTGCTATACACATAGATACATGAATGACCCTACAAAAACAAGATGCTGGGTGCATTCAATGGAAAACAAGACTACATTCTCAATCTATTCAATTATTTTAAACAATAGTGAGGGGAAAGAATTAGACAATTTGGAAAAATACCTAACAGTGCTTTTACAAAAATAGAGAGATTCCATCCTGTCTTTTAAAAATAAAATAAAGTTTGGTTCCTGGCTAAATTTGGGGGGAGGAGGGGAGAAAGAGTAGGATGGAAATTCTTTAAAAATATTCTGGGGGGGGGGGGGGGAAGAGAAAAATCAAGGGATGCTAAAATATTGTCTTTGGAGGACGAGGAGGCTTTCACACTGCAGTTTTAGGGTTAACAGATACATTTCCGCTGTTCATTCCTTCTTTACAATTAATGCCATGAAACTGGCTAATGTATCGTCTTTCCATTTTCATTACAATTGTGCCAATCTGAATGAGAAATCAGAACTTTAGTGCATGATAGTCTGTAAATAATGGCAGTATTCTGGACTTGTCCCATCCAGTATTCTATATTCCGATACTCTCTTACCAAGAGAGACAGCAGCATCTCCTACTGCTTTAGAATGCTGCTGTGGTCTGTGTTCATGGCCAGTCAGACTTTTGACAGCTATTTCTGCTTTATTTGAATTATGGCTTGGCTCTTTTATTATGGATTCTCAGTATCACAAAAGCTGATATTTACCCTACATGAGCACATACAGCCTATTGACGAATAAATTTAGGGACATACAGCGAAGCTGACAACCAGCCAGATCTGATACAAGTGTCAAATATTTCCCTCTGCTCTCAATGTGCAAAGAGACAGGTTGGAGGACGGGGGGGGGCAGAAGTGACAGAATAACCAGGGTCACCATGTCTGTATATAGCCATATATATTTGTTGATTCAACAATCCTTTGTTTTTAAAGCATATAAACAACCTACCTATTATTACTGTATTAGAGTAGCATCTCTCATCTAAGTATAGTAGATGCCTCTCAACCAAGATTAAATCTCCATTGTGCTAGGTGCTGTACATACATATTATGGACCCAGTTGCCAACTTTCACGTGGTAAATAAGCACCCCAACTTTCATAATAAGCCAAAAATCAAGCTAATCTCATTTCAAAACAAGGCCAAAACAAGCCAATCCCTAAGAACCCCCAACACTATGTGACTAGATCTCCCCCAGCATGCAGTCTGGGACTGCGGTGGGCCCGCTGTGCACCCCCCCCCCCCCCCCCCCCCCCCCCGGACCCTAACTAAAATAAAAAAAAGCTACAAGCAACAAAGCCAAAAAGTAGCCATCAAGCAACTCAGAAGCCAATTAAGCCAAAAACAAGCCCAACTTCTACATTTTTGGCATGTCTGATTTATGGAGTCCCTGCCCCAAAGAGCTGACAATCAACGTGGATGACTCAGACAAAGGGTAGGAAAAGGAAGAATGATCATACCCATTTTGTAGGAGGTGGTAAAGGAAGCACACAGTGAGATTAAGAGGAGGTTTCCATTGCATCTGGCAGGATGTTTCCCCGCTCAGGTAGACAGACACACGCTAACTCTGCTTCAGCTAGCACATTAAAAATAACCGTGTAGTCAGGGGAGGATGGGTGGTGGCTCAGGCTAGCTGCCAAAGTACCTGACTCTCTGGATACGTAGTTGAGCCACTAACCTGAGCCACTGCCCAGACTATCGAGAACTACACTGCTATTTTTAGTGTGCTAGCTCAGGTAGACCTAGTGTATCTGTCTCTACCTGCTCTGGGAATCACGTTTCCAGATGCAGTGTAGATGGTACCCTAAATTACTTCCCTATAGCAGCCACTTGAGCCAACACCCCCTCCTTAACGAACGCTTTCTTGTCCAACACATGGTATACTCCTTCTGTCACAGCCGCCGAGGCACTTTTGGAAATTTTACCCCAATTGTTGTTCATTTGGACCAGACTTTTGAATATGCTGAGCTAGTATCCTCTGAGCGGTCAATTTTTGGGGCGCTATGGAATACAAGCAGTCTAATTAAAGAAATCAATTTGTGAAACCATTTGTATTCTGGTCTCAATCCTTATTTGCATAGAGACCGTTTTAAACACAAATAGATGTGCGAACATTAAAAATGTACTCAAAAATGACAGATCTTTGAGCGAATGCACAGCCTGCAGCCGAAACAACCTATGTTAAACCAATGCTAGTAACGGTTAAATGTGTATGACAATCTCTTTTTCCACAAATCCAACAATATAGTGTTAGTCATGAGGGTTTGTTTTCAAATTGTGCAACAAACAACTGAAATGATGGTAGATTAGCTTCTAAAATGTAAGTAAATATAGAGTCACGTTATAAGGTTGATAATACTATGTACAACACATCTTTAACAACAAATCCCAAGGTATTTGCACGGCAACTGATTTCTATTCCATTTTAATGATGCATAAACTCCCTTTCTCTCTCCCCAACTCCAGGCAATCTACACATTACAATTCTTAATTAAAAAAAACCCCACAAAAAAACAAAAAACAAAAAAAAAAACAATCACACTCCTGCCATAAACAATATAAGCATCATCACCCCAACAATTTATACAGCTCATTAAAATACACACACACACACACACACACACAAAGGTCATCTTAAATTATTTTGCCAGGATAGAGTATAAATGGCATAAGCAGTGAACTGCAATGCCACTGCTATCTCAGTATGGACCTGAGCCAATACTCACTGAAGGCAGACTTTTCATTTTCCTCTGCAGACTATGGATTCAGCCCCTACTCTGCCTTAGGGAATGCCTACGCTGGGAAAACATGTGTTTAAAAGCATGTTAGCTAACAGGTTTTAACTAATGCATTTTTACCACTAACCTTTTAAATGTGTTCTTTGGTTAACCCCAAGGTGTTGCTTTAGATCATTCACTATAGTTAGTAAGTAAATCAATCTTATTTTCCCCTCAAAATACTCTTGAACAAAAACTTTAATTTTTTATATATATCTCTACACACACACTTATTTCTTCAAAAAGTATTTTCAAAACAGTAAACAATCAAGTGAAATCCTGCCCCCATTACAGTCCATAGCAAAGCAACCCACCCCGCAATGACTTCAGTGGAGCCAAGACTTCACATTCAGTCTGTTCTCTTGCATACAGGTGCTAAGAGGAAAAAGGTTCCATAACTTGGTAATCAAGATGGTGCTCATTACAGTTAGAAACACGTTCCTGCGTGACAAAACACCACTAGGTATGTAAATAAAGGGGTGCAGATTGAGTCAATGTTATATTTGAAAATAAGCTCTTAATTTAACAATGATTTCTTTAAAAATAGACAAGGGCTATATGTTTAATTATAGTAATAAACTGATATTTTAGGGCCGCTGTGGCCACCTTTACTCTCACTGAACAATATTTTACTACACAAACAGACTCTTGGATTTCAATGGTACTACTGGTGTTGTAAATTACTACTTGCTATGACTAGGAGTGGCACCATTGGGCCCCTAAACTAGGAGTATTCTGTGTTTTTCCAGTATATTCAATACAGACTTTTCTTTCACTTGAAAGAATAAAAATAATTCAAATCAATTTATTTTCAAATCATGCCTACTGTATGGGGAAAGATCTGTTAGCTATTGTATTTTAGTTGAGCCCCAGTGACTTCTGTGGAGCCCTGCCAATTCACACCAGCTGGCCTGAAATATTTGAGATATTACCAGTGAGACTTAAAATACATTGCTAAAGTCTTATGGGGATGTTTTTTAAACTGAGAAATAGTGTGGATAGAAAATATATCATTTATTATTTGTATTACAATACCCATAAGGAAAAATATATGGTCTTCCCGGTTTGGATAATTATGATAAGCCTAAATACATCCTCTAAAAACATCCTGATCCTAAATTTAGGATCTCCACATAGTTTATTCTGGGCCTACACTTTATGGTGACTGAATATTTTAAAATATGTAGGTACAGTAGACCAACCTAGATAGATTCTCTTCAGTTTGAACTAGGGCTGACAAGCAATTGAAAAGCCACCCATTGTGCGATTGGGGGGGGAAGGGGGAGGAGGAACAAACAAAAACACAGAAATCAATCGGGGGGGGGGGGGGAAGAGAGAGAAAAAAGCCACTCAGTCCTACTTCTTGTTTAGCAAATCGCTCGGACAAACAAGTTTGGTTACAATTTGCAGGAGATACTGCTGCCCACTTCTTGTTTACAATGTCACTTAAAAGTGAGAACTGGTGTTCGCATGGCACTGTTGTAGCCAGCATCACAAGATCTTTACGTGCCAGATGCACTAAAGATTCATATGTCCCTTCATGTTTCAACCACCATTCCAGAGGACATGCGTCCATGCTGCTGACGGGTTCTGCTCAATAATGATTCAAAACTGTGTGGACCTATGCATGCTCATTTTTGGCATCTGACTCTTTTTTGGTGGTTCGGGTTCTGCAGTTTTTGCATTGGAGTGTTGCTCTTTTAAGACTTCTGAAAGCATGTTCCACACCTCGTCCCTCTCAGATTTTGGAAGGCACTTTAGATTCTTAAACCTTTGGGACGAGTGCTGTATCTATCCTTAAAGAAAAATTCTCACATTGGTACCTTCTTTGCATTTTGTGAAATCTGCAGTGAAATAGTTCTTAAAATGAAGATGTGCTGGGTCATCATCCAAGACTACTAGAATATGAAATATATGGTAGAATGTGGGTAAAACCGAGCAGGAGGCATACAATTCTCTCCACAGGGCATTCAGTCATAAATGTAATGCATTATTTTTCAACGAGCATCATCAGCATGGAAGCATGTCCTCTGGAACGGCGGTCGAAGCATGAAGGGGCCTACCAACGTTTAGCATATCTGGCATGTAAATACCTCGCAATATCAGCTAAAAAGGAGCCATGCAAACCCCTGTTCTCACTTTCAGGTGACATTGTAAAAAAGAAGCAGGCAGCATTTTCTCCTGTAAATGTAAACAAACTTGTTTGTCTTAGCAGTTGGCTGAACAAGAAGTAGGACTGAGTGGACTTGTAGGCTTAAAGTTTTACTTTTGAATGCAGTTATGTAACAAAAACAAATCTACATTTGTAAGTTGCACTTTCACAATAAAGAGATTGTACTATAGTACTCGTATGAGGTGAATTGAAACTACTTTTATCATTTTTACAGTGCAAATATTTGTAATACAAATGTAAAGTGAGCATTGTACACGTTGTATTCTGTGTTGTAATTGAATTCACTATATTTGAAAACGTAGAAAAACCATCCAAAATATCTAGTAAATTTCAATTGGGATTCTATTGTTAACAGTGCGATTAAAAAATGGTGATTAATCTGTTTGAATCGCGATTACATTTTTGAGTTAATCACATGAGTTAACTGTGATTAATTGACAGCCCTAGTTTCAATATTATTACTGTAACTGCCTGGACTAACCTGTTGTGTACTGGTACTGTGCACCATTAAATAGCTTCTGTGTTCCATCTAAAGAGGCAAATTTTCAGTAATGGGGAAAATTATTCTTATATTTAGGATCAAATCCTGCTTCCTTATTCATTGGAATAGTCCCACTAAAAACAAGAGGCCAAATTCTGCCATTACTTAGGGCCCTATCCTTGCTGTATGACCGTGGGCATGTCACTTAACCATTCTGTGCATCAGTTCCCCCCCATCTATATAATGGGATAGGTGAGCTCACCCATACGCCAAGATCTATGGACAAAGAACACTAATTATTATTTCTGTGGTGGATGCAACTATTCCCAAACGTGGTCTAGAGCCAGTGTCTTGGCTGCAGCTCGCTTTTGCTAGACACAGCACAGCCTCAGAACTATCAAGAGTTCCTTAGAGCTTCCTGATGCTCTCCCTGGCCCCAGGTTAGAATGGCCTGGGGTCTGTTCTAAAAACTGTGCCAACCGGCTATGGTCTCCTAGGATAGATCTACACTAGAATAAAGACCCCTGGCATAGCTGTGACTGCCTGGGTCAGCTGACTCAGGCTTGTGGGGCTATAAAATTGCCCTGTAGATATTTGGGCTCTGGCTGGAGCCTGGCCTCAGAGACCATTCTCCCCCCACCCCCACCCTCAAAGCCCAGGCTCCAGTCCAAGCCCCTATTACACTGGTTAAATTGCAACACTGGATTGTGTTTAAGATGGAACACTGGATGGTGCATAGGCATATGTGACATTCTATAACTTGGGGGGGACATGCTGTAACCCCCATATTCCTCATTTTCAGATCATTGTGATCTTGCGTATAAAACATGCCTTGTAAGGTATCAGGGGAAAGGTTACGATCTGGTGAAAGTCATTTCTCTATCCATATATGTGTATCATTAATGCATATGAAGTTATGAGAATTGTGTAGTATGGGTGTCACATGCTGTAAGTTGGGGGAAAAAAAAAAAAAAAATCAGCAAGATATTAGCTCCCCAGAGGTAATAGCAAGGAAAGTAACCAACGCCTGGGCATGATGTCAAACAACCAATCAACAGCCATTGTCCAGCAAGGGAGCTACAATGCAATGACTCACCTGCATGAGGCCACACCAGGGGAATTGCTCAACCTTGCTTGGAAAGACTCAGGCCTGGTCTACACTAGGAGTTTAATTTGAATTTAGTAGCGTTAAATTGAATTAACCCTGCACCTGTCCACACAATGAAGCCATTTATTTCGAAATAAAGGGCTCTTAAAATAGATCTCTGTACTCCTCCCCAACGAGCGGAGTAGCACCGAAATCGATATTGTCATTTCAAATTAGGGTTAGTGTGGCCGCAATTCGATGGTATTGGCCTCCGGGAGCTATCCCACAGTGCACCATTGTGACCGCTCTGGACAGCAATCTGAGCTCGGATGCACTGGCCAGGTAGACAGGAAAAGCCCCACGAACATTTGAATTTCATTTCCTGTTTGCCCAGCACAGGAGAGCACAAGCGACCACAGAGAGCTCATCAGCACAGATAACCATGCAGGCCAATAATCTAAAAAGAGCACCAGCATGGACCGTACGGGAGGTACTGGATCTGATCGCTATATGGGGAGAGGATTCAATGCTAGCAGAACTTCGTTCGAAAAGACGAAATGCCAAAACTTTTGAAAAAAATCTCCAAGGGCATGATGGAGAGAGGCCACAATAGGGACTAAGAGCAGTGCCATGTGAAAGTCAAGGAGCTCAGACAAGCCTATCAGAAAACAAAGGAGGCAAACGGTCGCTCCGAGTCAGAGCCGCAGACATGCCGCTTCTACGCTGAGCTGCATGCAATTCTAGGGGGGGCCGCCACCACTACCCCACCTCTGACCATGGATTCCGAGGTGGGGATAATCTCAGCCACACCTGAGGATTCTGCGGACGGGGAAGAGGAGGAGGACGACGACGACCTCGAGGAGAGCACACAGCACTCCGTTCCCCAACGGGCAGGATCTTTTTCTCAGCCTGACTCAAGTACCCTCCCAAGCCAGTACCGAAGACCATGACCCCATGGAAGGGACCTCAGGTGTATTTACCTTTTAAAATATAAAACATGGTTTAAAAGCAGGATCTTCCCTCCCTCCACCGTGTGGCTGGTATCAGGGATAAAGCGATCATCCCAGAGAATTGGATGGGGGGTGGGGTTAGTTTGTTTTCTGCTGCTGAAGGTTAACAGGAAAAACTGCAGCACTCAACAGGCTTTGCTTGGTATGTGGGAAAGGAGGACGCCGAAAGACAATGGCTTACCATGGCTGCATGCAAGCCGAATTCTGTTGCCCGGACCTGCGTCTGATCTCTAGCAGCAAAGCCACAGGCACTCAATATTAAGAGGCAAAATGCGACCTTGCACAGAAATCACATGGGCTATGTAATGTGAATAGTGTTGTTCACCATGAAAGAGTATAAGCATTGTTCTGTAAAATGTATTTTTTAAAAATTCTCTCCATTTTTCCCCTCCCTCCAGCAGCTGCAAATTTTTCAAGCCTCCCTCCTCCGTCCCGAAGGCTCTCTCAGATAAGGCGTTGGAAAAAGAGGACACGAGACGAGATGTTCGCGGAAATCATGGAATCCACCCGCAATGAAAGAGCTCATCTGAATGAGTGGAAGGACATGGTTTCAAAGTATAGGAAAGATGCCAGTGAACGTGAGGACATGAGGAACACTCGAGATGAGAGGTGGCGGCAGGAAGATCAGAGGAGGCAGGATGCAATGCTGGGGCTGCTGCGTGAACAAACAGACATGCTCTGGCGTCTGGTGGAGCTTCAGGAACGGCAGCAGGTTCACAGACTGGCGCTACAGCCCCTGTATAACCACCCTCCCCATGTTCCATAGCCTCCTTATCCAGACGTGTAAGAACGCGGGGGGGGGGGGGGAAGGCTCCGTGCACCCTCCCACTCCACTCCAGTGGACAGCCGAAGCTAAAGGCTGTCATTTTAACCTTTTTTTAGGTTGCCTTTTCCTTCCCTCCAATCCTCCTCCCAAACCCCACCCGGGCTACCTTGTCAGTTCTCTCCCTCTTTTTATAAAAAATTAATAAAGAATACATGATTTTTAAACGATAGTGACTTTATTTCCTTTGAAAGCAAGCTGTGATCGAAGGGGGAGGGTGGATTGCCTACAGAGAATGAGTCAATAAAGGGGGCAGGTTTTCCATCGAGAAACAAAGAACTTTCACATGGTAGCCTGGCCAGTCATGAAACTGGTTTTCAAAGCTTCTCTGATGCGCCGCACTTCCTGGTGTGCTCTTCTAATCGCCCTGGTGTCTGGCTGCGCGTAATCAGCAGCCAGGCAATTTGCCTCAGCCTCCCACCCCGCCATAAATGTCTCCCCCTTACTCTCACAGAGATTGTGGAGCACACAGCAAGCAGCAATAACAATGGGGATATTGGTTTGGCTGAGGTCTGAGTGAGTCAGTAAAGTGCGCCAGCAACCTTTTAAACAGACAAATGCACATTCCACCACCATTCTGCACTTGGTCAGCCTGTAGTTGAACAGCTCCTGACTCCTGTCCAGGCTGCCTGTGTATGGCCTCATGAGCCAGGGCATTAAGGGGTAGGCTGGGTCCCCACGGATAACTATAGGCATTTCCAACATCCCCAACGGTTATTTTCTGGCCCAGGAAGTAAGTCCCTTGCTGCAGCCCTTTAAACAGAGTAGTGTTCCTGAAGACACGAGCGTCACAAACCCTTCCCGGCCAGCCCATGTTGATGTTGGTGAAACATCCCCTGTGAGCCACCAGTGCTTGCAGCACCATTGAAAAGTAACCCTTGTGGTTTATGTACTGGGTACCCTGGTGCTCCGGTGCCAAGATAGAACCCATATCCCTATCTATTGCCCCACCACAGTTAGGGAATCCCATTGCAGCAAAGCCATCCACTATGACCTGCACATTTCCCAGAGTCACTACCTTTCGTAGCAGCAGCTCAACGATTGCTTTGGCTACTTGCATGACAGCAGCCCCCACAGTAGATTTGCCCACTCCAAATTGATTCCCAACTGACCGGTAGCTGTCTGGCGTTGCAAGTTTCCACAGGGCTATCGCCACTCGCTTCTCAACTGTGATGGCTGCTCTCATCCTGGTATTCTGGTGCTTCAGGGCAGGGGAAAGCAAGTCAAAGTTCCATGAAAGTGCCCTTACGCATGCGAAAGTTTCGCAGCCACTGGGAATCGTCCCACACCTGCAATACTATGCGGTCCGACCAGTCTGTGCTTGTTTCCGGGGCCCAGAATCGGCGTTCCATGGATAGAACCTGCCCCATCAACAACATGATCTCCAAAGCGCCGGGACCCGTGGTTTGAGAGAATTCTGTGTCCAGGTCCATATCACACTCGTCGCCGCGCTGCCATCGCTGCCTCCTCCTCGCCTTGTTTTTCTGGTCCTGGTTCAGCATAAACTGCACGATAATCGGCAAGGTGTTTACAATGTTCATGACTGCTGTCTTGAGCTGAGCAGGCTTCATGGTTGCCGTGGTATGGCATCTACTGTGTTCACCACGAAAAAAGGCGCGAAACGGTTGTCTGCCGTTGCTTTCAATGAGGGAGGGGTGAGGCTATACTCAGAACCACCTGCGACAATGTTTTTTGCCCCATCAGGCACTGGGATCTCAACCCAGAATTCCAATGGGCGGGGGAGACTGCGGGAACTATGGGATAACTACCCACAGTGCAACGCTCCAGAAATCGATGCTAGCCCCGGTACATGGACGCACACCGCCAAATTAATGTGCTTAGTGTGGCCGCAGACATTCGACTTTATACAATCTGTTTCCAAAATTCGAATTCTGTAAATTCAGATTAATCCCGTAGTGTAGACATACCCTCAGTAGTGCTCACCTGGACTCTGAAGTGGGGTGGGGGGAGGCAAAGCCAAGAGGGAGGAAAGGACAGGACAGGATAAAAGGAAGAGACATTTGCCAGGCTCTTCCTCTCTCTATTCCACCTCCATCTACAGACACCACCAAGCGACTGAAACGCTGATCGAAGAGGAGAGCCTGGCTGAAGGGCAACCAGCCAGCCATTGGTGAGCAGCATCTACATCTATAAGGGCACTGAAAGTGTTAGGATCAGCTTAAAATGCATTTTGCTTTTATTTCATTTGACCAAATCTGATTTGTGTTCTGTTTTGATTTACAACCACTGAAAAATCTTTCATAGTTAATGAATCTGTTTGTTTATTCTACCTGAAGCAGTGCGTTTGGTTTGAAGCGTGTCAGAGGCTCCCCTGGGGATAACAAGCCTGGTACATACCAATTTCTTTGTTAAAATTGATGAACTCATAAGCTTGCAGCATCCAGTGGGTATAACCAGACCCTGCAAGACTAAGGTTCCTAGGGTTGTGTCTGGGACCGGAGATATTGGCTAGTGTCATTCGGTTGTACAATCCAAGCAGCTGACATGCCAGAGGCTGTGCGTGAACAGCCCAGGAGTGGGGGTTCTCACAGCAGAGCAGGGTAGGGCTGGCTCCCAGAGTCATGGATTGGAGTGACCTACGGTAGCAGATCACCGGTCCAGATAACACCAGAGGGGAGCGTCACAGCATAGAAGGCAATATATTTAAATATATTGTATTTGTATATAGAGTAAGTCAGGTCCTGCTCAAAAGGTCAAAAAGCAATGAAACGTCGTGTTTGTTGTTTTTCTTTATGCACTATAATAAGGAAAGCCCTGCATTGCGAAACTCCTGGTTCCCAGACTACCATTGCTACGTTTCTCTGCTAGAATATGAAATTCTAACCTACTCCATTAATAAAATGCAATTATAGTTCCATCCAATTACAGTTCCATAGTTTAATGTGGATTTATAAAAAGTCACCAGCACTCATTCTTAGAGATGAAACTGGCCAGGTTAGTGATGATTATGAGGTATAAAAAGAGAGAAACATCTGGACAAAAGGCCTTAGAAGTTGCCATTGCCTGCTGAAGGCCTTTACGATTTATTTCCGCCCCCTCTTTCAGGACTTAAACGTTTTTACTCTTCACAAATAACTTTGCAATGTTTACAGAAATAGCATATTCCATGCAAAATTGATTTCATAACTATGATAAATTGTTTGCGTGCAGAAAGGTTCTCGATAGTTACTGGAATTAGGCAGAACAGATGTCACATTAACATTTGGCGGATGAGATGACAGATGAGTGATTACAGTGTGGAAATATTAGGCAAGTTGATAATAGGCTAACACATACTGCTGTCATTTCTTAATGCTGCTGGGCTTTAAAAAGACAACCCTGAATGAACAGAGTAGTGGAAAAATGAGAAGGAAAGTAGGTTATATTCATAAGGATCTAGCTTAATATTTCATGGGTTTCCCTTTTTACCACACACATTACATCACCGATCCTCATATTTGATTAGGCTACTAAAGAAGGAAGTTACAGGCCAAGAAGAGACACAGTTAGCCAAATATGAAGTACCTGTGTCTTTAGGAAGAGATCTATGAATTTTAGCAAAGAAGAAACTTTTACATAATAGTTACCAGAAGTTATTTCTGCTGGATCTGGGTCAGTGTCAGTTGCTCAAGGAGCATAGTATTCCCTACTGCCAGGCCAATACATTTGTTTCAGTGCTGACAAAGATTTTTTTTTAGTGTGTGATTGGTTTATTTATTTTTTTTTTTTTAAAGGTTTTGTGCACAAAGTTGGGCTAAGTCTCACCAGCATCCGTAAACCAGCAGTGATTTGTTATTTGTATTCTAGCAATATCTGAAGTCCCCAACTGAGACTGGGGCTTGATTGCCCTAGGTGGAGACCAACCAACCAGAAACAGCCTGCCTTGGAAGATCTTGCAATCTACATAGACAAGACAGATTATGTGGGAAAAACGGGAATAAAGCAATTTTCAAGGTTGCATAGCCGATCAGTTGTCAAGACAAGACTAGCAACCCGGTTTGGCCAATGTACATGGCAGAGGGGCATTGCTGGCACATGTACATTGGCCAAACCGGACAGTCTCTACGCAAAAGAATTAATGGACACAAATCTGACATCAGGAATCATAATACTCAAAAACCAGTGGGAGAACACTTTAACCTGTCTGGTCATTCAGTGACAGACCTGCAGGTGGCTATATTACAACAGAAAAACTTCAAAAACAGACTCCAACGGGAGACTGCTGAGCTGGAATTGATATGCAAACTAGACACAATCAACAAAGGATTGAATAAGGACTGGGAATGGCTGAGCCATTACAAACATTGAATCTATCTCCCCTTGTAAGTATTCTCACACTTCTTATCAACCTGTCTGTACTGGGCTAGCTTGATTATCACTTCAAAAGTTTTTTTCCACCCACTTACTTAATTGGCCTCTCAGAGTTGGTAAGACAACTCCCACCTGTTCATGGTGTGTGTGTGTTCCATTCTATATGCATCCAAAGAAGTGGGCTGTAGTCCACGAAAGCTTATGCTCTAATAAATTTGTTAGTCTCTAAGATGCCACAAGTACTCCTGTTCTTTTTGCGGATACAGACTAACACAGCTTCTACTATGAAACCTGTCCCTTATGCCTAATTCTTTCCAAATGTGCTGGGCACAACTCCACTAAAGTCAACACAAAGCCTGCTTGCACCAGGGCTGAAGATGTCCCTTTCTATTTTCAGAAGTCTGACTACTCCTGTTATCCTCCCCATACCACACAGGCCCTGCTTATTCCTTACCTTCCACACCTAACTATTGCTTTCTTTAGGCTTTTATGTCCTCTCTTCTTGAGCTCTTCCTGTACTCTCCTTCTCCAGTTTTATTTATACTCCAGATTCCCTATCATAGAACATAAGTGACTTTCATTTACTCGCTGTGAGGAAGTCCCACTTCTTTGGGACTATAGTGTTGGGATGATTCAGCATTTGCTTCAAGTGTGAGTGTGTGCAATAGTTATTTTCAAGTTTATTGTTAAATTTGATTCAGAGACTTTGGCAATTTCCATTAATAATTACGAATACAAAAGCATTACTTTTTGCTTCATTTCCCTGGTCCTTGTGGAAGTTTGCCATCATCACTGAAAATCCTTCATCTTTCAGATAACTGTCCTTTGTTCAGTAATTGAAGATGAGAAGAAAAAAAAAATCAAAGCAAGCAAGCAAAATATAGAATGGACTAAATTCAACCAGGGTGTAACTCCATTTGGGCAATAACATTTCTCAGTTGAATTCTAAGTTACTACCTTTTTCTACAAACCCATTAAATCATGTATTATTACAACCAGAGGGGCAAATTTTTTTGGTTGAAAGATTCAGAAAATTGATGTCATTTTGTCAAATAGTTTCAGATGAAAAACATTTCCAAGAGAGTCACAATATTTCATTTTCACATTTTTGAAAATTAAACATTTACCGGTAACAGGAAATTTCTTAGTCATTTCAAATAAATGAAAGTAAATGTAAAAATATGTTCAAAATCAAAACATATTCCATTTGACCAGAAACTTATTTGCCAAAAATTCAGTTTTATCCAAAAAAATATTTTTCAAAATTGGCAGTGAACTGAAAAATCCATCGTTTGTACAGCTCTAATGATAACAGCTTGTGAAACAGCGCGGGGTGCATTTACCATATAACTTGCACTTGGATGTCCTTTATTAAAAAAAGTACACATGATTAAATACTTTTCTAATGATATTTACTTTGCTAACTTTCTTATCAAAATGGCTATCAAAATCTCAGACAGAAACTTTAAGAAGTTGCTACCTTTGCTTCACAGAGTCCTTTCCCCATTATTTAGCAAAGACAAGGAAGAATTTGGAAAACAACTAGGATCTGCTGTTTCTGAATGGAACAAACACTACAAGAATAGCCTTGGGCTTAAGTCTCAGCTGGAAATATACTAAAATGAAAAAATAAATATTGGAGAAGAGGTTCTCTCATTTCTCATTCCACACAAATGATTTAGTTTGGAATTATTTTAAGTGTAGGCAAAGGTTTTGGGGGTGGGAGGGAGATGTTTATTTTACCCAAACAGTTTCCCTATCCATCTTCAATGTGTCCCTCTGTCATCAATATGACAAGCAGAGTCAGACTCCGTTTCCAAGAAGCAAGCAGTGAAATTAGCCAGCATTCTGTACCCGATAACAGGAAGTATCTCTTCTAAGAAGAAGGAATGGCTGTTGCTGTAGAGCCTAGGAAGCTTCTAGAAGACAGGAGCAGCAGAGACTAATTTTTCCAGGATGCTGCACTAAGAAAGTCTGGGTGGTGTCCCTGATCCCCAGATAAACAGTTCATTGCAGATTCTATTTGTAATATAAATTTAGATTCCTTATCAGGTGGGGGGAGGGGGGGGGAAGAGAGAAAGACTAGAACGTGACAAAAAATGTTGCCAGTACAGTTGCTATATGCATAACTATGAAAAAAAATATTTAAAAACAGAGGAAATGAGATCCAATTGGTCAAAAAGCATCATTTTAGTAGTTTTGACCATCCGACTCCCAAATAAGCATCAGTAGTCCTTGATGTATCAGTCACCCAACTCCCCTCAGCTGAGATTCATACTTAATTCATCCATGCTGCTGCCTGGTGAAATAATTGGTTTCTCATTCTAGTTAGAGTTCTCTGCCAGTGTGTGTGGTGGGGTGGTAAACCCCCTCATAGACACTTCTGACCTTTTGAGAATTTTACATTCAAGAAGACTGGATATAATTTCTGATGGATTAGGCCCTTTCATCCATACAGTACTTAAAGTACAATAGAACATGTCCTAGTGCACACATCACTCAAATGCAGATGTTACAAATATAAGGAGACATATTGCGACAGCCTCACTATATCCCCCCTCGTAGCTATAAGGAGATTACAACAGTATACAACTTCTCCCACATGCATCACCACCACCACCAATTCCAAGGGACACTGAACAAGAGAACAACTTGCTGTTCCGCAGATTGATGAATAGTCATATAAATGCATTCTTACACCTGTCAGCTCTCACATATGGTGATTGACTATAGTCATTTCATATGGCACTTTGGAGAACCTCTCATTACAAATATAACAATTTATTTTGGAAATAGTTTGTTCCAAACTAGGATTGCTTTTAGATATGGCATCTGCCGTACAGTATACAATGAACAGTATTTTTTTTTTTTTTTTTTTAAGAAAACAAGAAAAAACCCACAGGTGCTCTGTTTCACAAGCACCAAAACACTTGATGATGTTTAAACGTAGATGATTTTACTGCAGGAAAAATACTGCAACTGATTTTTTACAAACATGCTTGTTCTGTAAAAGCTAAATCACAAAACACACATCACACCACCACCTTATAATCACAGATCCCTTCATTTAAATAGTTGGAATAATTATCCATAAATAATCAAATTCACTGCCTTCGAGGAATTCAAACATTTAGCTACTGCATTTATTAAAAACATGGATGACAGGGTTTTCCATGCGAGTTACAAGACTAGAACTAGTCAGAAAATGGGTTTGTTTCCCTGGGAAAAGTTTGCAGGATTTGGGGGGGGGGGGGGGAAAGAGAGAAAAGAACAAAATATTCCCCCTTCCCCGGCTTCAAAATAGAAATATTTAGATTCTAAAATGTCACTGCCGTGTCTCATGGAAGTAGTAGTTGCTCAGATACCTCATACTGACATTCTTCTCTGTAAACTGGGTACTCTGGTCAGATTCTTTCAAGATGCAAATATTTTGGCTGGAAACATTTAAGTTTTTGGCCAAAAAACAACCAAACAGTTCTTTTTGGGCATTCATTTCCCCTTCCCCTCCAAAAAAGTCACAACTTTCAATGGATATCTGATACCTTTTGCTCCCCTCCCCCAAAAAACCCCTTTTCATCAAAAAAAAGTTTTGAATGAAAAATTTTGGACCAGCTGTATAAAAACAAGACAGTCTTTCCCATATTTGCCATGTTCATTTTTGAATGAGATCAGAGTACATATTTTTGCACAATAGGAATTCTCAGGTGCTCAGATACCAAGTGATGGGCACAATCTAAACACCTGAAAAGAATAAAGTTACGTTGTCCTCAGATCCGAAACATTACAGCTAGGGACAGAGAAATTGTAGTACTGGAATGGACAAGTGGTTTAGTAACTCGTCCTACTTTCTCAGTATACTCAGGACATGGAGAGAGGTAAGTAGTGTCCCCCTCCCCCAAGGATCTGCCCTGGGACCGGTGCTGTTCAATGTATTCATAAATGATCAGAAAAAGTGGGTGAACAGTGAGGTGGCAAAATTTGCAGGCAATTCAAAATTACTCAAGATAGTTAAGTCCAAAGCTGACTGCCAACAGTTACAAAGGGATCCCACAAAACTGGATGACCGGGCAAGAAAGTGGCAGATGAAATTCAGTGTTGAGAAGTACAAAGTAATGAACATTGGGAATGTTTCCCAATTAGACATACAAAATGATGGGCTGTAAATTAGCTGTTCTCACTCAAAGATCTTGGAGTCATTGTGGATACGTCTCTGAAAACATCTGCTCAACATGCAGCAGCAGTCAAAAAAGCTGAACAGAATGTTAGAAACCGTTAGGAAAGGGATAGATAATAGGACAGGCAATATAATGACACTATATTAATCCACGGTACACTCACACCTTGAGTCCTGTGTGCAGTTCCGGTCACCCCCTCAAAAATTTTGTATTAGAATTGGAAAAAAGGTACAAAGAAGGGCAACAAAAGTGATTAGAGGCATGAAACAGCTTCCGTAGGAAGAGAATTTAAAAGGGGGGGGAATATGATAGATAATTGTGGTTCTCAAACTTATTTGATTGTGCCCCCCTTCTTTGTGGCTGTAGTTTTTGCTCCCTCCTCCTGCCACACACCGATTTAAAAAAAAAAAAAAAAATGCAACTCTCAAATACTAAAAATAGTAAGGCATAGATTCAAATATAGCCAACAATAAGCGCAAAAGCAAAACTGCAATTGTGGTGGATGCTTACTATTAAATGTGCACTCCGCATCGTAGCAAACAGATTAATGTACAGATAACAACTTTGTATAACTCTATGCAAGTTTAACAGTCCATCAAAATTCACCGCCCCATCTGAGTACCCGATATCTCTGGAGGAATCAGCTGTTAGTTATTCACTGCTGTGGGTAAAAGTGTGCTGGGTACTCCCACCCTCCCCAAAGCTTCTCATGCACACAGCCCCCCAGAATACATTCTGCATCCCCTACTTTGAGAACATCTGGTCTATAATAACAGAAATGGTGTGAACACAGTAAATAAGGAAGTGCTATTTACCCCTTCACATAACAAGAACCCATTTATTTTTACCCTCGCTCATGACCATTGTTACCATATAAGAGGTTGTTATTGAGCACTTGGCGGTCTCTGTCAGTGAACACCTGCAAGCTTGTAGTCTGGGGGTTTTCCGTGTGCGTCTCTGCTGGCACCTACCAGGCAGACTCAATGCAACTCCCCACAATAACTTTAATTCTAGAGACAAAGTGGGTGAGGCAATATCTTTTATTGGACCAACTTCTGTTGGGGAAAGAGAAAAAGCTTTTGAGTTGGTCCAGTAAAAGGTATTAACTCACCCACCTTGTCTCGCTAATATCCTGGGACCAACATAGCCACAACACCATTACAAACTTTCATTCTAGTCTGTTTAGATGCACATCACCATATTGTTTGAAAAAAATAAAATAAAAATAAAAATAAAAACACACATACACCACACACACACACACACACACACACACCAAATGTCAGACCCAAGACTAGGGCCAGGCCTACACTGCAGAAGACCCCTACTCTAGACACAATTATACTGGCAAACTGTGCTATTAACTAGTATAGTCCTTTTGCTTGTGGGTTGTGGTTTTAATATACCAGTACAAAGTACAGTTTTGCCAGTATAAGCTCTGTCCACACAGAAAGATGACTGACGGGGAACCCAGTAACAGTGTTCAAATGTGTTAACTATTGTTATAAAGAGGATTGGATCAATTGTTCCCCATGTCCACTGAATGTAGAACAAGTAGCAAAGGGCTTAATGTGTAGCAGTGGCAAGTTAGAAAGTTTTTCCTAATATCTAATCTCAGACATGCATAGTCTATGCAGACCCCAAGTGTCCACGGACCACTGATTGAAAACCATTGCCCTAAGTGATCAACTTCTTCCGTAAAGTGGGACGTTTGACTGTCCATGTAATTTTAGCCTGTTGAATATGAATACTACCATCTAGCTCTTGCATAGCACTTTTAAATTAGGCAGCATCCATTTCTACAACGTGTATCTCCATCAATGGTGCAGTTAATTAGCAGCAGGTACTTAGAACCATGCATTAGCCACTGATAATGCCCAGCTGTAGCAGAGTTAAAAATTGACATAAAAAATGAAAACAGGTTCCTATCCCTATTCTAGCTGTTTATGAATCTGCCAAAATATTAACGTATCTAACAGAAATGTGAAAATTAAAAACAGTTTTCATGAAAAGTTTTGAAATATTGTCGTCATTTCAAAGTATTCTAAACCGATTTTCTAAATTATTTGGATTACAAGTTAAAATAAAGTTCTTAATAAAGTTTTGAATTAAAAAAACAAAATATTTTTTCACAAAATAAAAATCATTTTTGAAAAAAGCTATACTTTTACAAGAAGTCCTTTCCATTTGAAATATTTTGACCAGTTCTGGTTTCTAGTTGAACTGAACCAGGTAGCTGCACATTGGAGCGGACGCTGGTGGAGACTAACTTGTGAAATCAAATATGGCTCCACTGAGATAGTTCAATGCTCCTCACACCCATGGAGTATAGCTATGGAAGTACTGTTGGGGCAGAGGAAAACAAACTGGTTCATCCCCTTGATCAAAACCCAAGATGTTACCTCCCCCATCATCTGCCTACCTTAAAACCAGATATCAGTTTACTTCTCTCCCTGCTATCCATCAGTAGTTGCTCCCAGTTTAAACAATTCCCACTACTTTAAATTAAAACTATTTTTATTTGACCTGAAGTAGAAAATTAAGAGGAGTCACAAAATAAAATTAAACAGAAGGCAAGCACAAGACCAATCCCTGTGAGAAGTGTGTCTAGCTGGATTCTAAGGCTCCAATTCAGCAAAGCATCTGATTTAAATAAAGCCCATGCTTTGCTGATTTGATGCCTAACCTTAGTTAGACAGAATGTTGGTTAAGTGACCTTACATGTTGTTAAAGTCTCCCTGTCTGTGCCTCACAGGCAGAGAGACCAAGTCTCAGCACTAGTAATCATAGCTGCCAGAAAAACAAAACAAAACAAAACACTTCCTTATCTTTCAGTTACTCAAGCATCCAAGCTGAAAATACAAGTCAAATGTAGTGGTCTGTAATCCATCTCCCTGTTATCCTGCTGTGTGGATTTTCATTGTGCTACCATTTAGGGGATTCAACATGAAAAAAAAATGAGGGATCAAATAAATGTCAACATATAAAGCAACCTTACTAGTTTTAAAGAAAGATTTTAAGCCAGCCATGAAACCCTCAGAGCATGACTAATAAGCTAATTAATTTATCAGAAAATCACAGAGACACAAAAACATACTGGAGCTAATCAGAGAAGAATAAAGCAATCCAGAAAAATAGAGTTTCCCTTAAAGTCTTAATAACTATAAATGAAGGACACCAACTAGAACTTAATTGCAGTGATGTAGGTCATAAGATGCTTGTCAAAGTCATCCTCTCAGACAATTCCAGCTAACATTAGCCATTCTATAAAACACCTCTAAAGTAGTGAAATAGTGAAAAAGAAAGAAAGAAAGGAAAAATGACTCTTCACATCCAAGTCTTTAACCATCTGAAACGAATTAGAGAGGCATCTAAAACTGAAAATTTGGATGAAGAATGGAACTCTCTCAACTGTTGGAGCTACTTGATTCTAAATTTTTGACTAAGGCCCATCTCTAAATTGAATTCGAGACATTTATTATTGCCATTACAGTATTATCTAGAGTCTCCAACCCAGACCTAGGACCCATGATGTTATTTTCTGTTTATACAACAACTAAGACAATCTCACCCCCCAAAGAGCTTACAATCTAAAGAGACAAGATAGGTAAAGAGTAGGAGAACAAAATTATCTCCATTTTACACAAGGGGAACTCAGTCAAATGTCTTCCCCAAAATGAGATGGGAAGTTCTTGACAGTCATTCTTTTACACAGCAGACCTAGCAGAAGAGCTGGTTGAAACATTTTTGTCAAAAAACAGCTCTGTCAGGAAATGCCAATTCAACAAACCCATTCCCCCGCCACACATGCATACACAGTCATATTGATTTTATTTAGGAAAAAAACCTGAAAGATCATTTTCAAAGTGATCAACATCCTGTTCTGATATTTTTGGCATGGAAAGTTTAGATTTTTCATTCCAGAATTACTTCAGAAATGTTCTTTATTTTATAGAAAAATATAAAAAGGGGGTCAAACAAAATATTTGGAATTTATCAAAACTAAATGTTCCCTTTGTCCAAAAATTATATACCTGGAATTTCATTTCATGAAATTTTGGCTTCTCGTCTTCATTTCCCCCCTTCACTCAGAAAATCTTGAAATTTTTCATAGGATGGAAAATCTGTTTTCTGACCACCGTTACCATCAGCTAAACCTAGATCTCCTCAGTCCCAGCCCTATGGCTGGACTACAAGACCATCCTTCCTCAACTAAAGACTGAGCAATGGAATACGGTGAAGGTAGCACAGTGAGAAGGACTAAAGACAAAATGGACTGTGGTGCACAAAAGCACTGAAGAGGACGTTCACCCCGGGGAACAATCCTGTCCTGACAGGAAGTTGGAGCAGACCACAGAGAAAGTATTTTCCACCTCTAGCTTCTAAGCAGAGATTAGAACAGAAATTCTGTTTTGTGAAGGATTTGAATTTTTAAAAGTTGTGTTTGGTCCCAATCAGGAATGAAACCTGAAAATTTTGAAATTCTCCCTGAAAGGAAATTCTGGCCAAAAAAAAGATTCAGGTCAGTCACAAAGTTTTGTTTCAACAAATTCAAATATTTTGTTACAATATGGGCCTTTTATTTTATTTAGAAGATAGTACAAAAAAAGGGGTGGGGAGAGAATCAACACTGTTTCAAAAATGTCAAAATGAGATGCTGAGACAAGGTTAGAAAACCACCCCTCCCCTTTCCCCCTATTCCCCCTCCAGAATGAGATTTTGGAGAAAAAAAAAAAAAAAACCCACACACACCAAACACATGTTCATGAAGTGTTTCAGTTTCTACAGAACTGCATTCTCCAACGGAAGATGATCAGAAAAGCTTTGATGGAACTCTCTCTGCTTCCAAAATAAATTAAAAAAAAACAAAAAAAAACCTTATTCTGGAATATTTAGTTTAAAACCTTTTATTAGAAGTTAGAAACATGTTAAGGGGTCTAGGGAAGTGAGAGAAGTGAAGTCGGTAGCAGCATACAGGAACTCTCTTACAAGTCCAGCATATGGGTTGTGGCAGCAGTAGGAGGGGGTATGTTGGGGATCACCTATAAATCATAGTGCTATAAAGGAGTCTGAGTGAAGAAACTGCTCAGAGGCAGCTACTGTACCTTAAAGCAGCCCCTTGGGTTGCCTAAGTTAGGAGCTGTCAGCCTAGACTCACCCATGTACAGAGCCTGTTGTAGGGAGTCTACATCATGTGCAGTTATTGATAGTTTAGTTCCTGAGACCATGGAAAACAGCTACAAGATCTAGTACTAGCTGTGAGTGAAAACTAGCACCAAAATTAATCGTACCACCATAATAGGGGTAAAGACACCTTCGCTCCCACCTCCTGGGCTGAGAGCTCCAGGCTGGGCCCCTTACACTCAGAACACAGAATCACGCCCTTAGCCTTTTCATCAACAACGCTATTACAAAGCATGGACCATGACACAAACCTTGATAGGTCTGGTCTAGACTTAATGTCATGGCTCCCTTACAAAAAAGGGAATTAAAAAACCCCTCATTTTTAATGGTCTGTAATAGCTCTCCATGACACTTCTGATTCACTTCTAAGCTGCATTCAATTTTGCCTAAGACACACAATTAAACCTGCATTAAAAGTTTTGCCCCACCATTCACCCATCAATATGCAATCAACATTTAGGCACATATGGAAATAGAATAAGTGACATATTTAAACTTACACAGGCCCGTTCCAGCATCAAATAGGGTTATGGATTAGGCTCAATGTGAAAAATAAGGTAACTAAATGCATTTTTTAATCATCAAGTTTAAAAAACCAAGTATCAAGCTGCACCCAGCACCAAACATGCACTGCCACACCCAGTCCCAGTTAAGGAGGGTTATGTTATCCTTTTACAAAAAAGGTTAAGGAAACAACCGGAATGCAGTCTTAAGTCAGTACCTGACACCCAAGCTTCAGGGCCATCCCTCCAGGGATCTCTGAACTCCAGCTCTGCTCCTCCATAGGGTTCCTTCCCTAAGCCCTCCTTGCTCAAAGGACTCACCACAGGAGTTAACTCCCCTCCTGTGTAGCCTTTACTACCCAGGGCTCAGCTTGTCTCAGTCCAGTCCAATCCTCCCTCTCAGCTGCCTCCTAGCAGTACTTCATAGACCCAGGTGTAGCCCAGCCCTCTCTAATTAGCTCAATTAGGCTCACCTGCTCTAGTCCAAGGGCACTGGGCTCAGTCTATCCACAGAGACCAGCTACCCTGTGACACCAAGTTACAAAGAAAAACTGTTCCATCATATAAAGAAGTGATATAAGTGTACTACTTCACTGTAGTATCTGACTACCTCAGACAATCCTTACTATATTTATTCTCACTACACATGAAGTCTATGGTGGATGGACCCAGGTCGCCTGAGCCCCAGACTAATGCCCTAACCACTGGGCCACTGTTCCTTTCTAAATATGCATATGTTGTTAAAGGTTTAGTGGGGGCTCTATAGTCATGCCAGAGATGCTTCCCTGGCTCATATTCCATTGATGCTCTGGTAGGCTTCTGCAGTCTCAGAAGCAAACCTCTGTTCCAAAGGCCATGTTCTCTCTCAGAAGCCCAGGCCATCCCATTTCCAAGCATGGAATCTTTGACTCCCCACTCCAGTCAGGCTTCTTGTTGTGGCTTTTGGGGAAGGCAGGGGCATGCTCCCCCTGCAATAATTGGCAGGGACCCAGAACTCCTTTGGCCCTGGGGCGTGGGAGAGCGAGCTCCTCTGGCCCTGGGGCGAGGGGGGGGCATTTGCCCCCTTGAGTTTCATACCGGAGATCTGCACACCGCCACCGAGGCAGATCTCTTAGCTGCAGCGCTGGGCAGCCAGATCCCCTCCTCCAGGAGCTGGCATTCTCTGGAGCTCACCCACCCCACCCCTGACTCTGCCTCCACCAATTAGCAGCTGAGATTATACAGAGTGATCATCCTCCTAACCAATAGTAGTGTGGCAGTCACCAGAGCCTGTGGAGGTGGGGGCAGGCAAGGAAGGGATCGGTTGAGGGGGGGCAGGAGCACAGGGTACCCTGTGGGAGGGATGGGTAGAAGGGGAAGCACAGTGGCCCCAGGGAGGCCATAGGAGGACAGAGAGCTCCTCTGGCCCCAGAGCCGCAGGGGGAGCACAGAATGTGTCTCGCCAAAAGGGATCAAATTTTTATTCCTGGGCACTCCCCTAAGGGAAGGCGTTGAACAATGCAATGGGGGATTGTTCTTCAGCCTTTAGCCTGGAGTAACTAGTGCAAGGCAGTTCTGAGACCTGGGCAATGAAGAGCTTGTTTCCCTCCACCTCGTAACTGAGCCACTCAGGTTGTACACAGGATTCAGAATTTGGGGCAAAATCCTAGCCCTATTGACTTCAAGGTAAGGAGGATTTCACGCTTGGGGAACGTGATTGCAGCGATGGGGTAAACTTCTAGTTCCAGTGACATCAAAGGAAGTGTTGCCATTGACCTAATGCAGCAGTTCTCAAACTGTGGGTTGGGACCCCAAAGTGGGTCTGATTTAGACTTTCTGGGGCCTGGGGCTGAAGCCTGAGCCCCAACACCCTGGGGCTTCAGCTTTGGCCCTCCTGCCAGGGGTGGTGGAGTTTGAGCTTTGGTTATGCTCCCGCCCCCACCCGGGGTGGCAGGGTTTGGGCTTCGGTCCCTCCTCCTGGGGTCATGAAGTAATTTTTGTTCTCAGACAGGGGTTGTGGTGCAATGGAGTTTGAGAACCCCTGACCTAATGGAACCAAGATTTGACCTGTCACCTCTAATGGAGGAAAGGGTGACTGATCAAGTACAATATCCTTGGCAAACACTTCAAGTACCAATAACAGTGCTACTAGATGTGTTGTACAAAATGATGGCTTCCCATGCACATGGTAAAGAACCAAGTATTTCTTTTGGAGAAAGGTTTGAAAAATGTTCAGATCCTTAACTTAACCTAAAAATAAAGATGTTAAATCAATTATCAAAAAATATATATTGCATCAATTAAAAACCAATTGTGCTTGCAATAATATTCTCCTTTAAAATGTACTTAGACCATCACTGTGAGAATGATTGAAATATATTTTGTTTTAATGAAGAATATTTTTCCCAAGGTTTAAACAAAATCTACAAAAAATTAAACCTGTAAGTAATTTTTGTTCAAATTAAGATAACTAAAGGACATAATGGCTAAATTTATTATGTCTATGTTTCAAAATTTTCACATTCATTTTGTGCAAGATATTTAAAGATGAGGAATTAAGTCTCAAACACACAAATGATTTTAAAAGTCTTTAATGAGGACCCTTTTATCACTGTTCTACTGTCCTTGTAGCAGTTGTGCAGTTTTATATACTGTGTTCTTTTTTCATTTTAAAAGGGATAATCTATCCTCATTCTCACCAGTTTCTTCTGTTCACTGAAATGTAGAAAGTCTGGGCCTGATTCTCAGTTTCACTAATGCCCCCTTTAAACCTCAGCTAGCATCCATTGAAGTCAGTGGAGTCATGACAATTTACAACAGTTGAGGATCTGCCCCTAGCAATGTAAAGGTTTCACCATGCCATCCCTTTCTTTGCATCCCTGCATTGTCTCCCCTTTCTCTATTGAACGTAAACTATTTGTCTTCATTTTCAAGACTTTCACAGACTATCATCTCTCATTAACTAGCAAGATGTTGATTTCCACCTCTGATTGGCCCATGCCAGCCACCATCACTCACTTGTTAAATTTTCAAACAAGCACCTTTGTGCTTTCTGTCATGCTGCCCTGACACATGAGCGGAGCTCCCTAAAATCCACAGAACTAACTCATCCTCCTTCAAATCCCTCCTTAAAAATCTACCTTGATGTGATGCCTACAAAAAAAAAAAAAACCCAGCTGATAATGTGTTAGGCCACTGGTGGGCTGAGAGCAAACACATGTAGTCTACTAAGGACCGTTGCACCAGCCAAACTGATCATGGTTGATAGCAACGCACCAGGCATCATGTAGTGAAGTTCCCAGATCTGTATCAATCCTGCAAATCCATGAATCTCTGGCACAGCCTTGCAGTGGTGCCAGATAGGGTCAAGGCATGCACCCTTTCATTTGTCAATGGAGAGTTTGAAAGAACAGTATGCTGGGGTGTTTTTGCCCATTGTGGTAACGTGGTTACGGAGCATACAATGCTGCTTTTGAATATAAGTGAGCGATTGAAGGATGATCTTTGTGACATTGTAACATTTCACACAAAGTCAAAGCACTTTCTGCAGAGGATTTGGCACTGACAGTGCATATGGAATGCTTCTAGCCACTACAAGTCTGCCTATAAGAGAGTCCAGGTTTCTAACACATATAGCAATACAGGTTATATGTTGGTTTGATAGATCCTTAACTTTGTCTCATCGCAAAGACATTTTTGCATCCATAAACCAGACATGGACTTCATGCAGGAGGTGGTGAGACCTATTCATCATGGAACATCTGGTTTGCTCCAACTATTTGATCTCTGCAGGTTTAAAACAAACAAAAGGAAGTATTTCTTTACACAACACACAGTTAACCCATGGAACTCTTTGCTAGAGGATGTTATGAAGGCCAAGACTATAACAGGGTTAAAAAAAGAACTAGATAAACTCATGGAGGATAGGTCCATCAAGGGCTATTAGCCAGGATGGACAGGGTTGGTGTCCCTAGCCTCTGTTTGCCAGAAGCTGGGAATGGATCACTTGATGTTTACCTGTTCTGTACATTCCCTCTGAAGCACCTGGCATTGGCCACTGTCAAGAGACTGGATACTGGGCTAAATGGACCTTTGGTCTGAGCCGTTCTGGCCATTCTTATTCCTGAAACCTAGGTAGATGAACTCATCAGCACTCTCCATGGCACTCAGCTCAATTGGAGGTTCTGGTAGCCAAGCTCTGAGGATCTGGACCTTGGTTTCTACCATAAGATGTTCAACTGCATAATGCAGGCAGCATGTTGGAGATGTTGGAAGTTGAGGCTGAAATTCTCTGACTTCATCACTAGAAAGTGCTGTCAGTGTAGTCTTGGTCAGTGAACACTTCTTGAGCAAACTTCATTCCAACATGTGGAACAGCAAGTCCTAATATCCAGTTGATAGCTCAACAAAGTAGTACCAGGGCAAGAAGACATTCCTACTGCACAGCTGAAGTTGTACAGAAATGCGGCACAAGCCATGAACCTACATGTACTCTTATATTGATGTGAAGATCGTGCACCAGTTTTAGCAGAACATCGGGAACACCAACTTGAAAACTTCTCTTAGCATGAGCCAAAGTAGTGATAAGGTGGATAGAAAGCTGGCTAGATTGTCGGGCTCAATGGGTAGTGATGTCTAGTTGGCAGCCTGTATCAAGCGGAATGCCCCAGGGGTTGGTCCTGGGGCCGGTTTTGTTCAACATCTTCCTTAATGATCTGGATGATGGGATGGATTACACCCTCAGCAAGGTCGCAGATAACACTAAGCTGGGGAAAGGGGTAGATATCCTGGAGGGTAGGGATAGAGTGACCTAGACAAATTGGAGGATTGTGCCAAAAGAAATCTGATGAGGTTCAACAAGGACAAGTGCAGAGGGGAGAGGAGCGAGGGTGCAGTGTGCTCGGGGGAGTGGGCAGAACTGGGCACAGAAGAGGCGGGGTGGGGCGGGAAGAGGCCAGGTAGGGCCAGGGCCTTGGGGGAAAAGGGTGGGGCCTGGGCGAAGCTGGGGGGAGCACCCCCCCAGCAGATAGAAACTTGGCCCCTATGTCCTCGGCCCCTCACCCTCCTAGGGATGGCCCTGCTTATACCACTCCAGATCGCCATGTCATCCAAGAGGGGGCCAGGGTTATGGATGTGATCCTCGACAGCCTGTGTATATTTCATGGCTTCAGCAAGATCTTCATAAAGCCATTGGACATTGTGCTGTTGGTGGACATTTAGCTTGCAAAGAGTTGGAAGGTACAATCAGAGCTAATCGTCAACTAGTCTATGGTCTGAATCTGCTCGTGCTTCCGCACCAGTGACGACCTAGTGAGATTCAATTATGGGACCATTTCTGGCAAGGATATGGTCAATTTCCTTCAGGGAATCCAGGTCCAGTGATGGTTGTTAAGGCACCTAAACCAGAATCCCATAAGAGACAAGCCCTCAGTGGCAGAGTGATGGACTGAGACCACTGCTGATATTGTCTCATGGTTTCGTTGTAGTACCCAGAGGCTCTGTCTTTATCCATATGTTGTCATTTGTTTTATATTTACATTATAATATCTTAGAGGTAGGGACTGACTGTCTGTTCTGTGTTTGTACAAGGCATAGCACACTGGGATCCTGGTCCATGACTGAGGCTCCTAGATGCTACCGCAATACAAAGAAGAATAAAATAATAAAGAGGCCTGAGGGTAAATGAGAATCAGACCCTGAATTTGGAGCAAAGGGGGGGGGGAATGCTTGTTTTTGAGCAATATTCTTTCCACAATTTGCCTCCCTGCATTGCCATAAGGATACAAACAACATTAGCCGACTTTATGTTTTTATATGCATGCCACTCATTGGCGTATCCCTGTGAAATCATGGGGAAACGGTGCCCAAATCAACGTAAAGCAAAGTACAGTTCTTCTGTTTCATGTCTTTACCTTCTATGGGACAGCAATATACTCTGGCTCAGAAAGCAGCAGTCATGGTGTAGCTCATGGAATGTCTCTTTCACATCCTGAAACCCTTTTGGAGGGTCAGTGCTCTCCCAGGAACTTCACAAAGTCAAGTTACCTTAATTTCTTGGCTTCTTCGGGTACATCTACACTCCAACCAAAGACGCACAGCATGGCCACCGCTGCACTGGGTCAGTTGGCTCAGGCTAGGGCTGTAAAATTGCAGTGCAGACGTTCGGGCTTAGGCTGGAGCCCAGGCTCTGAGACCCCATAAGCAGGAGGGTTTCAGAGCCTAGGCTCCAGCCCAAGCCCGAACAGCTACCGTGCACTTTTATAGCCCGACAGCCGGAGCCCCACGAGCCTGAGTTGGCTGACCTGGGCTCTGGAACTCAGTTCTGCAGGGTTTTTATCCCAGAGTAGACATACCCTTACGGGGGTTTGAAGATACTGCTGATTCTGAGATTTTTTTTACCCGTAACAGAAGAGCACATTACACATGATTGTAACCTCTGTGAGGCTGGAACGGTCTTTCTGTTCTGTGTTCGTAGAGTGCCTGGTACAATGGGTCCTGGTCCGTGTGAGTGGGATTCCTAGGCAGTATGGTAATGCAAATAATATATTTAACAATAACTATTATACACACTAAGAAACAGTGGTGGCCAACATACAACCACGTCCAGTATTTAATTTTAAAAAGCTTTCTATAAAATTGGATGAAAACATTTTCCTGAGTAGAGTAGCATTAAGGAAGTTTATGCTTATATACGATATTGCATCAACAGATGCAACGCCCTTACAAGCTGTGGGTGAAGCAGGGTATGGAGGAGGAGTACAAAGCCCATTTAAGTTCTGCAAGGAGGTTGTGGAAGGCGGGAACAGATGAGTGCAGGGTACCATCTTCAACCTGCTATATATAGGATATAGATATACTTAGGGTGACCCAGGCTCGCTCCAAATAGGCTGGTGGGGAAAATGGATTGGGGACGGTGAGCAAAGGGCCACAGATTTTAACATCCACTAACTACAGAAAAGCCTGTTGTATTTCTGCGTGTACCAAAGAGAGGGAGAAAGGATTCTATTCCCCCATTTCCAGTTAATTCTGAGTGGGCTGTGTGGAGGATAGAAATGCAGCCACCTCCAGGGCGTAGAGTGACAACCATTGGATAGCAGCATGCAGCAGCGTAGATGCATGAATTACATGTTTCCATATTTTATTTAGTTCAGTGTTTATGACTGCTGTCCATAGCACTTCCCTTTCACTCCTTTGAGGTTTGCAAGCTTTGTAAATCACACTGAAACTGAAATCCCTATCAAAGCAATGTTCTGCTCATTTATGGACTTTAATAAAAGTGTCCCTTTGACTTTAGCACACAGGCTTAAATGTGTGAATTTCATCTGTAATAGTCTGCCATTTTACTGCAGAGAGCCAGAAGCAAATCACTAAAGACACATACTTGTCTTTCTTCCAAGGAATCAATATCTTAAAGCCAAGAACCACCAGCTATAGGGATTATATATATAAAATCAGTTTAAAACAGCTAAGTTACCTTATTGATTTCTTGGTGGCTAATAGTGTTCACCATTGTCATTCTATGTGGCTTGTTTTCACCTTTTTACTACTAATTTATGAGCTATTTTCTAACTTCTTTAGCTTGCAAGTTTACACTGTATATTAAGCCGCTTATATGATGCCTAGGTCCACGCTGTCATTTTCACGCACATTGATGTTGTCACTTAATTTGTACAATTGCCCATATATACATGTCACTTGTGTGTATGTCACTTCAGACTAATATTCCTGTGAGTAAATCTTGATAACATATATCCAGAACTCATCTTAGGTCAGCTTGTTTTAAGTAATGTTGTAAGCAACATCTCTTCTGAAAGTCCAAGCACCCGACAAACTTGGTTCTGGCACCCCTCCGATATGCTGTAGGAGTCACATTGGAAATCATGAACACTCAGGTGCAAGGCAGAGCAGTCTCATTGCTATAGTGTTGGAAGACTCGAGATTTATGGCTCATGACATTATCCTAAAAATCCATCTATAATAGTGAGGAAAGGTCATGTTTGCATCACAAGCAGGAAAATTAGCCCTGAAAATTATGCTATGAGTAAAATAAGTATGACACGTTTATTCATCATTAGTATGTGAAAACAGATTGTCTGAAGGACAGAGAAAGAAAACAGAGTGAAGGCTAAGATTGGGGAGGACACATGGAACTACAATACTAGAGTGGGAAGTGCACTTTTAATCTTTCCCTCGTTCCGAATCTTTGGATCAGATTATGGTATAAATTGGTTTAGCTCAATTGGCTTCCACGGATTGACAACAGCCCAGTAGTGTCTGTACTGCGCTATCCCTTCAAAAGTTTTTTTCCTCTTACTTAATTGGCCTCTCAGAGTTGGTAAGACAACTCCCACCTGTTCATGCTCTCTGTATGTGTATATTCATCTCCTCAATATATGGTCCATTCTATGCATCCGAAGAAGTGGGCTGTAGCCCACTAAGGCTTATGCTCAAATAAATGTGTTAGTCTCTAAGGTGCCACAAGGACTCCTGTTCTGTTTTTAGAAACATGGGTTAACTATGTGGCTGCAGAAAAATGGGGCATACTGGAAGTGATCATGAAAAGACATACTCATGTCCATGGGTCTAGATTATACAGTATGGATTGAAAGAATGTAAATGTTAATTTCTTTCAAAATTACACCATGAATTGGATGGATAGTCAAGCATTTCAGCCCTTTTTAAATAAAATTCTGATTGTCTTTTGTGTGACCTTTATTTTGTTTTGTTTTGCCAGCATTTGTGCCAGGAACATTTTGTTCGGGTGAACATTCATGGAAAGTCAGTTTCAGGACTGGAACCAACAGTCATTTCAACATGAGATGAAGTTAATGTTGTGATTAAATAAAAGTTGGTTTAAGTGAGGGCAGAAGTAGCTTATCATGTTTAGATTATCCAAACGAGCAACAGACACAATGCCATGGGACTTAAGTGAGCAATCACACCACATGACCCAGAAGAATCTTCTCAGAGCAATTTTTGAGCAATCCATAGGCTGAAATTTGTTTTGTTTGAAAATGAACACATTCATACATGTGTCTTTTTTATTGCTCCTGACCTGATTAGTTGCATCTTCTTTAACCGTATTATATACCTTTGATTCAAATATACCACTTATTTTGTTGTTTTTCCGCCAGTGCATTACTGCATTTTTTAAAATAGAAATTGCAATCTTTTTGCAGAGGATTTGAAAATAGAGGAAAAAAAGGGTTATTCTTTCTGAACAAATTGCCAGTGTGATTAATTCAATCAGATCTAGTTGTGGCTGGTTAATAAACACAGTATTTTGTATACGCTCCCTTTCCCCAACATGTTCTATAGTGTTGCTAGTCCAATGTCATGGCAACCTAGTGACAGATTTTGTGGAAAAACTGAAGTACTCAATGCTTTTGTTGCCTCGGTCTTCACAGACAAGGTCAGCTCCCACACTGCTGTCCTGGGCAACATGGTATGGGGAGGAGGTGAGCAGCCCACAGTGGTGAAAGGACAGGTTAAGACTATTTAGAGAAGCTGGACATGCACAAGCCCATGGGTCCAGATCTAATGCATCCGAGGGTGCTGAGGGAATTGGCTGATGTGACTACAGACCCATAGGCCATTATCTTTGAAAACTAGTGGTGATCGGGGGAGGTCTTGGACGATTGGAAAAAGGCAAATATAGTGCCCATTTTTTAAAAAGGGAAGAAGGAGAACCTGGGGAGCTACAGCCTGGTCAGCCTCATCTCAGTCCCTGGAAAAATCCATGGAGCAGTTCCTCAAGGAAACCATTTTGAAGCACTTGGAGGAGAGGAAGGTGATCAGGAACAGTCAACATGGATTCATCAAGGGCAAGTCACCCCTGACCAACCTGATTGCCTTCTATGATGAGATAACTGGCTCTGTGGATATGGGGAAAGCAGTGGATGTGATATATCTTGACTTTAGCAAAGCTTTTGATACAGTCTCCCACAGTATACTTGCCAGCAAGTTAGAAAAGTATGGATTGGATGAATGGACTATAAGGTGGATAGAAAACTGGTTAGATTGTCGGGCTCAATGTGTAGTTGGCAGCTGGTATCAAGTGGAGTGCCCCAGGGGTCAGTCCTGGGGCTGGTTTTGTTCATCATCTTCATTAATGATCTGGATGATGGGATGGATTGCACCCTTAGCAAGTTCGCTGATGACACTAAGCTGGGGGGAGAGGTAGATACGCTGGAGGGTAGGGATAGGGTCCAGAGTGACTTAGAGTAATTGGAGGATTGTACCAAAAGAAATCTGATGAGGTTCAACAAGGACAAGAGCAGAGTCCTCCACTTAGGACAGAAGAATCCCATGCACTGTTACAGGCTGGGGACCGACTGGCTAAGCAGCAGTTCTGCAGAAAAGGACTTGGGGATTACAGTGGATGAGAAGCTGGATATGAGTCAGCAGTGTACCCTAGTTGCCCAGAAGGCTAACGGCATATTGGGCTGTATTAGTAGGAGCATTGCCAGCCGACAGAGGGAAGTGATTATTCGGCAGTGGTGAGGCCACATCTGGAGTACTGCATTCAGTTTTGGGCCCCCCACTACAGAAAGGATGTGGACAAATTGGAGAGAGTCCAGCGGAGGCTGGGGCACATGACTTATGAAGGGCCATAATCCATTTAATGTGGATGTAAAATATTAACCACAGTTCCTGCTAAGAACTTTTCATATAGGCCCAGAGTCCACAGCTTGGTCTGGGGCATTAAGGGCTAGCTAACAAAGAACAATACATGGCTATGAGAAAGCTGGGTAGACAGACAACCTTGTGTGTTTCAAGTCAATGAGCGGAGTCAGCATAACTCCAGATGGTGGGACATAATTGGGTGTCCTTATCGCAAGTTATAGACACATGAAGTGCTGACAAGAGCCTCAAACTTAACTCCATGGTGCAGGAAGAAGATAGTGGTACAATACCCCTCAGGAGCCAGACAGAGTTCAGGGAGAGGCCTAACATAATTGACATGAGTTATGACACCCTCCCCTCACAGATGTATGCCAATCCCAATTCACAGAAATGCAAGGGTAAAACTATAAACAATTGTTATTGTTAAATACTAATTATTGCTTTTTTGCTTTAAATCTCCAGGAACGTACCTGTTGGTGAACCGGGAGAGCTGCTACCTCATTCCCCTGGACCCCAAAATTAGGATTTAACCTATATACTTTAATAGGAATAGTTTGAGGGTAATTACCTGTATATTAGCAATATGTTAATCTGAACCATGGGCAGAGCCATTTATATAATCTTTTAGGCCATTGGCTTATTGTGCTTAGCTTGTCTTGCTGCTAGAACCTATCCAGGGGCTTGGGATCTCCCACCCCCTCGCTTCTCTCCACCCAATGAGCACCCTATATAATCTATTGTAATCAATTGTTTTGCAGTGTCTCTGAGCCTAATAAGCAAAGTGACACTGCGCTGTGTGTAATAAACCCTCGTGCTTGACACTACACGGTGTCCATTTCTGTTCCTTCAACTTACGAGGAGAGGCTGAAGGAACTGGGCTTGTTTAGTCTACAGAAGAGAAGAGTGAGGGTGGATTTGATAGCAGCCTTCAACTACCTGAAGGGGGTTCCAAAGAGGATGGACCTCGGCTGTTCTCAGTGGTGGTAGATGACAGAACAAGGAGTTATGGTCTCAAGTTGCAGTGGGGGAGGTCTAGGTTGGATATTAGGAAACACTATTTCATTAGGAGGGTGGTGAAGCACTGGAATGGGTTCCCTAGTGAGGTGGTGGAATCTCCATCCTTAGAGGTCTTTAAGGTCAGGCTTGACAAAGCCCTGGCTGGGATGATTTAGTTGGGGTTGGTCCTGATTTGAGCAGGGGGTTGGACTAGATGACCTCCTGAGGTCTCTTCCAACCCTGATATTCTATGATTCTATAATCAGATACACAAGACAGAAAGTGGTTTGCCGAACATCCCACAGCAGATCAGTAGTAGATCCAGGATTAAAACGGAGGTCTCCACATGTCCAGTACCCTATCCACTAGACCAGTGGTTCTCAAACTATGAGGCAGGCCTCCCAAGGGAAGCACAGGAATGTGTCAGGGAGGTGCAAGATTGATTTTTTTCCCCCTGAAAAAGGGATTGTGGAGGCAGAGCCCGGGCAGAAGGGCTCTGGCTGTCAGCCCTGGGTGGCTGCAGCTCCTGCAGAATGGCCGTGCACAACTGGGAGGCGAGGATAAAGAGGACCGCCAGAGCCCAGCCACCGTGGGGCTGACAGCCAGAACCCTGCTGCCTGGGCTCTCCCCACACAATCCCTCACCTGGAGGTGGTGGGGCTCTGGCCGTCAGTCCCGGAGCTCTGAAGACAGCTCCATGCCAGCAGCAGCACAGAAGTAAGGGTAGCAATGGAGCTCCAGGTCTGCTGTGAAAAGGGATAACAAATATCAATTTTCACATTGCCACCCTTACTTCTGCACTGCTGCTGGCATGGAGCTGTCTTCAGAGCTGGTCGCGGTATATGCAGTTTTGGGGAACGTGTGTAAACAACTACAGACACAAAGAAGGGGGGCACTAGACTGTGCTGCCTCTCCATGCAGATCCTGTGGCCTTGATCTTGCAAGTGGGTCCACCCACATGCATGTCATTGCAAGACAGGGCAGTATAATGGACCACATACAAACTAATAACCAAAACCAAACCCTAACCCAAGGTTTTTTCTAGGTATGCACCTATGATCTATAAACACAGAGGAAGCAGCCTCGCCCCCCTCCCCATGCCAACTGCTGGCCTGTTTCCATGTGAACTCTCTTCCCATTCCCCCTGTACCAGCCTCCCACCAGAAAATGACCCACAAGTTGATCTCATAAGCAGTCCTAGTTACTCTCACCTACAGTGGATACTATACAGCAGAGGATGTCAAGAAAGCCTTTCAATAAAACTCTTCACATGTGTCAGCACAAGAGTCACACACAAGAAGCTGTCCAACATTTTAAACAACACTCAGAATCATGGACCTGATCTGAAGCCCACTGAAACCAATAGTAAGTCTCTCTTTCAATTCAGGGCTTCAAATCAGACTCCATGTGCCAGTAAAGCTGGTGTACTCATCCACCCAGAATGTGTTAGAATAAGACATGCAAATCCAGAGCTCTGCAACCCAGACCTCTGTGCTGGGCGCCTGCCATTCAGAAGTTTAGCACAATTTCTTTTTCTATGAATGACCATAATCGCTTATTAGAATAGAGAGGCCCCAGATGACATTTTCTTAACCATGCCATTAAAAAAAGGGAGGGGGCTTTTGTATAAACAAACAAAAGCCTTCCAAAAGGTTATGACAGGAAGCTCTATTAATTATAGTTATTTCAAAGACAGAAGATTGGCTAAAATCCCTTAAAAGGCTTTTAATGGCCATCTCATTTTAATGCCTGACAATTGACATTTAGATTGTATGCAAAAGGTCTAATTTTTCATTGCTCAAATGATGCCTTAAGAGGCAGTCTTCCCCTGCCTCAAAATATAGTCAAGTTATTTTAAACCTCAAGTTCCACAATGTTTTGAATGGTACATTAACAAATCACATTGCACCAGAATACATGAAGTGTCTGTTTGCCCATTTCTGATCAAAGAATCTACCTTATATATTATCAATAGATAAAACTATCATCTCTCACATGCATACATAGCTATACACATATTTCTATGTCTAAATAGACATACACTACTGTAACAGGGTTGCCATTTACTGAGTGCCTTCTCCTGGCCAAGAATGCTTCGGCAGTGACCTGCTAACAAATTTCCTCCCCTCTTCAGGACTCTCCCCTTTATCACACACCAAATAAGTAGTCCCACAGTGTCTTCTCATCAGGCTTAAATCTCCAGGCCCTTGTTGCCAGACTTTTATTCCTTTTTCAGTTTTCCGAAGCAGCAAACCAAAACTGAAGAACAACATTCCAATTACCCTGCTCGTCTTGAATTCTGTCCTCTAAGGTGTTTCTTCCACAGCACACTGCAAGGCCTCCTGCCTCTTGCAGTTTCAGCAACACTCACAACCCCGCCTTGCATTACAACCTCGCTCTCTCTGCAGCTTCTTCCTCATTGCCGCTTCCTGCTGTCCTGACAGTGGAACCACCTGCTCCAATCCAGGTCTGCTTCCTTTGTAATCAGGGCGGGCTAGCCCTAAGTCCTCCAGCCCTTAAAGGCAAGCTACCCTGTTACAGCTGTATATGGGAAGCAAGTATCTGTGATAATTTGCGGAATCATAAGATTATTTGCAGAATCGTGATAATTATCACACACACTGGACCATATCACTTACCCTCTCCCACTTGACATGCTAGTTTTGACTGGTGGCCTCTTCTGCATAGCTGCCCATTGTATGAACTGAGGATAGATAGATATTCATTTCAATAGACATCCAGTAGCACATAATAGCAAATTAGTCTTGTTTAACAATCTCTTAAACTGCTGAGATTTGTGTCCTAATGTCTTGATTCTGCACCACTGAAGTTAATGGACAAAGTTAATCAGGTCCAATTCCCACTATTATTTAAGTCAATGACAAAACTCCCATTGGCTGCAACGTGAGCAGAACTGGGCTATTCCTTAATCCTCAGGCAATTGCGTATATCTGCAATTTTATTTCATCTCAGGAAAACCACTGGATTGTGACTTTCCTAGTTAGAAAGAAAGGTTAAAAGGTACCAGCAAAATTGATTAGCAGAAGCTGTTTGGTTGTCAGGCACATCAATTGTAATGTGTGTTGGAAGAGCAAGTAGTACAGGTAGCCCTAAAAGGATCAAAAATGTTGACATTTATTCCCAGTTTTACCCAAATATCAAGCAATGAGCAGGTGAATTTTTGGCAATCTGAAGGTGCTTTTAAGAGGGAGAAAAATACATCATACTTAGTCAAATAATTCTAAAAATGAGTTTTAAAAGTGTCTTTTTTGGAAAGACAAATAATGGACATTGGCAAATGGAAACAAGAGATATCGTGGAAGATTAAATTGTGGAATCTATAACTGATCTTTTCTGTCTCATTTGTAAGGTAGAACTGACAGAGAAATACTGCAAGTGCTTTTCTTTTGTGAAGGAATGGAAATTTTCTGCATTGACAGTGAGCAAGAGTATTAATTTGCATTTATCAATTTGAAGGCAACTCTTTTTTTAAGTAACAAAAAAACATTATTTAAATTTGACAGGAAAGGAAAGGTTACTGCACAAACAATCTCCCATTGCGACAGTAAAAGGATCATTTGTGTTTCAATTATTCCTTTTAGGTAGAGATACATGACTGCTGCGATGCCTTTTTCTTCTCCGATGTGACCAGAAACTAAGAGAGAACTCAGACCTTGCTAACTGTAATCTGAAATGTTGTGACTAGATGTATTACCCACCAGAGACTACACCAGGTCAAAGATGCTGGAGAGAATCAAGGAAGGGTAAAATGGTTTCTGTAGATAAATAATAAACATGGTACTCTCTTTTTAGAAGGCTCTTTGTTCCATAAGTACAAGGTGTGTCAGTCCCTAAAGGTTCACTGATTTGATTAATGTAAGCATCTGGAAATTCCCCTTCTACATACAAAACAGCCAGGAGACGCAAGACTTGGATGCTGGAAATAAGAGAGGGTTACTTACCCTGTACAGTAATTGAGGTTCTTTGAGAGAGTTGTCCCTGTGGGTGCTTCATTTTAGGTGTCTTGGCACCCTGCACTTCGAATCGGAGATTTGTAGTAGCAATTCCTGATTGGCACTGGTTGGCCAACTGTCCCCAAGCTCCTTCTCTATCCCAGAAGACCAAATGAAAACTCTGAAGTAGAGGGGAAGAGGGAGGGTAGTGGATCACCCACAGGGACACACATCTCAAAGAACCTCAGTTACAGTACAGGGCAAGTAACCCTCTCTTCTTCTAGGAGTGTCCCTGTGGGTGCTCCACTTTAGCTGACTATGGAGTAGTGCCCCTTAGTGGAATAGAGGGGCTTCAGACCTGGACTGGTAGCAGTGGGTAGCACCAATAGCCCGAACTGAGCGTCTGCTGCTGATTGCTGTTTGAGAGCATAGCGTAGTAAAGGTATGGGCTGATGCCCAAGTAGCTGCTTTGCAAATGATAGGGACATTACTGAGAAAAGCTATGGGTGTAGATAATGCTCTGGTGGAATGTGCGCGAACACCTGGTGGAGCTGGCACCTCTCTGTTTTGGTAACACGTGTGAATGCAGTCAGATATCCATTTGGATAGTCTCTGTTTCGAGATAGTTTGACCCTTGGAGCATTCAGATGTAGAAACAAATAATTGGGATGATTTTCTAAATGTTTTTGTTCTTTCTAGGTAGAAAGCTAGCACCCTGTGGACATCTAGCATGTGAAGGGAGACCTCCCTGCTGTTGGTATGCAGCTTCGGTAAAAATACAGGTAGGTAAATGGGTTCATTGAGGTGGAAAGGTGAGAAAACCTTGGGTATAAACTTAGGGTGTGGCTGTAGGACTACTTTGTCCTTAAAGAAGGCAATATCAGGTGGGTGTGCCATCAGGGCACCCTTCTCACTGACGTAAAGGCAACAAGAAAGGTGACCATCGACAAATGTAACGAAGGGCATTGCGAGTGGTTTGAATGGTTTGCACATGAGGCTACGGAGAACAAGGTTGAAATCCCAAATGGGGGTAGGCTCCCTTAATGTGGGGTAGGTGTTCTGGATGCCTTTAAGGAAGCATTTTGTCAGCAGGTGGGCGAAGAGGGTGACTCCGTCCACTGTGACGTGGAAGGAGGTGATGGCAGATAGATGCATCCAGAGAGCTGTTGGAGAACCCCAGTTTCTTAAGTGAGAGTATTTAGTCGAGTACTCTAGGTAATGGGGCCAGTTGGGGGATGATCTGTTCGTCCTGGCACCACGCACAAAAGCGTTTCCACTTGTGTGTGTGTCTTTCGAGTACTCAGTCTGCAGCTGTGTAGCGGGGCAGTTACCCTGCTCCTAGGGAAAAAGGTTAAAGGCTGATTGGGGAGGCAGCCACAGCTGTGGCCACACCCTATCAGGCCACAGCTGGCCTTGATATAAGGGCTAAGGGAAGAACTGGGAGAATCTCACTCCAGCCTTGGAGGGGGAAGGACCTAGCTGCCTGGGAGCACAGGGTACCTGATGCAGGGCAGTGCTGGGGAAGGGCAGGCAGAACTGGGGAGCTCTGGCCTGGCGATTCCCCAGGCTGAAGCCTTGCTGAAGGCCAAAGGAAGTACTGGGGCTGCAGGGAGACAGCGGGGCCAAGAAAGGCAGCAGGTCCAACCCCCTTGCCAATGATGAGTGACCATCACAGATTGCAGTCTGCCCCAGAGAAAGGGGGTTAGATGATGACTGGCAGTAGCCACCAAGGCAAGGTGGGCTTAGAGGGTTGGGGGTTCCCCTGGAAGGGGAGACCCAGAGTGTGGCGGGGCTGGGAGTATGGTGCTGCCCAGAATTTTTCGTTGTAAAACCTGCCTGCTTTTTCTGGTTTCCAGGGACATAGATGCCAAGAGTCTTTAAGGTGGCCTGGGAGTCCTTTAAAGTGTGCAAAGACATATCGATGGATTCTGCAAATAGTTTCTGACCCTCAAATGGTAGGTCTTCAATCGTAGCCTGCCTCTCCCTCAGGAATCCTGATAGGTGGAGCCAGGATGCCTGACACATGACCACGGCAGTCGCGATGTAGCGGGCTGCTGTGTCTGTGGAATCAAGGGAGGCTTGGAGGGCCATCCTTGTGATGAGAAAGCCTTTGGAAATGTTGGACATATACGCTTCTCTCTTGTCCTCTGGAAGGTGTTCAATAAAGGATGACATTGTAGAAAACAGACTGTGTGTATATTTTGCAAGCAGTGCAGAGTAATTTGCAATGCAGAATTGCAAGGTGGCAGAAGAATTTGCTTTGCACCCAAAGAGGTCTAGCCTCTTCCAGTCCTTGTCGTAAAGGGTAGATCTAGACTGTTGCTGTTTGCCCCTCTGATTTACTGCTTCTACCACCCGTGAGTTAGGTGTGGGATGAGTGAATAGAAATTCACCCATCCCACACCTTTGCTAATATTTTTGTCTGACCTTTTGCAGGAAGGAGGGGCCTTGGCTGGTGTCTGCCAGATGGCATTTGCAGGTCCATCATGGCAGCGTTAATAGGCAGTGCCATTTTCATCAATGGGGACACCTGGAGAATGTCAGTGAGCTTATGTTGGGTCTCAGGGAGCTCAGACAAGGAGATGTTGAAGGAGTCTGTTACCCTCTTTAAAAGATCCTGAAAGGACTTGAAGTCATCCCCCGAAGTGGGGGGTGGTAGCATGATTGTTTCATCTGGAGATGAAGATGAAATATGTGTAGGTGACCAGGTGTCTCCTTCAGGTGCATCCTCCTGCTCTTCAGTCTCTCATCCTGAGCCTCGGAAGGGGCTGGCTCCATTGGTGAGGGAGAGTGGGGTGTTCTGGAGGCCAGTGGGTTAGGTGGTCTAATGTTCTGGGCTCTGTAGATGGCGCGGTATGGGTCCCAGTATGGCCAGTTGGGTGGAAGGGCCATAGGAGATGACAGCCAGGATTGGGCCTGCAAGGCTTACGTGTCTACCAGTGGCTGGTGATGGGAGGGTCCAGCTTTAGGAGAGGAGTGGCGAGGGGTGTACAGCCCTGGGTCATCCTCCTCCTCATCATCATCATCACTGGAGAGAGGTGGCACTGAAGCTCCTGGACTGATGATCTGGCTTGGTCCAGGCCTCGCTTGGGTACCGTCGGTACCGAATAATCAAAAATAACACCAAGCAGCACTGCAGACCATTAACTTTGCAAACCAAGTCACACCACTGTACATTTGATGTGATCTATCTACAGTTATCTCTTAAATGAAGCCTGGTGGTAGTAATAAAGCTATAAGAGAATAAAGTGGTGGCTGTTTTATTGCTTTGAAAATGTGCATTGGGGGAAATGAGACTTGCCTCTGATCATTTAATATAGGGATAATTTGTTCAGTGGAATTCTCAGATGGAGGCCCCCTCACTCCTACACAGCGAAGAATCCAATCCTGTTTCTTGGTTATTACTCTAGTTGTTTGAAGCACAGCTTCAATTAAAGCTTTGTCCTTCAGTCCCAAACTCTTGCAAGGAGTCACACAATCAGTTTCCTCTCTCTTTAAACTGTTCCTGTAACACAGCAGTTATTAAAACCAGAGATTAACCTGAGTTGGTGGAAAAAACTTCAGGACCTGCAGCTGTTTCATGCTAGCCTCCCAACATAAGGAGGAAGTATTTCTTTTGAAATCTGATTTCATACTACCAGTTCCCCTCCTCTGTGGTAACAGATTCAAGCAGAGTTAAATGACATTTTTCATATGATAACTTCCAGCAAAGGGAAAGTTTTAATAGTTATGAGACAATTTTTCATCTCTGGGATTTAGAATATGTAGTATTTGATATGAAGGAACAGCGTAGATTTGCATCTACACTGTGTTGTATCCACCAGGCAAAGTACTAACAAGCTTCAACAGGAAGCTTTATTTTTACAGTGGAAATCTCTTTACCAAGCTGCTGCTGCACCCTCTAACTCTCACTCAGCCTCCTCAACTCCTCCCTGCTCCTTCCTGTTTCCTGTCCTTTCAGACTCCCAACAGCCAGTGCTCCCAGTTCTAATAATTACAAGCACATCTAAACACCTGTCTTCAAAGAATAGACACAAATGGTATCCCTATAAATGAACAAATTCATGTCATGTTTAAAACGGCAGCTTTGGTGCCCTCATTAACTTAGCACTATCAACATCCAAACTTTGATCTCTGGACACTTCACTCTGTCATCCAGTCTTCCTGCATTTAACATTGATAATATTTTAGGGCAAGTAAGTATGACCAAGTACTTTTAGGGTGGGAATTTCAGAAGCATTTGATGTGTAGCATCAGGCTCAGGTTTCTTGGTGATCAGGTGTGGTGGCCAGAATCATAGAATCTCAGGGTTGAAAGGGACCTCAGGAGGTCATCTAGTCCAACCCACGCTCAAAGCAGGACCAATCCCTAAACAGATTTTTGCCCCAATCCCTAAATGGCCCCCTCAAGGATTGAACTCACAACCCTGGGTTTAGCAGGCCAATGCTCAAACCACTGAGCTATCAGGAACCAAAGCTGAGGTACCTAACGTTGAAGCTGGACATAGGGTCGGGACCAAACCAAAGGCAGCACTGAAACCAGGCTCCAGGCACAGGCCATGGCTTAGAACCAGGGTCAGAGCCCATAGCCAAGCCAAATCAGGATCATAGTGTCTGGGTGCAAGGCCGAAGCCGGGTTGGAGTCAGCCCCAGGGTATGGGGGCGACAAGAGGCAGGTGCAGGATTGGAGCAAGTCAGGAACATGGATGGAGTGAAGTCAGAATAGGGCATGGTCAAGGCTGAAGCAGGCTGGCACAAGGTTCTGGCAAGACTGGGGCAGGAACAAAGGGGCATGACTGAGGGCATACTGGAAGACTAGCGAGTCTGTAAAACTGCAAGGCAGCAGAAGGGCTCCTAGCCAAGTAGGTGCACAGACTAACTCCTGGCTGTAGTGGTGAGTGAAATACTTGTGCCCAGGAGATCATCTGACCTAGGCCCTACCCAGGGATAGGTCGCTGCAGCCTGCCTGAGAGATGAGTCACTGAAGGCTATGCTGAAGGGCAGTCATTGTAGTTAAGGGTACATCTATACTACCCGCTGGATCCGCGGGTAGTGTTCGATGTATCGGGGATCGATTTATCGCGTCTCGTCTAGACACAATAAATCAATCCCCGAATCGATGCCTGTACTCCACCTTGGTAGGAGGAGTAAGCGGAGTCAACAGGGGAGCACCTACAGGATTGGGGCCAGAGTGTGAACATTTATGCACATGCTAAACTCTGCACACATGAGAAGGCCATTTTGATTTCAATAGGACTACAGACCTGCCTAGAATTATGCAAGTACTTAAGTATCTCTCTCACTCACCCCACCCCCAAGATTTATACATGTAATTAAACTTTCCACACATGAGTTTGTGTTTAACGGGATTATTTGCATGAGTAAAGGTAAGTGCACATGCAATTTTTATAAAATCAGAGTTTTACATTTAAATCCAGGAGGATTAGGCTTAAATAGATAAGACCCATGTGTTCTCTCTCTCTCTCTCTCTCTCTCTCTCTCTCTCACACACACACACACACACACACACACAAGTATAGAAATATTGTGTGTATGTGCCTTTTCAATCTCTAATAGATATTAAAAACAGATGCCATATATACTTTAAATTAGCATAATCTATTTTTGTTCCCGCCCCTTCCCCCCCCCTCCCCACATGCTAATAGTTTTATACACAGATATTCAGTTGGATTTTCTAATACAGAATTATGCATACCCAATTTGGCAACATGCAACTACTCATCTCTCTACAAAGTCAAGTTTTGCATGAGGAAATCCTGATTTATCCACCCCCAGAGCATGTGCAAGACAATCAATTGCAAAGATACACATTTGAAAATCTGACTTGCTTTTAAAAAAAAAATAGTAGGATGTCACTGTCTTATAATCAGGTAGGCAGTTATATATATTAAGGAAAAGAATGTAGTTTGATAGCATGTACATATACGTATGTTCTAGCTCAGGCTGAATTCCAAATTTCAGTCTCATCCCCTTTAATTTTTTAATGTCTCATGTCATACGAGTTCCTTTTGGGCTGTAATTGTACATGTGGTAAAGCTCAAAAATACCTAGTTAGTCTGCATTAATTAGTCTAAAGCTGTTAAATACAACCTTACGTAACAGCTGAAAGTGTCCAGAAAAGTTGTTTCGATATCATAATCCATTCTAATATAACTGAGCGCTGTGTGACAGGACTGCTAAAAAAGTGAGAATGAAAGTGACAGTTCATCTGACGCTTAACCCAGTTCTTTGCCAACTGGAGACTCATACAAATATCAGCTCAGTCCAATGACAAGGCACCTTTCATTCACTCATTCTTGAAACTTCAATGCACCTAGCGGAATGTATGACACATTGGGGAAATCTTGATGAGAAAACAATTATAATTCAAGCTGTACTGTCATCTTTGGCAGAACTGCCAATTCCTGAGAAAAATGGCCCCATTAGGTTCATGAATTTTTAAATCGTGAGCTACCTGCTGTTTATCTAGGGAGCTCACAAACCTGAGAGCTCCACTGGGCTCATAAGAAGAAGAAGAAAACTTAAAAATCATTCATCTGGCTTGACAAAAAAATAAACTTTTGTAAAGATAGAGCTGCTGGGGGGAAAAGCAACATTCACATAGCAAGGGTTTTGTTTTCTCAAATATATATTTAGCATTAGGGGGAGAGGGGTAGCTCAGTGGTTTGAGCATTAGCCTGCTAAACCCAGCGTTGTGAGTTCAATCCTTGAGGGGGGCCACTTAGGGATCTGGGGCAAAAATCTGTATTTGGTCCTGCTAGTAGAGGCAGGAGGCTAGACTCAATGACCTTCCAGTTCTTGGAGATATACCTATTTTTCTTGTAACATGCCTTTAAAAAAAGCGATCCAGGAAACAAGACAAGCAAAAGGCTCCGAGTTGTATGGATCTGAGAGATGAGACTCAGTCACTTAAGGCTAAAATATAAAGAAAGGCTTTCACATGTGCCACTGTTTAGTTGAAACAGCAAAGCAGGGAGGGTGGCCTGGTTTTGAGTTTCTGTGCAAAGGCTACAGGATATAGCAACCCATACATAGGACAGGAGTAGACCTGTGTGCTGGTCAGAAAGTGTCTGATTCCCTCCCGCTTCTGGAAAATTTCAACTACAATGAAAAATAATTGGTTTTTGCTGAAATTTTTTTCAGTTGAAAGTTTCACGGCTGTTCCATTCTGTAGTAAGCAGACATAATAAGGTACGCAGTAGTACACCAGGTGTACCAGGACTCAGAGGCAAGTGCTGAAGGTGCTTCAGCTGCTAAATCCTATAGGTGCTAGTCCCAGTGAATCAACATTTTACTTGGATGGGCAGGAAGGGGAAAGTTTGCAGTTACCTTTAGGACAATGTCTGAACCAGTTAAACTTCAAGACAAAAGTACAGTGGTGCTTTGCTTGGCGCCTGGGGGCAGTCCAGTAGAGTGTTAAGGAAGCCTCAGGCCCAGCGCCTGGAGTGCCCTCTCCAGCCCAGTCCTCTATTAAATACAAGTAGGTCACTTGGAGGTCTCCTGGCCAGGATCAGTTCACGGTGTGTCTCACACAGGAGTCATTGTCCCATGCTGCTGCGTCAGCACTTTCTGTGCAGCCCCTGGTAGCAGGCTACTTTAAATGCAGCAGTAGCGAGGCCAAGCCACCCCTTCTCCGAACACCCCTCCCCCACCAAAACACACACCCACAAAAAACAGACCCTGTATATAGTCGTCCTTTACAAGGACAGTAGTGCCTTCTTTTAAGTCCAACACCCATTCCAAGCACACTGATCACTTCCCAGGGTAGGCCCCGGTGTCCAGGGCACTTTGTCTACAACCTTCTCCAGGCTCCTGTTTCTTTAAGATTCTGAGCTAGCCACTGGCTCCATGTCTACTCTCCCCCCCGGCCCCCTGGCTACTGTTCCCCTGGGCTCAGCCCTCTGATTGCAGGGCCCTGTTCAGTCGCTGATGCTTCCCCACAAGTTCTGCACAGACCTGAGTCTCTGCTTGCAACACCCGCCAATCACAGCCTGCTCCAAACATGGGTCTCCGCCTCCTGCTGCAGCGTACTCAGCTTCTCACTTGGACTTCTGGTCCCTCGGCTGTCAGTCAGCTTCCTTGTTCTGCCTCCAGCTCACTGTGTGGCCACTGCCTTCCTCCAGAGCAAATAAATCGACTGCACAGGCAAGGGTATTGTCATGGAGTTTCTGCCCCCTTTCCTGGTTGGCCAGCGAAGTGGGGGTAGATACACCTGGGTGTCCACTGTGGGGGATCATAGGGTACCAAGTTTTCATTTATTTGAAAACCCAATTTTCTGTCCAAAAAAAGAGAAAAAAAAAAGCGTTTTGATGGAAAACACCTATAATCACCTCTCCACATACAAGCCTTCAATTCTTCTCCCCCTAGAGACACACCGCCCACCCATCTCACGTAACTGTTTTTTGCATGGGGGCTAAGGGGAGAGAAGTTCCCCAGTGAGATATTCAGGAGAGATGAAATTTCCCTTCCCCTTTTAGCTGCTGGTATAGTCTCTCACATATGTCCTGTAATAACATCTATACACTGTAATATACCTGAGCAAATCTCACGCTTTTCTTATCAATCAGTGTAGATGATGTAATATGTAGTACAGCTATGAAAATAATACATTGGGTCATATATTCATATATGGAGATATACCTATCTCCTAGAACTGGAAGGGACCTTGAAAGGTCATTAAGTCCAGCCCCCTGCCTTCACTAGCAGTGACCAAGTACTGATTTTGCCCCAGATCCCTAAGTGGCCCCTTCAAGGTCTGAACTCACAACCCTGGGTTTAGCAGGCCAATGCTCAAACCACTCAGCTATACCTCCGCACCAAAAACTCTTAAGATGACTTGACCTCAGTGATACAGCTCATATTTTAGAATTTAATGGTTCACATTAATTCTTTGTCTTGAAAGATTTAACTGCCTTTAGCCACCTTCAATAGAGAGAAAATCATCACAGAATTGAGATGAAGATCTTCAGAGCACCTCTTTGAAAACATCAGTGAGACTGCTCTGCAGCATTTTACTAAATTATTACTTACTTTTCTATAAAATAGGTAATGCAAGTCTGCACTGCATTGTCAGGTCAAACTTATCCCAAGGAGCCAGTTCTGGAATGCGAAGAGTTCATATACATAGCAAAATGTTGCTATGATCTGTTTAAAACTCCAGTGTAGTTTTTGAACAAAAAAAAAAAAAAAAAATTCCTTACAATTCTTTTCAATCCAAACAACTATAAACCAAAGTAAAACTAATGGGTTTTGTCCAAGCAGCAATAGAAAAAATAAACAGAGAATTGAATTAATTAGGGCCTACATTTTGAAAAGTGACTGTTGATGTGTTTTCTCAATATGGGATACAAAAAAGGAGCTTAGTTTTTAGAGAATGGTGAGCTCCCACCCTCTGAAAGCCCTTTTAAGGGTCTCAAGTTGGACACCTGAAAATTGAGGCACTCCAATTCAAGTCATTTTTGAAAACTTAGGCCAAGATGTTTATACTGACCTTCGTTTAAATGTTGAATACAGACATTTTTATGTATGTGTTTTACCAGCTTGTTGGTGCCAGACTTCCAGAAGAGCTTATCTTGCACTTAGGCACTTAAACAGAATGGGCAGATTTTCCCAAGTACACCTCTACCCCGATATAATGCAACCCGATAGAACACGAATTTGGATAGAACGCGGTAAAGCAGCGCTCTGGGGGGGGCGGGGCTGCGCGCTCCGGCAGATCAAAGCAAGTTCGATATAACTCGGTTTCACCTATAACACGGTAAGATTTTTTGGCTCCCGAGGACAGCGTTATATCAGGGTAGAGGTGTACCCACTTTGGAGCTCCTGGGTGCTGATCACCTCTGAAAATCAGGCTCCTTCACTCAGCTGATTAAGCAGAAGAAGAACACTTTAGAAATACTGTCCACTCATTTAGATGTCTAAACAGGAGGTGCTGGATGCTGATGGGTTTTTTTTATCTTGTGTTTGTTTGTTTTTAAATCTGCCCTTGATTTTTAACTTGACAGGGACCACTGAATATTTTGTGTAAACGAATTATGAAAAAAATCCAGATAGTAAGGCCCCATGGCCACTGACTGAGGTGTTTGCCTTCTTATCAATATAAATATTTAAAACACTGCTGATGTTGTCTCAAATGAAAATGAAGCAGAGGAGGAAGGAACAGGAAACAGCCCTTCTAGTCAGTTCATCAAGATCAGGGTAGCTAGAGTTAGCAAGGCAGAGCCAGAAATACAGGCTCCTGTTGTTTCTCCTGGATTTCAGTCTTCAGCCATCATAATGATTTATTGCATATAGATTAAATACAGAAAAATGCAAAATAAACATAATATTTGCCCTCAAATGAGCCACAGTGAATATAAATTTACCTCAGTGTTTGCCATCTAGTTATTTATAAGGCAAGGAAATGGAACATGAATCCCACAAAAAGGATTTTTTTTTCATTCTAGTAACACTATCACTTTATTGATTGTTTAAGATGAGCTATAAATATTTAAAATATCTGTGGTTCTACAGTTTAACTTTGAGGCCTTAAATCTCAGTGATCTTAAACCTACTGGTTTTTGTAGGCAAGGACAACTGCCATTTTTTAAATTTTCACCCTAATCAGGGATATCTGTGAAATGATGTTTAAAGTAAGAGTTCTTGGAGATTTTTACTCAGCCTTTACCTTCACATACTAAAGCTGCTAGTACATTGAGATTTACAAAGAAGTGTACTGCATTCCAACACAAATATCCTCAAAGGAATGGGTTTCTGGTAACTGCACAAAGTGTAAGGTTAGCACACTAGGAAAGTCTACAGAAGGATCTCCTAAATTAATAGCTGCCATTGCCAATGCAAAAAACAACATTTATTTGAAAATTTTCATTAGAAATTCATGGCACTCCCTTAGAAAACCTAAAGTTCACAGTAATAAGATTAACCACTTAAATTTATAGGTCCCAAAATCATAGTCAGATCTGGCCTTCAGTGTAATTATTCCACGCTAACAAATAATCCCAGCAAATCTTCACATCTGGCCAGCTGTCTAAATACCCCTAAAAACCAAAACTTTGCACAGCAAGTAAAGCAAAAAAACAACACATCTCGAGACAGCCCACAGATTGTCATAAGAGTCATGAATTCCTGAGTCAATCCACAAGAAGTACCATCTGCCTGGAAAATGAAGTCACCGTCATCTTTATCATCTTCAACACCAGGTCAACGATGAACATGAGAAACCCAGCCTTGGTCCCTGACAGCTAATGGGGAAACACATACACCAACATTAAACTTAACCATTCTCCATTCTGAGATTGCAAAAGACTAACTCAATGAGATCTGATTTTGGAGCAGATGATTTCCGCATCCGAGTTTCACTGGAAAAAAACAACAACCCACAATCCTTCTCCTCCATACCCTCTCTATTTTGTGCTCTATCGATCACCTTCTTGAGAAGATATGGAACTAATATTAGGATTCTTAAATAAAACAAGGAGAGCAAAGAGAATACGGCAGATGGAAAAACTACCACAGCACAGAACTAGACAAATATACTTAAATATTTCTTTATTATGAAAGATGTGGCTGTAATATAAAACTCATTGCTAATAATTCATACACAACACAGATGAAGGAGGACAGATCACTTAATATAATTAAGTGAACTGTAGCTCACATAGATTTCTTGACTTTTCAATAATTCATAACATTGATTTCTTGAAACTTTATTCAGCTATATTTTGGCATTCCCTTGTAATGTGCCAGAACTTGTTCTACTTATTCAGGGAAACTTCCACTGGGTCCAATGACTGTTCTGGGTTATAAATCCAGGATCAGGCCTAACAGTTGTATCATGTAAATACACTTTCAGTCCCAAAAGATTTCTTTTTTCAATCATGAGGTGTAATTTAACACTAAAATATTAACATGTTCACCTTGATATTTCCAAAAACAGAACTGACAACTGTTTCATTTACTGCATTCTGGGAAGTAACGTGAACTGACTCCATGGCTGTAAAATTAAACTCGCTAATTATTATTAAAACTATTTACATTCCAGCCTTGTGCACACAGGACTCACTTCCTGGTGCCTCCTCCAAATGCTTCCCTCCTGTAACCTGTGCTACTCCCTGGAAGTTTCAGGCAGGTTGCCACAGCAAGCTAATCTGGAAAGCTGAGGTTCTCTCTGAACAGAGAATGAGGTTTTCAAAAGTGACTAGTGTTCTTGTGTGCCTTAACTTTGGTGTCTCCAACTTGAAACCCCTTAAAGGGGTCCGATTTTCAGAGGATGGATGCTCAACACACACTGAAAATGAGGGTCCATTATGATGTCTCAAGTTAGGTAACCAAAAAATGAGGCACCCAAAATCACGTGTCACTTTTCAAAAATTTGGCCATAATTATTTATATGTACCACATACACACACTTTCTTTCCAAAGCATTTCACACGCTATACACATACAGGACAACGGAAACACAGCTACCTTGGGGCTTCTAAAAGGAAACTTTACAGAGCCGGTACTAGGCATAAGCAGACTAAGCAATTGCTTAGGGCTCCGAACAGCTCAAAGGTGGCCCCCTATTGGCTTGTTGTTGTTGTTATTTTTGTAACAACTGGCCTGTTTTAGTATTGTATGGGGAGGGGGGGAATATTCCTGCTGAGGCCCTCAATGGGCTAATACAGGGGTCGGCAACGTTTGGCACGCATCTCGCCAGGGCCAGTTTATTTACCTGCTGACGCGGAAGGTTCAGCCGATTGCGGCCCTCACTGACCGCGGTTCGCCATCCCAGGCCAATGGGGGTGGCGGGAAGCGGCGCAGGCGAGGGATGTGCTGGCCCCGGCTTCACTTTGAGGGGCACCTGGGCCAGCGGGCAGGACCTCTTGTCCCCATGATCATCCTTGCCCCCATGATCAGTCAGTGCGGCTTCACCAGCCCCCTCTGTACAAGCAAACAGGTTGATGCAGCATCTATCAGGCCCGTTTGGGGGTTCCTCACTGGGATGGTGGACAGTTTCTGCCCCCCTTTTTGCCCCCCAACTTGAGTCCAGCCACAAAACTCAACCCACCCACACTCCACATCGGGGCAGTCATGTTTTGTGTGTCCAGGTCTCCCACACTGCCAGCAAACAGGCTTGGCGGACCAGCTTCAGCCAGTGTGGGGCCCAGTCCATTAGTCTGTGGGCGTACACCTGGGGCCGAATCGCCACCGTCCGTCAGGCCACCCGGAACTTTTGGCGGTACCGCTCCGTCAACAGGCCCACCCGGTCCAGAATGGCGCCCTCACTGCCTCATAGTTCTGGGCTTGATCGTCGCTCAAGGCCATATAGGCCACTTGAGCCTCTCCCAACAGGTATGGAGCCAGTCGGAGGGCCCAGGTTGCCCTCTCCCACCTGGCACCCGTGGCTACCTGCTCAAAGGTCCCAAGAAAGGAATCCAGACCATCCGCCGGACTCATTTTACAGAGTCCCCAGCCCGGCGGATGGGTGCCCTCCCCTCCCACAGGACTCACCACTTGTTGCAGGAGCTCCTGTTGCACACCGGTCTGCTCCCGTATGAATTCTCACCGACTCTGCTGTTGCTCGGCTTTCCAGGTCAGTAAGGCCTGACTCTCGGACTGGTGGGACTGCTGAAAACTTTGCAGGGCCTGCTGCATCTGACCAGCCATTGCAGGGTCTCCTCCATATCTGGGCCACCAATCACATTTGCTGGCTCTTGGATCCCGGACAAGCCCCCACATGTAACGAGGCATTCGCTTGCCTCGCAACAAATCAGCCAGAGACCATTTCTGAGTGCAATCACCAGTGCCTTTTTATTTTCAGTGTCAGCTCCCCCACCTTCTAGTTACAGTCTGCTCCAAGCCAGCAACCTAGGGGACAGCGAGCTTCCCCAGCCAGCAGGAATGCACAGCCTTTGACTCCTCCCTTTCCTTTCTCTCCCCTCGTCCCTTCATTTCCTTCCTGCCTGCCAGTCTTATATAGCCCCCTGACTACTAAGGCCCACAAGTGCTTCTCTTCTAGCAGTTAGGCGTGGCATAATCGGTCACCCCAATTAATGCTTCTTATTTGGAACTGGGCTAACAGAGGCCTGGCTCAGGACCTCCTGGCCAGCACCCTGTTACAATGATGTACATGTGCATGAGGTTAAAAGACATGATTACTGCAGGCATATGAGGAGACAGACAATATTCTATTTTGGATTGTGCATTCAAATCAGGTATTTCAATTAATTGAGCAATTTCAAACTTGGAATGAAAATGAGCTAGACATAAGATAGCTTTAAAACAAACCTGACAGTTAATGTACCCCACGATAATTTATTTAAAGATGCGTGCAATTAAAGATGAAGAAAATACTGTAGAAAATCTGATTTTTGTCCAAAATTGAAGTCAGAGATATTTGCTCCCTGAATCCAGATAAGAGGTCAATTGCTCAGTTAAAGAACTGCCATGCAAATATCCCTTCTTAAAAATGGAGAACTCTTATAATCTCAATACCATTTTTACCTAGAAGTGAGAAACACCACATTTTGCAAGATTTATTTTTCTAAAATTTACTAGTTCACAAAGATCAAGAACAGAAAAAAGGAAAATACAGCAAGGCAAGAAACAAACCAAGCATAAATTTGCCTATGCTGTCCTTATCAAGGGTGCAATTGGGTATTCATTAACATTTTGCCACTGAAATCTCATTATAATCCAGCAGCCTCTTTTATATAATATAACTGTGGTAAGCAGTTCATAATTCTTTGACCCTGGTACTATTAGACACATTATATAAAATGTTTGCAAGTGCCTCATTCACATGCTGTCTACAGTGAAATGTCTGACAGCTGTTTGTGTTGTGAGAATGCAAACCTGTGCCTTCACATTTTTGTTCCTTAAGAAAACTTTAATGATTGGCACCTTTAAGACTAACAGAAGTATTGGGAGCATAAGCTTTCATGGGTAAGAACCTCACTTCTTACCCACGAAAGCTTATGCTCCCAATACTTCTGTTAGTCTTAAAGGTGCCACAGGACCCTCTGTCGCTTTTTGCAGATTCAGACTAACACAGCTACCCCCTGATACTTTAATGATTGGCAATATGAGGAAAACAGAAAATCATCACTAAGTGGGTGTATTTGCAGTAGGGTCCCATAGGGACTGTTTTTGGCTCTGCACCATTTAACATTTTTATCGATGCCCTGAAAGAAAAAAAATCATTACTAACAATGTTTGCAATGACACAAAGACCAGGAAGTGGTAAAAATGAAGAGGTCAGGTCATTGATACAAAGCGATCTGGATCACCCGGTAAGCTTGGTGCAAGCAAACAGTGCATGTTTAAATATGGCCAAATGTTAAGTAATAAATCCAAGAAAAAAAAAATACAAGACTTATTTATTGGATGGGAGAAACTATCCAGGGAAGCAGTGACTAAAAAAAAAAAGACTTGGTCAAGGTGGATAATCATCTGAACTTGAGCTCCCAGTGCAATGCTGGAGCCAAACAGACTAATGCAATCCTTGGATATACAAAGAGGCTTATAGATTAGTAAGATTATACTATTTCTGTATATGGCACTGGCGCGACTGTTACTGAAATCCTGTGTTCAAGTTCTGGTGGTCCACAAATCAAGAAGGATTTTGAAAAAAACTGGACAGGGTTCAGAGAAGAGCCACAAGAATTATTAAAGGATTGGAAAATATGCCTTATAGTGAAAGAGTTAAGGAACTCTATCTATCCAGTTTACCAAAGAAAAGGTAAAGGGGTCACTTGATCACAGTCAATAAGTATGTACGCGGGGAACAAATTTGATAGCGGAATCTTCAATCTAGCAGACAAAAGGTATAAATCCGATGGCTGGAAGTTGAAACTAGACAAATTCAGACTGTGTGCCTTATTTCTAAACAGTCAGGGTAATTAATCATTGGAACAATTTACCAAAGTTTGTGGTGGAATCTCCATCACTGGCAAGTTTTAAATCTGAAAGATCTGCTTTAGTTTGAACAGGAATAATTCAGGGAATTCTGATGGCCCATGTGATGCAGGACGATAGCTAGGGTGACCAGACAGCAACTGTGAAAAATCAGGACTGGGGGACGAGAGGACAAGAGGGGTAGCAGGTGCCTATATATGGTGTCAGCTGCAATGTACGCAGACCCTGCATTTTTGTACAGTGTCTAGTGCTTTGGGGCTCTAATCTCAGTTGAGGCCTCTAAGATGCTGCTTTGATATCTCTCGCTAATAAGGTGTCAGAGACGTGACATCTCTTGAGCCTTAGGGCCTGATCCAATCACCACTGAAGGCAATGGAAAAAACTGCCATTCTTAATGGAATGTGATAGCCTCATGTACTCTGAGATGCCTGAGTTTATGCTGCACTAGTAATTAAGAACAATAAAGTCAGAAGATTATTCATATTACAGACAAAATGCTAATGTCATAAAATGTTTGCATTTTAAAGCAGAGAAAAAGCCATTTTTGAAAGGATGCCACATACCTGAAAAGCAGCATACAGCAAAATACCTCCCTAAAGTATGGTGGTCTTTCACACTTCTGAAATAAATAGCAAAACTTAACCTTGGTGTACCAGTCCACTTGTAGACATTCAAACCCCCCTTAAAAGATTATGGGGGATTATGGGCTACTTCATTAGCTAGATATGTTCTATTATCTTTATTGCAAATATTTGTTAGGTGAGGAGAAATAAACTCATTTTTATTCTTAATGTGCAAAATTTTGTTTGTGCTTCTTTTAAACAGTGTTATCCAAGAGTTTCTTTCACCCTTATTGGCTCTGGTGATGAATCTCAACTCCAGTTCTAGTTATTGCTCAATATTTTCATTAGTAACAAAAACTATCGGTGTGGGGGGGACTATATTAATCAGTTTCTGTACTTCTAGCCCATTAGCATTCCATTGAGTTGCCATTAACAAATACAACTATTTTTGGTTTCATATTTATCAATAGCGATCATCATTACTTCGTTACAGTTATGGGCTTTTTTTCCATTTGTGTGTTTTATAGATTCGTAAGTGACCTATTCAAATGAGTTGGTATTAGAAAGAGCCCTTTTAGTGTTGTCATTGTCTACATACTTAGGACTAGTATATACCCTGTCCTGCGGATGTGTTCTGGAAGGAGAAAGTGAAGAGAAAAGTTTGGAGGATGGATGAATTTTGCAGGGGGTTGAAGTGAAATGGAATCCTCTCTCTTCCCCGGGCTGAGAGAAAAGTTGTGACATACCTCTGGCATCAGGCCATGACCATAGTCATCTACTTTTTCAGAACATAGGGCCTGGTCCAAAGCCCTTTGCCAGGAAGACAGAAGAAAGAAACAGATAGAGACAGTACAATATTGAAAGGAAAAGCAGTTTAATACTGCAGTTTATTTCATGAACTGTACATTAACAGCACATACACATATGCGCACACACAGTTCGTGTGTGTGTGTGTGTGTGTGAGAGAGTGTGTGTGTAGATCTTTCACTATGTTGCCTTGCTTTGACAGCCTTGCAGTTATACTTAGATTCATTTATTAACATAAACACCTCTCTCTCATGTAATTTATAGGATTTTCTTAACATAATCAGTATTTTCATGTACTTGAGTGGTCTAAAATTCAGGTTAAAAAAATAAATCAATAAAAACCCAATAATGGATTTTGTAAAACTGGGCATTTTTCAGCAAAAATGGAAAACGAATGGCCCTTGTGTCTTATATTACTTGAAACCATAGCGCTAAATTGTCAGTGCTGATCCAATGCCCATTTAAATCAATAGGAGACTTTCCATCTGCTCCAAAATGCATTGGATGAGGCCCAATATACACAAACTGTTTGCTGGGATCACTGAGCTATTTGCAGCTCCCTGGCCCTGGGGTTGATTCTGTGCTGCCCACATCCCCAGTGTAATTTAGGCTTCTCTGAACTACATCCATTTGTAAAAACTCTGTAGGGTCAGAGAGAGCCCAAAGGAGGCTTTGCATCAGTCAGTATCTGCCCCATTCCTTTTAAATAATGAAATGCTTCTTAGTAGCTCCTTATTGGTTACAGGTTGTGGGAACACCAGACAACACATAAGGAGAATCTGTTCAAGGAAGTCAGACTTCATGGCTATTAGAAAAACCCGCAGACAGTAGTAGTGCTTTCAGCCTGCTGACCCTTCCTTCCCACCACCTCATCCTTACTTGGTACTTGTGACCAGTGGTTGGATCTTCTTCCCAACCTATGGAGATATAGGGATAGCCACCATGAAGCTCAGCTCCAGTCTCTGCAGAATCCCCCTTCATGTCCTCTATGCTCCCCAATGCGCTTGTGCTGCAGTGACCCCATTACCACTATAGAGGGACTGCTTGGCTTTCGCCCTATGCGACTTATGATTTTTTCTTATGCATTTCCATGGCCGTGGGTGGCTTCTCAGCAGTGGGGATTTGTCCTGGTACTTCTGGATCTAAATGCAAGAGTCTTTACCGCGTGAGCTAAGAGATCCATCTCTGCTAGCCAACTGTAAAACAGGCTCATCAAGGTCTATCTGTCTTACTTAAAGAGTAAGTCATAATTTGAATTGTAAATTTCACTCTTCCCCACCAAAATACATTAAATAATAATGTTAGCTGCAACAGGAAAGGGAGATAAAAGATCCATATATACTAATAAAGAAAAAAAAGTAACCGAGAAAACTTAAGTCAAAAGTGGATGGGAACCCAGATTCAGATTTCCAACGTCCCAGATTTCAGGATGAGTGTTGGTTTGGCCTATTCCAAAGTGAAAGGACCATGTATCAGATCTTCATCTGGTGTAAGCCACCACAGCTCCACTGAAGTGTTCTGCTGATTTAGACCAGATGATCACATAGTCCCACTGGTGAAATTCCGATCCAGCCGTGGTTTTTGAGTTTGAACACCTCTTCAGTCCAGTGGTGTTTGAATCCAGGAGTTTTGTTCCTTCCAGTCCTATAAAAAGAAGGGACCATAATTATTTCTTCATAATCTCAGGTGACTAATGTCAAGGTGACTAACATTTTGAATTAACATAACATCTTGATTCAGTCCTCTGACAATTTAGGAAGCAAGCCCCGACTCATTCTCAAGTTGGCAAGTTGAATCAGCAATACTGTCATTCCTCAGAATTACCTCTTACAACCATTAAGTGAAATTCCATCTGCTTTTGTGGTTATGAATGTATTTCTTATTCCACGCACATGTGTCAAATTGCACTGTCGGTTAAAAAAAATTAAAAATATAATGCTGCTGCCTATGAAGAAATAAACCTTTTAGGGAAGATTCGATCCATAAATTCCTTAGCTCACATTGCCATATGCTTCTTTGCCAACTTGCCATACTTTGTTCTGCACCTCTGCCTCAAACACTAATCCAATCTTAAACAAAAGAGAATAAAAATAAATTGATAGCAGGGGAGAGAAGAAACTTCAACCAATTCGGCATTAAAAATGAATCACTCGTGGTTTTAAACAAACACTGAACCATTAAATTTGTCTTAGAATTTAAAACCCTGCAGTTTGCTCACTCTTGTTTTGCTCACGCTTGTCCCCTAGAGTCAGCTCCAAGAAATAAATACTGAGAGTTTTTAAGATTCTGATCCAAAACCTACTGCAGTCAACAGGAGTCGGTTCAATTCAACGGCATCTCATTGGCATGACTAAAAAGTAGAGTTGACATAAAGAGGACAATGCTGTTTCATAGCAACTTTCAAGGTTTTGAAAGTTGTCATTCTGCATTGGAACAAACCCAAGACCTTTTGGTTGTTTTAGCAGAACATAGAATTACATCGAAATGCTTGTTCTCTCTTTGGGAAAAGATGGTGAAATGTCTGAGAGAAAGAGAGATTAGGACACTGGCTGGGGATGTGGAAGACCCAGGTTTAAATCTTTACTCTTCTGCATGACTCAGAGCAGAGATTTTCATCCCAGAACACCCTGATTCAGGTAGAGGATGGACTTGAACCTGGCTCCCCCAGACCAATACTCTAACCACTAGGCTAGAGAGTTGCTCTCTCGTTCAAGCTATTTTTTTAAAAAAAGTTCATTGAAATAAAAACATTTCAGATTCAATTAATTTTGTTTCATGACTCAGCTTAATCTCCTGTCTAACAATAAGGTTTCAATTTCTCTGACCTCCTGGTTCGGTCTGAATCAACTTCAGAGATCTAAGTAATGAGTTTGTCCTTTTCTTGCCAGCAAGACCTCTGTGGTAGCTGTCATTCTATATTACCTCAGGTTTGGGTTTCCCCCCCTCTGTTTTTCATGTTGTAAGTCTGAATTGCTGTCCTTTTTCAAAATTGAAATGTACATTTTGGGGCATTTCGCTCTGCGATCACATCCCCAATGAAATAATTAGGCAGCAGTTTGAAGTGCAAGACGTTGTTGTTGAAAGCAGGCTCAGCAAAATGTGGGGTTGGGACATGTGGCCCGACTCAGCGACAACAGATGGACCACAGCTATATCTGAGTGGTATCCGCGAGAACAGAAACAGCCACGCAGTTGGCCTCCAAAGCGGTGGGATGATTTCCTAACAAGGAGATATGGACAAGCCTGGTGAAGGATGGCAAGAGTGAGAGACAATTGGAAGATGTGTTGTGATCGGATCAGTCTCAACTGATGAAGGACCGACAGTCTATGCAGTCATATATGGGGGAGAGGGTTGTTTGGAGGTTTTTAAATATTTTCCCCATTACTGTATTGCTCATAAATGGAGTTGGGTTATTTCCCCTCAGAAAGAAAAGACACTTTATTCTCTTATCATCCTTGTGCAGAGGCTACATTAATATCCTCTGTATAACTCAGTTTCAGTACATTTGCATCATCAATGCTGGACAGACAGCCTTTGAGACTGAAATCTTCTGCTTAGCTATAAATCTGGTAGAGCATATGCACCAGCAGTGCAACCCTATCATGCATTGGACAACCATTGGCCTGGAAAGGGCAAGGTTAAAGTAGCTCACTGTCCATTCCCATTCAGTTGCTAGCCTCTCCACTGAGACTGCCAGCAAAGGTATCGACTGGACTTTCAAAACTCAGTAAAATCCCCAAATCTGAAAATACTACAAGTTTGTGACTGCATACATGAGAATTGTCACCATGTCTTTTTCAAGCCACCTACTGCTTTGACCGTTTATAAGGGATGGTTCCAGATCAAATCTTTGGACATGTACACTCCTGAATTTAGAAGCATTTGAAATCTACCTACCACACAAGCCAGTTTTTACTTTGTTACTGGATCAACCCTCATTTCTGTTTGAATTATATACTGATCTGGGAATTACCTCGTTAGAGCAATGAATTTTTTTTTTTTTTTATTTCCCCAAACACAGACATCCCTATTCTTCAGTTAGGTATTATGGGTAGTATAATTCAATAGACATTATTTGCTGACTTAAGTGCTATAATTAGAATTACCACTAGAGGTCATCCAAATCATCGTTGACCTAATTTTCGAAAGGTTCTGAACAACCATAGTGACATCAATGGGAGCAGCTAAATGCTCAAGTTTCCCTCCACTTCTTCACATTTTCTGTCTGTTTTCCAGCTGCCAACAGTTGGCAAACAGTTGGAAAGGATAAGGAAGTAGTCCCCCGACCCTCAATACTATCTTATTGTTTTCCACTTTTTGCCAATTGGAAAACAGGAATAAAGTGTCCCTTCCTGCCCCCACTGTCTCAAACTTTGACTGTTTTTGAACTGGAAAAAAGTGTGTGTGACTTCACATACAAAGATACTCTGTGTGAGGAAGTGAGAGAGAAAGGAAGAGCGCGTACTCGTTCGCACTATTTTTAAAAGTGAAAATGTTACTGAAGTCAATGGGAATTAGGCATCTAATCTGTTTAGGTAGTTTTGAAAATACCAGTAAAGAGCATATCTGCATCTGTCGGTGCCTACATACCTTTCAAACTCTGGACCTAAAAGAATAAGTTCTCAACGCTCAATACATATTGATTGACACACAGTCCAGTGTTAAAGATACATCCAGATGATTAAAAGTTCTTGTTCTCTAGCAGATGTAGCAAGGTCAAGCTGATCTGTACGCAGGTACCTGAGAAACCCATGAAGACCACTTCTGATGACTAAACAAAAACGGAGTGCAGAATTCAAGCAGCTGTTGCAAGCTCCTGGGAGACTATAGCAGTGGTTTTAAAACTGCAGGTCGCAACCCAGTACAGGGTCACGGAATGAAAGGCACTGGGTCTCGGCGGCTCTGGCCAGCACCGCCGACCAGGCCATTAAAAGTCCCGTCAGTGGTGCTGACTAGCTAAGGCAGGCTAGTCTCTACCTATTCTGACACCGTGCTGCGCCCCAGAAGCAGCCAACAAGCCAACAGCAGGTCAGGCTCTTAGGCGGGGGGAGGGGAAAGACAGTGCTCTGTACACTGCCCCCTGGTGTACCTCCGCCTAGGAGCTGGACCTGCTGCTGGCCACTTCCAGGCGCAGTGTGGTCTGCAGTGCCCGGAGAGGCAGGAAGCCTGCCTTAGCACCCCCGCTGCGCCGCTGGCCAGGAGCCGCCAAGGTAAGCCTGTGCCCCAACCCCCTGCCCCAGTCCTGAATCCCCCAAACCTGGAGCCCCTTCCTGCCCCTCATCCCCAGCCCCACCCTAGAACCTGCATCCCCAGACCAGAGCCCTGACCCCCCTCTTGCATCCCAACTCCCTGCCCCAACCCAGAGCACCCTCCCACATCCTGAACCCCTCATTCCTGGCCCCACCCCGCAGAGCCTCATCCCTGTACGCCAACCCTCTGCCCCAGCCCTGAGCCCTTCCCACACCCCTCATCCCCAGCTTGTGAGCATCAACCATTTTCTTCAACGGGGTCGCCAGAAAAAAAGTTTGAAAGCCACTGGACTACAGTACTTTCAAGATAGTTAGAAGTGAAGGAGCCATTATGCCCCTAAACTCAGAAGCTATTTCTGTATGCTTCAACAGAGGGCCACAGCTCTAAGCCCTCATACCAAATTGGTTTTGGTCTCATGTAGTGCTGCTAAACATGCTGAAAGTATTCAATGGGCCATTTTATCTGTGCAAGTATGATGCATCATTTCTGAAAAGGCAGCCCATAAAAGCCCCAGAACAGAAATACAAACCATAGGCGTAATAGGTTTACTCACAGAAATATCTAAATTACTGTACTCGTCACATTCTCCACCAATGGGACATTAGAATAATAATTAAACCAAACAGTTACATTGTCTGGTATTATCACCTCTGAGATTCCATAGTGAACCTTCCCATCTGTTCTTTCAAGCTGCAGGCAGCCATTCTATTATGGATACATTGGTAGGATCCTGCTGGCAATAGGCAACTAAAGCATTTATTATGCTGGCCCAGGGTATAATGGCATGAGTGTTTATTACTGAATTGGATAAAGCCTTTCCAGGATTAGCTATTAGCTAGATTTGCTGTTCTTAGCCTTTGCTTTCAGTTCATCATGAAAAAGCAACAGAACATTGGCACAGAATAAGAAGATTCCACATGATGCTAGGTTTCTCACAATTCTCATAGTCAATATGCATTAGCCGGACAAAGCCATTCATAATAGTTTATTTTATTGCTAAGGGACGATTGACATTAACTATAGTTGGCAGCAGTTTCCAAAAAGGTATAAAACGTGATGAAATTAATGGTGTGCACATATGAACTGAGTGTAGCATGTATGATAACCTGCCCTGTGGGCGGGTGGCGTATGTGTGCATTCGGTGCAAGGAGCTCCTGGCCCTCAGAGACCACGTACAGACTTTGGAGACAAGGGTGGTGGAACTGGAGGAGCTAAGGGAGGCAGAGAGGTATGTTGATGAGGCTTTCCGGGACACTGTAGAATTGTTCCACCTCCGGTCAGACAGCCCCTGCGCTGTTGAGAAGGATGAAAGGCCCAGGGAAGCAGAGCAGTCAATGGGAGCAAAGGGAAACCTTCCCATAGTTGGGACCCTCCTTCCAGATGGTGCTGGGGTTGCCTCTCGCAATGAGGTTATCTCTCCGGGGGAGGGAACTCCAGTTGCTAGGAAAAGGCAGGTATTAGTATTGGGAGATTCAATCATTAGAAACGTAGATAGCTGGGTTTGTAATGACTGGGAGAACCATATGGTGACTTGCCTGCCTGGTGCAAAGGTTGCAGATCTCTCGAGGCATCTAGACAGACTTATCTGTAGTGCTGGGGAGGAGTTGGTGGTTGTGGTACATGTAGGTACCAATGACATAGGGAAGGGTAGGAGAGATGTCCTAGAGGCCAAATTTAGGCTGCTAGGGAAGAAACTGAAATCCAGGACTTCTATGGTGGCATTCTCAGAAATGCTCCCAGTTCCATGCGCAGGGCCAGGTAGGCAGGCAGAGCTTCGGAGTCTCAATGTGTGGATGAGACGATGGTGTAGAGAGGAGGGGTTTACATTCATTAGGAACTGGGGATACTTCTGGAATGGGGGGAGCCTATACAGGAAGGATGGGCTCCACCTAAACCAAAGTGGAACCAGACTGCTGGCCCTAAACATTAAAATGGGTGTAGAGCAGTTTTTAAACTAGGAGATGGGGAAAAGCCGCCTGCTGCAGAGGAGGATGTGGCTCGGACAGAGACTTCTAATAGGGGAGAGTCTAATGATAGAGAATCTCCAGGTTATAGTCAGGAGCAGAGGATGGAAGAGGATAAAGTAGGGGCCAGATTAAATGGTAAACATTCACATAAAAAAGAATCCGACACATCAGAAAAGGGCAGACAAATAAACAGTGACAAGTTTTTAAAGTGCTTGTACACAAATGCTAGAAGTCTAAATAATAAGATGGGTGAACTAGAGTGCCTTGTGATAAAGGAGGATATTGATATAATAGGCATCACAGAAACCTGGTGGACTGAGAGCAATCAATGGGACACAATCATTCCGGGGTACAAAATATATCGGAAGGACAGAACAGGTCGTGCGGGAGGGGGGGAGGAGTGGCACTATATGTGAAAGAAAATGTGCAATCAAATGAAGTAAAAATCTTAAGCAAATCCGCATGTTCCATAGAATCTCTCTGGATAGAAATTTCATGCTCTAATAAGAATATAACATTAGGGATCTATTAACGACCACCTGACCAAGACAGTGATAGCGATGATGAAATGCTAAGGGAAATTAGAGAGGCTATCAAAATTAAGAACTCAATAATAGTGGGGGATTTCAATTATCCCCAGATTGACTGGGAACATTTCACTTCAGGACGAAATGCAGAGATAAAATTTCTCGACACTTTAAATGACTGCTTCATGGAGCAGCTGGTATGGGAACCCACAAGGGGAGAGGCAACTCTAGATTTAGTCCTGAGTGGAGCGCAGGAGCTGGTCCAAGAGGTAACTATAGCAGGACCGCTTGGAAATAGTGACCATAATACAATAGCGTTCAACATCCCTGTGGTGGGAAGAACATCTTAACAGCCCAACACTGTGGCATTTAATTTCAAAAGGGGGAACTATGCAAAAATGAGGGGGTTAGTTAAACAGAAGTTAAAAGGTACAGTGACTAAAGTGAAATCCCTGCAAGCTGCATGGGCGCTTTTTAAAGACACCATAATAGAGGCCCAACTTCAATGTATACCCCAAATTAAGAAACACAGTAAAAGAACTAAAAAAGAGCCACCGTGGCTTAACCACCATGTAAAAGAAGCAGTGAGATAAAAAGACTTCCTTTAAAAAGTCGAAGTCAAATCCTAGTGAGGCAATAGAAAGGAGCATAAACACTGCCAAATTAAGTGCAAGAATGTAATAAGAAAAGCCAAAGAGGAGTTTGAAGAACAGCTAGCCAAAAACTCCAAAGGTAATAACAAAATGTTTTTTAAGTACATCAGAAGCAGGAAGCCTGCTAAACAACCAGTGGGGCCCCTTGATGATCGAGATACAAAAGGAGCGCTTAAAGACGATAAAGTCATTGCAGACAAACTAAATGGATTCTTTGCTTCGGTCTTCACGGCTGAGGATGTTAGGGAGATTCCCAAACCTGAGCTGGCTTTTGTAGGTGACAAATCTGAGGAACTATCACGGATTGAAGTGTCACGAGAGGAGGTTTTGAAATTAATTGATAAACTTAACATTAACAAGTCACCGGGACCAGATGGCATTCACCCAAGAGTTCTGAAAGAACTCAAATGTGAAGTTGCGGAATTGTTAACTAAGGTTTGTAACCTGTCCTTTAAATCGGCTTCTGTACCCAATGACTGGAAGTTAGCTCATGTACCGCCAATATTTAAAAAGGGCTCTAGAAGTGATCCCGGCAATTACAGACCGGTAAGTCTAACGTCAGTACCAGGCAAATTAGTTGAAACAATAGTTAAGAATAAAATTGTCCGACACATAGAAAAACAAACTGTTGAGCAATAGTCAACATGGTTTCTGTAAAGGGAAATCGTGTCTTACTAATCTATTAGAATTCTTTGAAGGGGCCAACAAACATGTGGACAAGGGGGATCCAGTGGACATAGTGTACTTAGATTTCCAGAAAGCCTTTGACAAGGTCCCTCACCAAAGGCTCTTATGTAAATTAAGCTGCCATGGGATAAAAGGGAAGGTCCTTTCATGGACTGAGAACTGGTTAAAAGACAGGGAACAAAGGGTAGGAATTAATGGTAAATTCTCAGAATGGAGAGGGGTAACTAGTGGTGTTCCCCAAGGGTCAGTCCTCGGACCAATCCTGTTCAACTTATTCATAAATGATCTGGAGAAAGGGGTAAACAGTGAGGTGGCAAAGTTTGCAGATGATACTAAACTGCTAAAGATAGTTAAGACCAAAGCAGACTGTGAAGAACTTCAAAAAGATCTCACAAAACTAAGTGATTGGGCAACAAAATGACAAATGAAATTTAATGTGGATAAATGTAAAGTAATGCACATTGGAAAAAATAACCCCAACTATACATACAATATGATGGGGGCTAATTTAGCTACAACAAGTCAGGAAAAAGATCTTGGAGTCATCGTGGATAGTTCTCTGAAAATGTCCACGCAGTGTGCAGAGGCGGTCAAAAAAGCAAACAGGATGTTAAGAATCATTAAAAAGGGGATAGAGAATAAGACTGAGAATGTATTATTGCGGTTTGGAACGGGTCCCATATGAGGAGAGATTAAAGAGGCTAGGACTCTTCAGCTTGGAAAAGAGGAGACTAAGGGGGGATCTGATAGAGGTATATAAAATCATGAGTGATGTGGAGAAAGTGGATAAGGAAAAGTTATTTACTTATTCCCATAAGACAAGAACTAGGGGTCATCAAATGAAATTAATAGGCAGCAGGTTTAAAACAAATAAAAGGAAGTTCTTCTTCATGCAGCCGCACAGTCAACTTGTAGAACTCCTTACCTGAGGAGGTTGTGAAGGCTAGGACTATAACAGAGTTTAAAAAAGAGAACTGGATAAATTCATGGTGGTTAAGTCCATTAATTGCTATTAGCCAGGACGGGTAAGGAATGGTGTCCCTAGCCTGTCTGTCAGTCAGAGGGTGGATATGGACGGCAGGAGAGAGATCACTTCATCATTGCCTGTTAGGTTCACTCCCTCTGGGGCACCTGGCATTGGCCACTGTCAGTAGACAGGATACTGGGCTAGATGAACCTTTGGTCTGACCTGGTACGGCCTTTCTTATGTTCTTATGAAAACAGCACACTCAATGAAATTCATTTTGTGCAATGAAACGTACATAAATAACTGCTCAGCTACACTTGAAGTGAGGTAAGACATGTAGTAATTGTGCTTTATGCACAAACACAATGTGCTGGTATTTAAATTAATTTTGCCTGGGGACTCGGGTTTCCAGTAATCCTAGATTAAAATATATTGTGCGATGAGATGGTAATTCAGGCTCAATAATAAATATGGTGTAAAAACAGCAATCTTTAAAGGTAAGGAAATGAGAAAACAATAGATCCCTCTTACGAGCTTATATGATTCTCTTCAAACACCGACTTAGCTTTAAATTTTCTGTATAAGGATCCCTGCTGGATTAAACATTTCACCATTGCATTGCTACTTCAGTCCAACAAAACCACAAGAAGCCCCTTCACTGCTGACGATCAGCCTTTTTTTTACGGACTTGGATCAACCAGAATCCCCCACCTTAAAGGCTTAGCATTTTCCTTCAACACTTCTAAATAGAATTTAAACTGCTTCATGAAACTTAACTTGCAGGCAGCTTCGTTCTCTACAAATAAAGTCGAACAAATGGAACTTTATTAAACCTTGTGCTCAGATCTGTCCATGTGGCTGTGATGCTTCCAGTCTAACTCTCCACGTACCCTGTTTACCTGGTGTCCCCTTAATAACAGTTCTTCCAGAGTGTGGGTCCCCTGACCCTGCTTCCACTGATCATGATACATCTTCCATATTTCCAAATATTTTAACAGCAAAAACAACTGATGCCTAGACCCCCTCCCCGTGTCCCTTTGGACAGAGATTGCTAGCATATAGCTGAGTTGGACTCCTCTTTACTGTCAGAAACAGTGATGGGGATGGGTAGGTCTAGTGGTCAGAGACATAGGTCACTTCCAGAATCAGGACGCCAAAGTAGGACTAGGAACAGGACTGGAACAAGAGCAAGGCTGGAGAAGGCTAAGGCCTGGGGAGTCTGTCCAAGCCCTGGAATGACATTGAGAAGGCTGAGCTGCTGTTCCTCCTGTGAGGCTTATACATCTGCTCTGAGAGTCACCAGACCAGCTCCTGGGTTGTGGATTGGCTGGAACCTAGCACAGGAGGGACTTGCCAGTGCATGTGGCTCAATCAGGCTCTAGCTCAGGGATGACTCATCTCCTTACATTTACCGCAGACTCAACTGGTTACGAAATCTTGTATATAGTTTAGTCTAAACAAGTGACACCATCAGGAGTGACCTGATTCCACGTACAGCAAGCTCTCTCTGTGGAGTCTCCTCCCTCTCTGTGGGGTTGGCTGCAGGATGGTTCTCTGTCTCTCTGTTCTATGATGATCTCCATTCTCTCTGTTCTATGATGATCTCCTTAGCCTTCTCCAGCCTTGCTCTTGCTCTCGCTGTCTTTGGATGTTGTGTCTGCTAGTTCGTAAGTGTCTCATGTTCATTTGGATCACTTGTCCCTGGTACAATCTGGATGTCACTTCACCCCTCGCGACTCATTCAGTCCTTCTGACTACAACAGGTCTCCCCTCATTTGGTAGCAGGGTTTCAGTCCTTCGTCCCATTGCTACTTGTGGTGGACTATTTTGACACTGCTGTGAACCAAAGATGAGACCAAAAGGTCTGCAGCAGAAGAAACAGCTTTGTGTAATCATCTCTTAGCAGTTTTCACAGTTGATTCCACTTTATCCTTTTGCTGTGGAGGAAGGGTGGTGGTCAAACTCCCATGTGTAGGCAAATGCCTTTAATTCAAGGCAAATTGGCATCTCTCCATTGTCTGTGAATGGAGTGTGTGGAATACCATCTCTTACAAAAGTGGGCCCTCATTTTGAAAATCACTGACTTGCTTCTTGTATCAGGCAAGGCATCAAATTCCCAAAAATTTGAATAGTAGTCCACTAATCAAGTACTGCTTTTCCTTGCAGGTAAATAAGTCCGCTCCCACCTTTTTTCCCCATGGTCAGGTGGGCAGCTCATGTGGTAATAGAGTCTCTTTCTGCTGGCGATTATCACATATCTGACACATGTCACACCCTTCTGTCAAGGAGGGGAGTTATATATTCATTCCCGGCCACTAAACACACTTTTGAGCCCATCTAAGGCAGGTGTCCAGGTGTGAGGCATATATTCTTTGCATGACACCCTTCTATAATGAGGCCGGGACATCTGCACACTCAGCTCATCTTTAATTTGCAAATATAGTTCTGCTCCTATCAATGCTGGCAAGTTTTTGTTTTCTGGCCACCCTGCTAGTATCACTCTTGACTGCCTGTATTTGGATGTCCTTTTCTCTAGCCTTTTTTGAGCCTGCAATTTTCTGTCATGGTCTTGTTCAGCTTCTGTATCATTGCTCCCTTCACCTCTACTGAGGAATCGTACGCAATTATTTTCACCCCAGACAGTCCTTGCAGCACTTGGTTGTCTTCGCTATAACACCTCTACTGCCGAGCTGATGCCCAATCGCATGCGTAGGCATCGCTAGTGACCCCATGGTGTGGCAAAGTTTGTCTGCATGCTGGGCTCTTTAACCAGTTTTCTGGGACTAAACCTGTTCTTCCCATTGCAGAATGTAAAGATTCTGACTTTGGAAAGTTCTGGCAAGAGGTCATCAACTGTGGGCAGTGAAAAGAACCATTTTTAGTGCCCAGTTCAGTGACTGAGTCTATTTGCCTGATGGTTTCTTTACCACAACTGTGCTGATTACCCCAGGCTGTACTCGCCTCCCTAGGTGCTACAATACCCTGGCTCTTCAGGCTTCTGAGCTTCTTGCCTACTGGATTAAGCAGTATTTTTCTCCGTGGGAGCTACACCGGTTCCATTGTGGAGTCCACTTCCAGTCTCAGCTTTCCTTCAAGGTACCTATCGCCTGTTAAAACATCAGCCTAAGCTTTTTAAATTGCCTCTGTTGTCCATTTTTGCTTCTTGCACTGTAGCTATAAAATTCTGATACTGCAGCCTGATCAGATCCATGGCTTGTATGGCTATATCCCCCAAAAGGGGCCTGTGGTGCTTATGATCTACCATCACAAACTGCAGCTGGTACCATCTGTTATTTCTTAGGCAAGTTACTATGAGGTCACGCTTCCCTATAGGCTGCATTATTAGATTGGACCTGCTCTTTGTGATGGATGTGTTTGAATCCAATTCACCACAAAGAATCACATTGCAGGAAGCCTCGCCATCCACCTCAAGTTGCACAGAGCATTTCCCCTATTAACATTGTTGTATGCAAGGAGGTTGGTGTTGCCTCTTGTTACCTTTCCTGTCCCCATAGCCTGAACTTGATATGGGCTTGGACTCAAGGAGAATGACATCACCTCTGTCGGATGTGCCATCCCCCCTTGTACAAGTCTGACTGACTCTTTGAGTCATTCTTCTGCTCTTGCAAACACTGATGAAATAGTTTAACTTGCCACATTCCTTGCAATGCTGTCTTAATGCAGGACACTTCTCTGCTCTTTCTTTTTCTGAATGCTGCCCCAGAGGGGTGTTTTCTTCTTTCACTCATGACTGCTATTCTGTGCCAGCTATAGTGGCTCTCAACACTCAGTTGAAGGGGACAAATAAGCAGGCTGGTAGCAGGGCCTGAGTGAGGGAAGATATCAGCATCTTAAGGGCCTAACGGGCTCCTACTACTTCAGTTGGCTGCCTGTTCTCCTCAAGTGGGTTCAGGGAAGCAGCAGGAAACAGGAAGCTCCCTGAGAAGCTGGTGTGAATCAGTCCAGGCTTCTGGGGGTTCTAGAGAGGTACAAAAGAGGCTCCTCCTCCTTTTTCTCTCCCTGCAGCTCCTGCTGCTTCCTGTTATTCCCTCTCACCTTTTCTCCTGTCTGCCTGTTATGTCTCTTGTGCCCTCCAGCACAGCACTCCTCCATCTCTGTGCATCTAGCAGAGAGAATACATATGCACCAGCAGCAGACAATTTTCTACACTCTGGGTCCTAGTGGCGCTCCCCCGCCCCCCGCCCAGTCTAGCACCTGAGACAGCCACCTCATTTCGCCTCATGCTAAGGCCAGCCCTGCAGAGTATCCTGTCCCAAATTAGGGAGTCTGCCAAGTCTCCAAAATTGCATGGAGGTGGGAAAGGGGCGGGGCCAGGGCCCCGTGGAGTGTCCGCTTTTTTTTATTTTTTAAATATGGTAACCCTAGCAAAATCCAGAGTCCCAGGGGGGCTTCAGACCAAGCTCCCCAGCTCATCCTGCCAGCTACGGCACTGCAGACAACTCACAGCTCAGACACACCGTGTTTCATTTGCAACAGATGAAGCTAAATGCAGGTTAAACTTAACAAATGAAACTTGATTAAACCCTGTGTACTGCGCTGACTATACATCTCTGTTACTTCCAACTGAACTCCCCACATTTCCTGGTGTCCCTGAGGAACTGTCCCTCTAGAAAACATGGGATCTCTGACTCCAGTTCCATTATCATGATATGTGTTGTTGAAAAGCCGGACAATTCACTATAGCCTGTTGCCACTACTATATCCTTGCTGTAGAAAAAAACAAAACTGAAAGAAAACTATTGGTTAAAAACACTAACAATCAATCTTTATAGCTGCATTGAGAACAATCGCTCTCAGACCACATTTCGCAGAAAGTACGGTCTCAGGTATTCATGGCTAAAATGTTGGCAGCTCAGCACCAAACCCCTGAAATTTTCAGAAGGATTGGGTAGTATTTGGACCTCAATGTTTACAGTGTCAAACAATAATGAAGTTATTACAGGCCGTACTTACCAAGAAGGGTGAAAAGTGTTTTTAAAAAATACTTGGGCACATTTCACTGACAAGAAGCATTTAATCAAACATCACTTTTGAAAGAAAGTAATTCGAATGACATGGTACATTTCCAGCCTGTGATAAACTCCAGTGTACCAGCACTTTATCCTAATAATCATCAAGAACAGAGATAACACCATTGGGCTAGCAAACTTATCTTAGTCTGCACTTTGCTGGGTAATGCTTATAAAGAAATATACTGAATCTACTGATAGCATAGCTCAGTGTGTAGGGGCGGTGGGGCAGTCTGGGAATATCCTCTTCTCCAGAGCTATTTAAACACGTGATGCACACCTCTTTTTATGAGCCTGGCAGGGACCATGCAGCACGGAGTCCATCAGAGGAAGATAAATCTCTGCAAAAGTTTGGCCGTGGTATTTTAATAAGTCTCCTATGAACTTTGAGAACACTTTTCAGTGTGTGGATCATTGCAGATGGTAAAAACTATAAAACTTCTATCAAAATCTGTGCCTTAAACACACACATATCCTGTGGTTGGAGTTACTTTGAACATCAATTACAGAAACACTAGTCAGCATTCAGCCAATAGCTAGCTCCATCTAGAACTAGATTTGAACAAACTTTACCAATTAAAAAACAGCAAGGAGTCTGGTAGCACCTTAAAGACTAACAGCTTTTGAAAGCTTATGCCCAAATAAATGTTAGTCTTTAAGGTGCCACCAGACTCGTTGTTTTTATGGATACAGACTAACACGGCTACCCCCTGATCCTTTACCGATTCAAGGTGCCTTATTCTGGTTTCACATACTAGATTCCCTCAATGTGTGAAAACATTGCGTTCCTGGTGGCATTTATCATCAGCTTGGCTAAAACCCAACTATTTTACATTCCCTTGGAGGTGTCTGTGAAATACATGCCCACACAGAGACAAGCACCAGGATGAAGTACAATTTAAGACCTATTTTGAGTGTCTAAAGGGGATGTCAATGTTACAAAGACCTTGGGTTGGCTCTCTGCAATAGGAGTGAATATTCCCCATTAGGTGTACTTCATTTACTAGGTAGTAAACACATGGATGTAAATAGAGTAAGGTACTGTACTGCCATTAGAGTACAATGAAAATAAGGGTGGTATAACTGAGCACAGGCTGGAGTCAGGAAGTCCTGAATTATAATCTTAGCTCTGACACTGGCTATTACATGGCCTCGGCCACGTCACTTCACTCTTTTGTCTCAGTGTCTCTATCTGTAGAATAGGGTTAATACTGACCCACCTATCACACTATGGGCAAATATAAATTAGTCGTGCTTTGATCATGTAAGGTGCTATGTAAGTGCCAAATACTATGCCATCATTATTATATGTGGCAATTTATTGCTCTCTCTACTGTTTGGATTTACAGTTCTTTAGTAGGTAGCCTAATGCTACAATTAGACATTCAGTTCATGCCTCTGCTTTGTATTGTGTATAATCCTCTGTTACAACTGGAACATTGGTGGTACCAATTTGTAGTGATTCATGGCATCATATTCTCTAGAAAGCCTTCCAAACTGGTGAAATTAACATCCAGAAACCAGAACAGGTGAATTAAACATGTAGTGGTATGTAGCAATCTTAGTGTGGCAGATTTAAAGCTTCTCTGTAATTTATGAATGTTCTATGTTGGCCTAGACATTGGGTTATGGTAATTGTTTTCTGTATGATTTTATTGGTTTAACTCAGCAAGAGGCTGTCTGGAAACATAAGCAAGAAGGAGATGAATGGCTAAGATAGCCACCTGTCTGCAGACACTTAATGGGTCTTAAGAGACAATGGCAGGACTATTTGCTTTGATAATTTTGTCTAGTCAACCTAGAACACTGGTTTGGACAAGGACAGGAAAAGGCCCACAAACACAGAAGGCCAAAATTGCTCTGTCAGGATTAAATGGGACTGTCTCCCAAGAGAAGTGTAGTAGTTGTTTGGTGGAAATCAAATAGTGATACAAGGCCCCACTGCAATGTCTGAAGAAGCTAGGCCTGCCTACATAACCATCAGGGGATGGTAGGGATTTAGATGAGGACACGTGTTTAAAATGTTTTAAAAGCATTTCTTCTAGAAAAGCTTTGTCCCTGCTGCAAAACAAGCATTACTTTGTTTAAGCAGGCAGGCTGGTTATTTTATATCACTGGTCATAGACTCCCAAAGGGAAGAATTGCGGGTCTTTGAGATCAGCCAGACTGTAGGTAAGCACAATGGATACACAGGGTAGTGTAGTACAGGATCTGGGGTCTGAGTGGGCAAATTGCAAAATTCCATCCTGGGATAGGTGACAGCATAAATTCTGACATCTGAGGGGGTGCTCTCGGAGGCCAGAAAGAAGTGTAGCTAATTCTGTAACTGACACTCAGACATTCTGTAGTTTCTCTGCTTGTTAAAAATGCTAATTCTTGGTTTCTCTGCCAGTTGTTGAAGTTGTTTATTTCTTTTTATTTGGTTTTAGGGTCTGTGTTTTGTGCATATTTCCTTTACTGTTTCTGTTTTAAATCTCTTTCTCCTTTTCAAGGGGTCCACGTTTTTCCAAAACACTGAAGACACACCATTATTCTTTCTGGTTTACATCACAATCAACACATCCATCCTTTATCTATTTTCTAACCTAGGAGGTGTCATGGGACACCCTTTTTCCAGCCAATCAGTGCAGCTTTTTGACATTGACGGCCTCAGTCTGAGGCCCAAGGCTGCAAACCCTTTTCCTTGTGAGTAGCCCTTACACCCCATTGATTTCAGTGGCACTATTCACATGCATAAGGGTTTGCAAGATCAGTCCCAATGAGGTCACTGAATACCATTTGGAGTATTTCACTCGTTGCAAAGCTGAATATGGTGTCTCTACAGCTTCCTGGCCTAGGGAATGAGAGTCCAAATCGGAGTCTCTTAGGGAAGGGCAGAGAACAAGCCTCTGAACACACCAGAGAACATAAATTGACTGAGGATATAAAAGAGAAATCAGAACATTCATGCTAACTATTGTCCGAGCTTATATAATTCAGATTCAGACTTCCCAAAGGCCGGGGGTATAATGGTCCAATCCCTAATTTATAGTGTTCCAAAACCATTAACGCTGCACTGCTAAAAGCGGTTATGCTTACAAAGTGACAATGGTGGACTTGCCCATTGTATCAGTTACAGATCCCAAAACTTAAAAAGGAAGGAAGAAAATTAATAGTTAAGGGTATCATAGCCTCACACTGACCACATATTGAATATATTTGGGGAAGTTCTCAAAAAGAACTAAAAGGATTTAGGAGCACAAGTTCCATTGATTGTCAATTTTTGAAATTTGGAAGTTAACCCAATACTCTTAGCAAGTATAAAAGTGCTTATTTTTCCATGGACAGCCATGAAGTTCAGATCTGGATCAATTTGATTTTGTACAAACACTGCGGGTATTCAGAGAGAGGTCTTTGTTCAAGTCCATCAGTAAAACATGCCTCTTCTCTTATAGTTCAAGCTGGTTAGAAAATAGAGGTTGACTTCTCAGCAAAATATCACCCCCTGAAATATTTCAGCTGAAAACAAATGTTTTGGCTCAAAATGGTGTCTCATGGAGGTTATAGTTTGGGTGCTTTATGCCCTCACGTTCCTCCTCCTCCTTGGCTCTCTGGCTTGAAGACATCTCCTTTAGTGAGAGGTATAGGAGTTCTTCATACGAGTTCCTGGCTGTGGTGCACTATGGGAAATGAATAGGGCCAGACAGCCCTGGCTCATAGAGGAGAATAAGAAAGGAACAACTCTGACAATGTATTAAAAAAAACTCTAATTTTCTGTTAAAATTAATAATAAAATAAATAATTAATAATATAGTTGTGATGGAAAAATTTTGACCAGCTCAGCTTGTAGTACAAGTGAATGAACAGGTCCTTATCGCAATAGCAATATTGTAAATTGCCATTGAGGAACATGGTGTAGAACTAGTTTACCTGAGATACTTTCATTGTCCGATGTTCAAATGAGAGAGCAGAGCTGGAATTGCGGATCGCCTCAGAGAATGGGAGGCCGGGTCTTCTCTAGCGACAGCCCACACCTTTATATTTTTCTCCTCTTACTAAGCGGAGGACAGCTACCCTCTTAAAAACTGGCTAGTGATTCATCTTTCACATCTCCAGTCTCTCAAGTTAATTATAAATGAATCACCTAGACTCAAATTAATAGTTCAAAGAATCTTTTACATCTGAAAATTTATTTTAAATACAGAGAAAAATTAGGTAGAATTTTCTTATGATCCCCTTGTAAAGGGCAGAAAGAAACTTTGCAGTAGATAAACAATAATAAATTATTCAAAGCAAAAACACTGGAGAAGAAAGATAAATGTGTAGATAGAGCTGAGTGGAGTTTTTGTGCTGGAGGAGCACCAAACTATATGCAATTTATTTCAGGTTGATTACAAACTCAAAATTAATTACGTTTGCCTAAAGAGTCAGGAATATGGACAGTTAAATAATTTCACACTTAAATAAGATGAAACTCAGATTTGGGGAATTTTACCTTGAGTTTTTGGGGGATTGTTCAAACTGAAGAAATAATTTACAGATGGGATGGAATGAACCCAGATAAACCCACATATATTGTTACCCTCAATTAGCTTTCTTCATTTAGAATCTAAGACTTAAGGGGCAGGGACAGCGGGGCCTGAAACTCACCTCTTTTTTTTTTTTAAAGCGTTACTGTAATTCAAATAACATTGCCCCTTCTTCCAGCACCAGCTAATCATTCTGACATCAGCATCACCCGTGTGCCAAGTAGTAGCAGATGTCTGGGACTTTGCAGGTTGGCTTCCTAACTGAGAAGAGATCAGTGACACAGAGATTGGCTACATTTCAAGTGTACCTTGTTTCATTTACAGATATAAAGAAGTCCTGCAACAGAGATGGTCAAACAGCAGGGAGGGTGATCTTTTCTGACAAGAATTTCAGCCCAACACTAGCGCCCAGTTCCCAGGGAACAACTGTGACTCAGTAATGGACTCGAAGGAGAGACCAAACCAAGCAGCAAACTCCCCTGCTCTTTTCATAGATCTATCTCTCCAGAAGCGGTCTCTGTCGGAAGCTTACATAACCAAAACACGACCACAGCATCTCCCCCCAGGACTGAACATTCACTCACACACTAAAGGAAAAGAATCTGGAAAACTGTGCAACAACGACATCTAGTGACAACTGCCATAATATTAACAGACAATTAAGGCCTGGGATTTAGAGAAAGCATGGAGGGGGAGAGAAAAGGGAATGACAAGCCCTAGTTCACAGGGCTAGTTTAACTGTCTTGCAGCCCTGTTAAATGTGGTCTGCTCAAGCATGACACAATGGTTAAATGAATATATATCAGGGACTAGAGGAATGCAATGTTTATCCGTGATTAAATTTGTATGTGTCACTGCTTGTAGTGGTGAAAATAAGTATCTGCCACAGATGTGAAGGTTACATGGGTAACGTGCCAACACCTAGAGCAAGAAAATAAATATCTTTCATTAAACGTTTATGTCACTGATAGGAGATGGATTAAATAGATATCCTTCAATGGGGTGATGGGAAAATTGGTATATATGAGGAAGCCTCTGCACAAAGCCATCCATGCTTCAGACTGTCCACTGAATTGTTTATACATCACATAAATATTTACTTGCACAGACAAAATTATGTGATGTCTCTTGGAAGACAATTTTTGTATACATTATTGTGTACAGGAGCCAGTTTATAAATATATCAGGGCAGATATGTGACATTCAGCCAGAGACAAGATATGGTACACAATGTCTGTGGCTGATTTGATGACACATACAATGTGTTCATTGTTATGGATGGGCAAATTTGTTTGCCTACTTCTTGAACATCAACATTTGAAGAGTTAGATTCAGACTTAAGAACATAAGAATTGGCCATACTTTGTCAGGCCAATGGTCCATCAAGCCCAGTATCCTGGCTTCTGACAGTGACCAGCGCCAGATGTTTCAGAGGCAGACCATAACAGGGCAATTTATCAAGTATCCATCTCCCATCATCCACTCCCTGCTTTGGGTAGTTAGGATACCTAGAGTAAGGGATTGCATCCCTGACCATCTTGACTAATAGCCATCGATGGATCTATCTTCCACGAACTTATCTCACTCTTTTTTGAACCCAGTTAAAGTTTTGATCTTCACAACATCCACTGGCAAAGAGTTCCACAGGTTCACTGTGTGTTGTATGAAGTAGTGCTTCCTTATGTTTATTTTAAAACTGATGCCTATTAATTTCTTTGACCCCTGGGTCTTGTGTTCCCTACTAACTGTCTCCACACCATTCATGATTTTATAGACCTCTATCATATCCCCCCTTATTCATCTCTTTTCCAAGCTGAACAGTCCCAGTCTTTTTAATCTCTCCTCATATGGAAGCTGGTCCCTACCGCTAATAATTTTTGTTGCATTTCTCTGCACCTCTTCCAATTCTAATATACACCGCTATCTCGATATAAGGTGACCCGATATAACACGAATTCGGATACAACGCGGTAAAGCAGTGCTCCGGAGGGGGGGGTGGGGGAATGCACATTCCGGTGAATCAAAGCAAGTTCGATATAATGCAGTTTCACCTATAACGCGGTAAGATTTTTTGGCTTTGGAGGACAACGTTATATCGAGGTAGAGGTGTATATCTTTTTTGAGATGGGGTGACCAGACCAGCACACGGTATTCAAAGTGTGGTCATTTATATAGTGGCATTATGATATTTTCTGTCTTCTTATCCATCACTTTCTTTGTTAGCTTTTTTTTTTTTTTTTTAATAAGAACTGCCACTACACATTGATCAGAGGTTTTCTGAAAACTATTTCCAATGACTCCAAGACCTCTTTCTTGAGTGGTAATAGCTAACTTAGACCCCATCATTTTGTATGTGTAATTAGGATTATGTTTTTTCAATGTGTATTACCTTGCACTTAACACTTAATTTCATCTCTCATTTTGTTGCCAAGTCACCCAGTCTTGTAAGATCCCTTTGCAAGTCTGCTTTTGGACTGAACATGAATGCTGCTTGGTTCACATACCTGTTTAGGAGACATTGTGAGAAAGGGGCCAAAGAGAAGAGGCACTGCGGAAAGAATGAAAACAGGTTGAAGCCACAAAGCCCAGGATTCAGCTAAGGAATGAACTTCCAAATGGGACAAAGCTAATCCAGACACTCTAGGAAATGCTACAAAACCTCCCTTTTTATCCAAGCCTTTCCACTCTAACAAGAATGACATTCACAACCTCATTGCCTCCATCTGCCTGCCCACATCCTCCCATGGAAAAACCCAACATACTACAAAAGAATCTAATGAAACCCTACCTCAAGGAGAGCTTTTATACCCCCAACAAATGTTCAGACTGCATAAAATCCATTAGGGACTTCCTACTGGTGATCAATTTAATGTGGAAGGCACTCAGACCCAATGGTGATGGGCAACCATATATAAACTTTAAAATAGTCTAAGTGTATTTATTCATTCTGGCACCTGGTCAAGTACTCTCGGGAAGCTTGGTACTTGTCTGAAAAACAGGAATGGGCAGCAACTACTAGAATATGCAGATGACATGGTGGCCACGGACTTGGTCTTCCATCACCCAAAGATTCATAAGCAGAGCTAGTGCAGCCCAGATGGTCTCATTAGGACTGGTATTGATCATGTTCTCATTAACAATGGCTGGCACTCAACAGCCATGGATGCATGAATTGGCAGAGGAACTGAACTTGACACTGATCATTCACTTCTGCTGAGAAGAGGATGCATGCGACTTCAAAAAGACAGCCAGTTAATGGGATGAAATTAGTCAATTCAATCCAAAGCTCTTATTACAACCTAGCTATCAGACACCTCTCTATTCTGAACTATGTAAGGCCATTGAAACAGAGGTTGAAATCTCACTCCCTCTGTCCTTTGATAAAGAATAGTGTTGTTTTAAGTCTTTAGTATCGACCACTGGCCCTTCAGTGCTGGGGCCTCAGTCCTTCCAACACCATCTGTGGATCAGTGAGAAGATACTCAGAGCAGTTGGAGCTAAGAAAAAAGTGAGGCTATGATTTGAGTCTTCAAAGACACATTTACCTAGAGGAAAAGCAGAGACTCAACGGGTTTGACTTTGGAATATCAAGTCATTGTGTGAGAAAGATCAGGAATGATTGTGGTCAACTCAGGCAGCCAGTTTTGAACAGGCTGCCACCAGGCGTGGTCTCCACACCCTCAATTCAACCTGGAGGTGCTTATGTGGGAATGTGGCACCAGCTTCTCCAGTAAAAAAATGGGGATCATTGAATCATAGCATATTAGGGTTGGAAGAGACCTCAGGGGGTCATCTAATCCAACTCCCTGCTCAAAGCAGGACCAACCCCAACTAAATCATCCCAGACAGGGCTTTGTCAAGCCGGGTCTTAAAAACCTCTAAGGATGGAGATTCCACCACCTCCCTAGGGAACCCATTCCAGTGCTTCACCACGCTCCCAGTGAAAGAGTTTTTTCCTAATATCCAACCTAGACCTCCCCCACTGCAACTTGAGACCATTGCTCTTTGTTCTGTCATCTGCCACCCCTGAGAACAGCTGAGCTCCATCCTCTTTGGAACCCCCCTTCAGGTAGTTGAAGGCTGCTATCAAATACCCCCTCATCCTTCTCTTCTGCAGACTAATAAGCCCAGTTCCCTCAGCCTCTCCTCATAAGTCATGTGCTCCAGCCCCCTAATCATTTTCGTTGCCCTCTCCAATTTGCCCACATCCTTTCTGTAGTGGGGGGCCCAAAACTGGACGCAATACTCCAGATGTGGCTTCACCAATGCCGAATAGAGGGGAATAATCACTTCCCTCGATCTGCTGGCAATGCTCTTAATAATGCAGTCCAATATGCCATTAGCCTTCTTGGCAACAAGGGCACACTGCTGATTTTCATCCAACTTCTCATCCACTGTAATCCCTGGATCCTTTTCTGCAGAACTGCTGCTTCGCCAGTCAGTCCCCAGCCAGTAGCGGTGCATGGGATTCTTCTGTCCTAAGTGCAGGACTCTGCACTTGTCCTTGTTGAACCTCATCAGATTTCTTTTGACCCAATCCTCCATTTTGTCTAGGTCACCCTGGACCATATCCTTACCCTCCACATATCTACCTCTCCCCCAGCTTAGTATCATCTGCGAACTGGCAGCATCAGACTAACTGATGGGAAGATCTCAAGATAATCCTCAATTGTCCATCGTCTGCAGTTGCTCTTCCAATGTGAAGAAGGGCCAGAAGTTCTGGTAGCAGCCCCTTCCTTTGACCAAGAAGAGATTTCTTCTGTAGTTCATAAACTGAAGTCTGGGAAGTCATCAGGGGTTTGTCACGTCCCCCCCTGAGCTGCTGAAAGCAGGCAATAGTATTGTTGTAGTGTGGATACATAGGGTCTTCCAGACCATCTGGCATACCATTCCGATGACTGGAAGAAGGGAGTTATTCTGCCTCTGTTTAAAAAGGGAGGCAAGGATGAATGTAGCAACTAGAGAGCTAGCATGTTCTTCTCAGCCCCAGTGAAAGTCTTTGCTTCTGTGCTGATGTCTTGAATCAACAACACACTTTGTGGCAAAGGCTGGGATACTCAGCATGGCTTTGAACATGGCCATTCCACTGTCAACTCTATCTTTACAATCAAACATCCTGATCCAGATTACAACTAGATCAGTATTAATGTGTTTGGATAGGACACTGAGCAGGTGGCAGCTTTCAAATACTTAGGCAGCTTCACAGATTGTCTTGGAGGATGCTCGAAAGATGTGGACAATCATATAGCAGCAGGTGCTACAATAGTGTGAGTCCTTCAGTGGCCTCTGTGGGCGATGCCATGACATCAAGCTTGCTATGAAGCTGTGGAGCTATAGAACTGTATAGGAAGTCTGGTTGTGTGGAAGTGAAACATGGACTTTGAGGAAGGCTGAATACCTGACATTTTCGATTCTTGTCGCCATTAACTGCCCCGTATTAAGGAGGCAGAAGAAGATCAGAAATGAGGATATTTGAAGGTGACCCCAGCAACTGCCTCCAGCAGCACTATTTCAGTTCCAGCAGCTTTCTTTGGGTGGACATTTATAAGAATGGAAGACCAATGAATTCCAAATCATGTGTACCAAGAAACGCTGCTCCACTGCCAGTGATCATATGGGCACCAAAAGCTTTGCTGGTGTGATGAGATTGAATATTTAGTTTACACCAATAACTGGCACTCAGACCACCTGAAGCATCTTGCCAGAGATTGGTGTGGGGAGTGCTCAGTTTGCAAGGAGGCCACAAGCCTTTAGGAGTTGCCATGATGATAATTTCCTTATTTTTTTCCCCTCTCTTCCCTTTCTGCTCCTTTATTCATTCATACTCTCTCTGTATACACACACACACACACACACACACACACACACACAACAGGGAAAGAGGGTGAGAGATATATAGACTGGCATCCACTCATACCACCCAATTGTATATCTGTTACTTTAGGTCCCAATTTTTATTGCTTTGTAGAGCTCGTTGACAATTTTTGATCAAAACCCAGCACCACAACCGCCTTTTTTAAAATGAAAATTCTCTGAAAAAGTTTTCATTAAAAAAAAAAAAAAAAAGAATTCCAATTTTTCAGCAAAAAACACTGAAAATAAAAATGATAATGATGTTTTTCAAAGTCAACATAAATTCATTCCTGCCCCTCCCTCCTTTTTCTCTTATTTTGTCGTTCTATTCCCTATTTCCCTTTTGCCTCTGAGAAGGAGGAGGTAGGTTTCAAAGTCCAGGGGGCAATCCATACCAGTGAGGGGTGTGTCACCACCTGCCCTGCAACCTAGAGGGCCCCATAATGCTTTGCTGTTGTAGCTTCTAATCTTGGTCACCCACAAACAGCTTACAGTATACAGGACACACCCTAATTTATAGCTACTGCCCTGGTCCAGCAGCTCTGACCCCAGCAGCTGGTCAGCAACGCTACAGGCACACTCTGGCTTCCAGCAGCCTTGGCTTTTACTTGCAGGGTGCCCCCAACCCACTCCCAGTCCCAGATTTTCCCCAAAATGTGTTCTACATGGCCCAGTACTCTCCTGGATTCTTCAGATATTTAAGGTGTAAAGGGTCAATATTCAAAGGTTTGTTACTTTAACTGGAGTTACCAAACAGTTCACTTTAAACACAGCCCTGGATTAGTTTAGATTAAAAACAAAACAAAAGAAGATAGGATTAAGTGGATTCAAGCATCTGGTATTAAAATCAGAAATGGTTAAAAGCGAAATCAAGGTAAAATGCTTTCTAGTAGCTAAAAATTAACAAGCTAGACTTGGTTCAAGGTGAAATCCTCACCAGCAAAATGGCTGACCAAATTCTCAGGTCAGAATCTCCCCACAAAGTCAAAGGGCTGACTCCTTTGTCTTCTTAGGTGAGAGAGTGAGAAAGAAAACCTGGGATGTTTTTGCCCCTCACTTTTATAGTCCGGACACCCTTTGAAATGCATTTTCCTATGGGTTACCCCTAGATAGAGTTAATTCCAGCTGTGAGGGAGGAGACATGGATTCTAGCAGTAAATGGTTCCATGGTGGTGGTTGCTGAAATGCAGATCAATCTATTCCTGCCCCATCTTGGTTACCAAATAATGGCCATTTGACAGGTGTTTGCCAATCAACTTTGATGGCACTTGGATAAGGTATCAGCTTGTCCTTTGTCTTTGAGAAACCAGTTTAACCCCTACACAGACTTATCTGGTAAACACACTGTAGTCAACATTTCAGCTTATGTTTAAGTGAATATTAATTTTGTACATACATTACACAAGAATATTGATGATCAATGTGTCGTTAGTTTTTAAATGATACCTCACGGCATATTACTTACAATAATGTATAGGGTGTGAAAGGGAGTGTTTTCAGTCATGGGGGGACTAAAAAAAACATTGGGTTTTTTGCACCTTAAAAAACTGGAAAACTTCAAAAGCTGAAGGTTTTGAAAAAGCAATATTTTTCCCATTAAACGTACTTACCATATTTGCTCAACTAACAGGATTTCAGCAATGCACAGGAGCCCCTATCAGGAATAAGGGCCTCATTGGGGTGCTCTGTATCCTACCAGAAGAAGTCCTTATAACACTGGCAGGCTTGTCACAGTCTATACGGATCTAGTATTTTGTCAGAATAAGAATGTTAATATGTAGCTCTGATATAGCATCTCACCAGTAAAACTCAAAGTGCTTTGCAAATGAGGTCAATGTCATTATCCCCATTTTATAGATGGGGAAACTGAGGCCAAAGGCCCAACCAACAGGCCCGGGGTAGAGCTAAGAGTAGAACTCAGGTCTCATGGGTGCTAGTGTAACCCACACACCTCCTGGGTGTGGTATTCTGTCCCATCTCGTGTCAGTGAGACCACTTAGAGAGAGAGAGAGATTAATGAGTTTGGTCTGTAGCCTTAGCTAATAGCCATATGGCTTTTAGCTCATGCAGTAGAGGCTCATGCACTAAACTCCAGGGAGCCAGGTTTGATCCCGCCCGCCAATGACCTGGGTCTGTTGACGTTACACTAGTCCTATGCTCTATTCATTAGTCCACACTACTATCCCGCTAGCACATTTTAGAACGTGCCTCTAATATCTTCTGGGTTTGTATGTCTGCTAGAATGCACCAAAATCCCTAATTGAATTGACTATCCATAATACGATGAATATATCTGAAAATAAGTTAAGAATCTTTAGCCAACGGCACCATAGGGTTGCATAGCAATCTGAAAGAAAAGTATAGAACCGACAGTAACTTTTCAAGGACAAGCATGGCAGAAATTTCTCTTTAACTTCTAATAAGATCTTAGGGGAAACAAATGAATAGCTGACAGTGTACGTGCATCCAAAGAAAAAAAATTTCCTACAGCTCTTTGCTGAAGTATTTAAAACCCTGACTATAACGAAGAAGCAAGTCACAGTAGGAAAGATGAAACATCCATCAAGGAGAGAGAGTCACTGATTACAAATCTGAGCAAGTGAAATGTCCATCAACCACAGAAAGCCAGAGGAACTGGGCTTTGTGGCTAGGGAGGGGAGATCTATATGAACCAAGTCATGGGGCAAGTCATGGGGCCCAAGGAGAGCCCTCCATTGCTGCTTTTCCAACTCATGAGTTGAACAATATCCACAGCCTCTATTCCCCCCTCACTGTTGAGGCCAATGAATCCATAAAAACATGGATGGTCCATTCCAGGGCCAGCATACGGGGGACTGCTGCAGAGAGTCCTTCAGCTATGTTCTATGACTGCAGACGCAACCCCTGTATGGCTCTGCCTCCCTACCTCCCATCCAACCCCAATAAGTGATGTAAGTTGTGTCGAGAGAGAGACTTGCCCTGCTCCTCAACTCTTAGGTGAAATTCATCCCTCTGATGCCCTAACCCATATAGCTCAAGATATGTGCACTTTAGCCGTTAAAACGCCTTTTAGAATAAAATGTCCTTGTAGATTTTTCAGAAGTATTCAAAGTCTGGCCTGCGCTAAAGGATATTATTCAAGGAAGCTGGAGATACAGAAACATTTTTTCTCACAAGAGGCTGCTACGAGAAAGATGATCACATTATAGAAACTGAACCCTTGTCCTTATGACAAGGCATCACCACTGGTAAGACACTAACTTGAAAGTTATGGGTCGGATTTTCAAAAGAGTTGGCTTAACTCTTCTCCCATTGAAACTGATGCAAAGTTAGGATCTGACCCTTAGATTCTAATATACATCATTCAGAGACTAAGGCCACGTCTACGCTTATTGGGGATCGATGCTGCTGCGATCGATGCAGCGGGGGTTGATTTAGCAGCTCTAGTGAAGACCCACTAAATTGACCACAGATTGCTCTCCCGTTGACTCTGGTACTCCACTGGAACAAGAAGAGTAAGGTACGTTGATGGGAGAGCGTCTCCTGTCGATAGAGTGTGGTGTAGACACCGCAGTAAGTTGACCTAAGCTATGTTGACTCCAGCTATGTTATTCACGTAGCTGGAGTAGCGTAACTTAGGTCGACTTGCTCTGGTAGTGTAGGCATGGCCTAAGGTCAGAAGGGACCATTATGATCATCCAATCTTTCCTTCATAACACAAAGATCACCACCTAGTAATTTCTTCATCAAGCCCTTAACTTCTGTTTAAACTATATAGTATCAGAGTAACATATATGGACTCCACCATCCTAGAGTCTGATCCTACCAACACGTACAGCAGTGGCCAACTGCACTCCTGTGAGGTATCTCTCCCCGAGTCAAACATGACAAACCACATGAATAAAGTGACTCATGTTTGCAGGATTCGACCTATACGTATGAAGGCTATTTCTAAGCCTGGGCAAACTGTGCTGTTATATGCAGATTCCAAGTTAGCTTTAATGGTGGTGTGTCTTTTTCCTCCTTCTACCCCATCAACCCCAAAGGTGTTCATAAAAAAAGTAAAAACACAACAGATCCTGATCTGAGCAGGCACGTTTACACAAAGGAGTTTGCATTCTGTACCAAAGTTCTTCGGTCTTTAAGTCCCCAGAATGCCAGCAATGAGCAATAATGTGTCCTTGTGTGCTTGTTTCTATGAGACATGTTTTCTTCCAGGATTTGTGCTGGTGATCATCTCTAGAATAGGATCTGATGTGCCACAGATGTTACTCTCAAAAGCCCTTTTTCAGTAAGTGACAAAGTAAATTTAAACATCTCCTCAATGTAGCTGTTTTTCATTTCAAGGGATGAGTACTGAGAAATGAGGCTTGTCATCCCCCCACCACTCATTTTGTGGCTGATGAAACAAAGTAAATGCTTTAATGGGCCTTCTAAGTAGGTAATGGACCTGGAGTGGGCATTCTGATGCATTCTAATGAGTAACATATATATGGATGCTTGGCTATGTTTTTTCCTCTGTATACACATGAAAAAACTTGCAATTTTGTTTGGAAATCAGCAGCCTATTTATATGTGCCAATGGCATCAATGCTAGATTTGCTTATGCATTTAAATATCCCTATTTTAAAACCGAATCCAGCCATTATTTAATTGGTAGAGGCACTTAAACATAGAATGTGTTCTTTATTAACCGCTAAAGAACTCAGGTCAAATTAGGTATGATTTTCTATGAAATAATTAATACAGGCTCAAATCTTTTTGAATTCTCCAGTGGAAATCAAGAGAGATACAAGCTTTAGTAAGATAAATAACTAAATGAAACTATCAAAATTGACGTGCATATTCACCACTTAAGTGCAGCTCCAAATACTAGGTGCTTGAGCCGGTAAGTGTCAATTTGATATAGACTTCTAAAGTTGACATACTCCAGAAAGGAAAACTAAATAGATCACTAAAATGAACCCTTCTTGAATATTTCTGATTAGTATTAATTTTTATCCTAGCTTCAAATGATTGTCACTGACTGTCTCTTCCCAGTATTTTATTCCATATGGATGGGATTTTCAAGAGTGTTCTGGGTTGGTCTAATTCTGCTCACACTGACTCATAGAGTTTAAGGTCAGAAGGGACCATTATGATCATCTAGTCTGACCTCCTGCACAACGCAGGCCGCAGAATCTCACCCACCCAAATCCATGACCTATGCCTGAGTTACTGAAGTCCTCAAATCGTAGTTTAAAGACCTCAAGGTGGTTTAAAGACCTCAAGGGAGTTTCACCATCAACTTCAGCAGAAGCAGGGTCAGTCAATGCTCAGCACTTTTGAAACTCCCACCTTAAGGGCCCAATTCAGCACCCTTCTCTCCCAGGGACTGCATTGAGTGAGGGGGAGCTGAATTCCTTGTAGAAAGTGCTCCTCACTTTGCAGGCAAAAGGCTGGGAAAGATGGTAAAGGGAAGGTGCCTGCCTCTGAGCCAAGGAAAAAGAAGGGGCAGATAAATCCAAGTCATCTTTGGCCTGGAAGAGACCCCAAAACCAAGTATTTTCCTGAATAGAAACCTAAGCGACCTTCCCCACTGTCATGGAACAGATGTTGGAAGGGCGTCTTCTGATGCAGAGTTTGGAAGTATTTCCCATAGTTTGGAGGGGTTTGTGTCTGGGATTTTGGTTCAGGCCCAACAAAATAAACCATGTACCAAACAATGTGGAAAAACTGGAAAGAATTCAGAGAAGAGATTTGTAGAAATGAGTTGAGGCCAAAAATACATGATTTACAATGGGAGGCTTAAGGAGAGTATTCATCTGGCTCATTGTAGAGAGGACTAAGTGGTTATCTGATCACAGTCTATAATTGCCTATACACTAGGGGTGGGGGGAATATTTCTGATACTAGAAATCTCTTTAATCTAGTAGATAAAGGCATAACAAGATGCAGGGGCTGGAAGATGAAACTAGTAGGCACTGTTATAACAAATGATGAGTACACTGAATGCAAATCAAATTATTAGGATGGAGCTGAAAGGGCCATAGTGAATTCTGACCAAAAACACTGAAGTGGCTTATCAGCAGTCTAGCTAAACTAATTTTTCCATGTTGTTGGCTGGGAACTAAGGCAGGGAACTCACAAGTGTTCATAATTTGTTTGGGAGATAACCTATAGTTCCCACAATGTGCAAACAAGAATAGCCAGGAAAAAGAAATTTTGAAGCTTCAATTAATAGTGATAACATCAGAGAGCTTTGAAGATTAAACTCTGCCATACCAACAGCAAAGGTTTACGGGAACTGAAGCTTAAATGCAAAAATACACAGCACAGCCAGGCAAAGGACATTTTCTCTGGGAATCCAAGCAGAAATGTCTGCCTCTCAGCACCTTGTCAACAGATGGCCTTGCCATGTTTCCAGGAACAGGCACTGGAAACAAGCACATTTTAGACACAGCAAGTCAACAGCCTAATGGTATGTGACACCTTCTTAAATCATTTCCGTAATAGCTTGGGAAGTGTGGCTGCTATTAGGGCTTGGTGAGGATTGGGATTTAATGTGAATATACAAATTAAAGTATTCAACAAACACAGAGGTAAGTCAAGGTTCAGCATAGACCTTGCTGTCAACAAACAACCATAAGCTCTCTCGCCTCTCCTGTTTGCCATTGATTTCATTCGAGAACAAATTCAACAGGTTACAACAGGCATTGCAGGGCTCAGCAGTACACTGGAAGATTTAGATTTTGCGACCACTGCTCTTCTAAATGACAGCTCAACCAGCATGCAGGCAAAGACCAACAGGCCATGTAGTGTCACAAGAGAGATGGAGCTAATCATCAGTTATGACAAAAAAATCTTGAAGACCAAACTATGAAACTTCAACTGAAGTGTGATTTCCACCTTAACATATGGATGTGAAAGGTGGAAATCCATCAAAGGAATACCCATCTAAATGCCTTGGAAAGCAAGTGCCATAGAAAAATACTAGGTATTAATGGAAAGAATATATAAAAATGCCAATATTCATTAAAGAGGTGAACACCACTTATCTCTAAAAAGCTGTCTAGAACAGAAGATGGAAATATTTAAGACTTATGTTAAGAAGTCGGAGCGTCTGCCATGGCAGGCATACCATTCGACTCCTAGAGGAACCAACCAACAGAATCAGTTTGCTGAACACTGCTCAGAGGGGAGACGGGGTTATGGGGGGAAACCTATGGGACTTACCCAAAGACATGCAAACAGCAACCCAGCCAAAGCTTTGTTCACGCCCTAAGCGATATCTGACAGAGCAGGAAGGACTCAGCGCAAACCACACTAAGTAACTTCACAAGAAGAGATTTTCAAAGGCATCAATGAGAATTAGGTGCCCAAATCCCAGTGACTTTCAAAACCGAGTTTGGCCAGCATCTAACTGCCCTTTGTACCACCAATAATCCACCCCTGTTAAATACCACTGCATTAGAGAGTGCAAACCATACCAAATAGTATCATAAATCAAAGGCATGAGATCATATCTCTCAGTGGTAGGAATCCACCAATTCAGTTCACAGATATGGCCATCACCTTAGCAAATAATAGCAAATGACTGATTCAATCAACAGTTATCTTACCTCTGGGCAGGCTGTTCTGGGGTTGCTGGATAGAGGGGGATGCTTTAAGAAGAGCTATATTAAATTCTGTCATTGCTAAAGTCGAGCATCAATATAGTCTTTGATTAAATTTAGCCTTCTTTTTCTTTGTCTGTGAAATGCTGGCAGACAGATTATGATTTCCTTGGAATTCGTCATTACTTCAAATTGTGACTAAGCTCAAACAATCCCTGACTGCAGCAGCCAGACACAATCATAATGCAAATAATAAAACTTTTCCGGCACACACTGGGAGTTACTGAAATATTGAGACATCTGATAATAGGTTTTACTCCAACCATTATTGAATGAAGGCAAATCACTTCGTAAAGCAATAAACTTCATTTCCTCATTAATGACAATGCTAGGAGTTCACCATTTCAAGGAAGTTTGCCGAAAAAGATGAATTGTAGTGAAAGGTGAATGGTGCTAAACGGCTAAATGGGAAACATTTATCTGGCATTAGTCTACATGACAGAAATTAGCATTGTTTCAAGAGTTTAGCAGCAGACAGATTTATTATCATGCTCAGTATATAAAGCAGCAACTTCTGAATGTTTATGTTTTCTTGCTGGAAAATAATTCTTAAATTATGACTATGTTAATTTTTACCTCTTAAGTGTTTTAAAAGAAGACACACAAGGAATGGGAGCCAAATATTTGGAAAGTGGTAATTGATGAAAGTGACCTGCCAGGAGGAATGGTAATGGACAACTAATGGGAGAGGATCACATAGGGGCCAAAGAGACATGATAAGCCCCAAACCTCCACCCCTGCCTGCCCCTTTCCTAGATTCTGAGGCCAGAAGGGACCACTGTGTTCACATGTGCCAGCAATGCCCCTCTGCCATGTACATTGGCCAAACCGGACAGTCTCTCCGCAAAAGAATTAATGGACACAAATCTGACATCAGGAATCATAATACCCAAAAACCAGTGGGAGAACACTTTAACCTGTCTGGTCATTCAATGACAGACCTGCGGGTGGCTATTTTACAACAGAAAAACTTCAAAAACAGACTCCAATGAGAGACTGCTGAGCTGGAATTGATATGCAAACTAGACACGATCAACTCAGGATTGAATAAGGACTGGGAATGGCTGAGCCATTACAAACATTGAATCTATCTTCCCTTGTAAGTATTCTCGCACTTCTTATCAAACTGTCTGTACTGGGCTATCTTGATTATCACTTCAAAAGTTTTTTTCTCTCTTACTTAATTGGCCTCTCAGAGTTGGTAAGACAACTCCCACCTGTTTATGCTCTCTGTATGTGTGTATATATATATATATATATCCTCAATATTTATTCCACTCTGTATGCATCCGAAGAAGTGGGCTGTAGTCCACGAAAGCTTATGCTCTAATAAATTTGTTAGTCTCTAAGGTGCCACAAGTACTCGTGTTCTTTTTGTGTTCATTTAGTGTGACCTCAGAGGTCATAGAACCGCCCCAAAATAATTCCTAGAGCATTTCTTAAAAAAATCCAATCTTGATCTAAAAAATGGTCAGTGACGGAGAATCTGCCACAATCCTTGGTAAATTGTTCCAATGGTTAGTTATTCCCACCCTCATAAATGTACACCGTATATCCAGTCTAAATTTGTCTACCTTCAACTTACAGCCATTGTACCAGGTTATACCTTTCTCTTCTAGACTGAAGAGCCCATTATTAAATACTTGTTTCCCATCTGGGTACATATAGACTCATCATGGCAGCCCTTAACCACCTCTTTGTTAAGCTATATAGATTTTGCTCCTTGAGTCTATCACTGAGGTAGCTTCCAACCCTGAAGGTGGTGAGAACGCAACCACTCACTGCTTCTAGGGGGACACAGGGACTGGGGTTATGTCTGGCCTTTGTATGGGGGTGAAAGTGGTGAAAGGCTCCCCTATATACCCACAGGCTAGGCACAATCTAGTCTTTAACTATTCGGTGTGAACTACTAGCCTCACTGAAGTCAGTGGGAGTTTTTCCATTGACTTCAGTGGGGCCCGTATTTCATCCTACAGGTTTCTTCTGGCGAGAGAGGGAATGAAGCTCAAACACTATCCATAGCATCACCATTAGGGGACACACTTCGCTTTCACAGACCCAATATAGAGTCATAGACTTTAAGGTCAGAAGGGACCATTATGATTGTCTAGTCTGACCTCCTGCACAACCAGGGCCGGCTCCAGGGTTTTTGCTGCCCCAAGCGGCGAGAAAAAAAAAAAAAAAGCTGTGATCGTGATCGGCGGCAGCTCCACTGCGCTGCTTTCTTCTTCGGCGGCAGGTCCTTCCCTCGGAGAGAGACTGAGGGACCCACCGCCGAATTGTCGCTGAAGAGCCCAACATGCCGCCCCTTACTCTTGGCCTCCCCAAGCACCTGCTTGCTGGGCTGGTGCTTCGAGCTGGCCCTGTGCACAACGCAGGCCGCAGAATCTCACCCACCCACTCCTGCAACAAATCCCTAACCTATGTCTGATCCACTGAAGTTCTCAAATCATGGTTTACAGACTTCAAGGTGCAGAGAATTCTCCAGTAAGTGACCCGGGCCCCATGCTGCAGAGGAAGGTGAAAAACCCCCAGGGCCTCTGCCAATCTGCCTTGGAGGAAACTTCCTTCCCGACCCCAAATATGGCGATCAGCGTGGCAATGCCTCACCAAAGAATGCGAGAAACAGAGGTTGTGGGGCTCAGTCAAGCCAACACTCAAAGACAATGCAAAGGGAAGCAGCAGATGCCATTCCTTATTGCTGCCAGTTTAATGGCTTGATAACGCTACCATCAAATCGAGCCAGATACTGTCATTATTTGTCACCTGTACATGCATAGCCTATAATTTAGCACGCTCCAATTCACCTTGAATGAACAGAGATGAAGCAAAGTCATTTACAATGTGCTAGCAGCTGCTTGCCAGGCAATTAGAATGCTTCCAAAAAATGGACAGAACTCATTTCTATTCTTCCTCCACTGTTAAAAATGTAATTTAACTCCATGCTGTGCTGTGAGTTTATCTGATTTTATTAAAAGGAAAAGAAACTCAAATTGTTTTCCATAAACAAGGCCTGGTGTAATTTTCTCGTGTCTCGCTTGTCTCCTGTTGGTAAATTAATGTACTTGCAATTGGAAGGATGGAAGAGGCAGTGATGATCAACAAGTCCAGCATATCTAGTCTTATCAAGTAAATAATTGCAGATGCCCTTGTGTTGATAAAATAGTGCTTTGGAAATAAAACCAATTGTGAAATAAACTTGCTGTGACATTTAATTCAACTCTTTTTCAAGCAGCAGATGGCAGAACAAATACCCCGAGCCAATGTCATCCGCGAGGGCGGTTTACTTCATATTGACTCCCCAAACTTACCTAGAAGGGAGAGCAAACTGTTTCCTGTGTGGGAATCAGCCACCCACACCTGCGTTGGGGAAGAAGTCAGGGGGTAATACACATCACATCTCTACTCCCACACTAAGCCCTATCAGAAAAAAATTGGCCTTGGGTTACATTAATTTTTCTGTGCTCACCCTGACCCCTCTTCACTGGGAGTTCCCAGCTCCTTTTTTACGTAAGGCCTTGAGCAATGTTTGCCTGAGAAAAAAAACTCGGGTTGCCAGACCTAATGGAATTTCCATCAACTCTCACCTTAAAAGCTAATTTCCTTTACAGCGTGTGTGCAACTGGGCTCCATGACCGGTTCAGCAGAGCTCAAACCAAAAGTCTGGATCCAAACTCCCACACAGTTTGCGGGAGTTCAGAGTGGAATGTAGACTTTCTAAATTTTCTGTACTTGTATAGAAGGACAGAACCCAGTCCCCACAGATCCAAATACCATGGAATTTAAGAATGGGTGAATCTGGCTCAAGCTTATCCCTACCTGACTGGTAATGTATAATTTTAGTGGCAACTAGGTACAAATGACTGTTACCATAAGTTCTGTTATTGTGGTAAAAAAAAAAAAAAAAAAAAAATCATTCATTTGTTTCTGTTTGTTTCTACAGTGAGTGAGTGACTCTAGAGGGAGTTTCTTTTTAGTTAAATGAAACTAGGATAGGTTTGATAAAACCTAGACTTTTCATTGGAATCTGAGGACTTTCACACAAATATAAATATTAGCATTTTCAATGCATAATTATTTTTCTTAAGTTGCAAGTTCAATTAATGGAAACTCAATAGCTTGCCCGTTGCTAAACATATCTAATGTGGGTGTGAAATGCATGCAAAGCGCTACCCACAGCGATGGGGCAAGGCCAGATGGCTACAGTAAAGTAGTGAGGAACAGGTATGTTAGCCCCAGGCTAAACAAATCCCTGGTACCATGGTAACCAAATGGCACTTGCTCCAGGTTAATCAAGACACCTGGGGCCAATTAAGATCCTTCTAGAAGGCAGTGGAGATAGCTAGATTGATTGGGACACCTGAAGCCAATCAAGGACTGACTGGAACTAGTTAAAAGCCTCCCAGTTAGTCAGTGTGGGGTGGGTATTAGGAGCTATAGGAGGGATCTGTGCTGTTGGAGGAATGAAGTAGTATGAATCCATATTGAGTGCAAGGAAGGAGGCCCTGAGGTAATTGTGAAGAAGATATTGAGTGGGGGCTGCTGTGGGGAAGTAGCCCAGGGAATTGTACATGTCCTATTTCCAAAAAGTCAGCTTCCATAGCTGCTAATTTTAGGCTCCCTGGGCTGGAGCCTGGAGTAGAGGGCAGGCCTGGGCTTCCCACTCCCCTCCCTGATTAATCACTGATACTGGGAGACAACAGAGACTGTGCAAGGGAGGGTTGTTTCTCCTTATCTCCCTTGCTGGCTTCTGATGAAAATGGCTCAGTAGACTGTGACCCTTGCCTCTAGAGAGAGAAGGGCTATGTGGAGGGTCACCGTGAGCCTCTGAGGCTAGCAAAAATCCATCAGGAAATGCAGGACCCACGGAGTCAAGGACAGAACTTTGTCACACCATGTTCTAGAGTGGTTCTGTGTCAATTCTTTGAAGTGTTGATACACTATTGTTGAGCTGTTACTACTCCAGAAAGATCTTGGAATCTCTGATTAGTTCGCTGAAAACTTCAGCTCATCACACAGCCGCAGTCAAAAAGGCTAACAGCATTAGGGACTCTTAGGAGAGGTATAGAAAATATAATGCCACTATGTAAATCTATGGTGCATCCACACCTTGAATACTGAGCCCTGGTCTACATGGAGGGTGGGGGGGAATCAATCTAAGTTATGCAACTTCAGCTACGTGAATATTCCCTCATGGTTCCCTGGCAAACCTTAGCCCTGTTTGGTCTTTAACCTTCAACCTTTGAATCAATGAGGGAGCTTCAACAGCCATCACATAGCATGGAACCCAAATCCATGGATCTTGCCTTAACCCACCTTGCTCCATACCTCTTCCACTTCACTTGCCAGCTCTGTTCTATCTCCTCTGTCACTCCACTGCCCACAAAAACCTTATTCAGGGCTTTTACACAACCAACCAACCAGGGCCGGCTCCAGGGTTTTGGCCGCCCCAAGCAGCCAAAACAAAACAAAACAAAAAAAAGCTGCGATCGCGATCTGCGGCGGCAGGTCCTTCGCTCCCAGGCGGAGTGAGGGACCGTCCGCCGAATTGCCACCGAATACCTGGACGTGCTGCCCCTCTCCGGAGCCACCGCCCCAAGCACCTGCTTGAGAAGCTGGTGCCTGGAGCCGGCCCTGCATCCAACCCACCCAACGAATCCATCCCTGCTTCTACAGTCCCCTTCCCATTTGTAAACTGAAGTCTCTGACAGCAGTGTTCATACAAACTATTTATAATGCACAGAAGTCAGGCAATTCAAAACTATGGTCCCCACAGCAACTGAGATATGAACCCTTTGCCAAAACAGTTTTGCCATTACTATGCAGTGATTACAAATATATATATTAACACAAACTTATGTCGGCTGAGTTATAGTGGCTTTGGGCATCATATTTTGTTTTTAATTTCTTATCTTGTGTATATACATTTTCAACTATAGTGTTACCTTAACATAGCATTTGATTGCCCTTTGGGAGGCGGTATGAATTGAGGTGGCATTTAATTGCCTTGTTGTTTCCTTTTTTAAAAAGGACAAAGAAAAGGAAAGAAATGAGTGTTAAGTGTAGGCCTATTGAGCTTGGAACAGTTCTGGCATCTAGTGGTTCACAGAGGAACTCTTACCTTTCACCTTGCACCTAATAGACCTTCCTGAAGCAGAGTGAGACATTCTAATAATGAAGAGATCACATATTTCACAGTAAGTTGGCTCTAAGTGCATGGGTAAGATTCCTGGATTCTGATGCTCTTCAAAAGACTGCAGCACTGCCCCCTTCTGCAGTAGGTTCCCCCTGTTGCCAAGAGCCTGGGAGCCATGGGGGAACCCATAGACTCATCAGCCAAGTCTCTTGTCCCCAGAGCATAGAAGAGTGCAATTGCTGCTGACCATTTGGGTACGGCTCCAGTCTGGTTCTTTTTCAGGCTATGTAATAGATGTTTAAGGAGTGCTGTACTTTTGAATTTAACACCAGTACCATGAGCAGCCAGCCAAGTTGTAATGGGCAGCATCTCAGGCTCTCTCTCCACCGCCACCCCTCATTTCCTCCAGTCCAAGCTCCTGAGTCTCTAAAAAATAACCAACCCACACCCTTCTCCCAGTCCCTTGACACCTTGTTCTCCAGCTCCATTCCCAAGTCCCACCTACTGGGGTTTCCTGCTGTTAGGTGTTGATTGTTCAGGCCATCTCTTTGGCTTGCTGGACCCTCTGTTTATACGAGTCAGTTTCAGTCACTTCTTCCATGACTGTATTTATTTCCTCTAGACAGCAAGGTGATGCACACATACCACCTCCTGCACTGTTCCAGGAGCAGTGTTAACCTTTGCATCCAGTGTAGCAATGCACAATACAGAGGGAAACTGAGGCACACCTAGGATTCATAAAAAAAATAGAAGATTCCTATTTATGAAGTAGGCTGGAGGACCACTTCCTCGCATAGGTCTGAAATGTAAGACTTTAGACAAGTCTCATAAATCAGCTTGTGAGAAGGTCGTCTTTACCACTATAACTAAAGTCTTGCACAGAGTGTAACACTGACATTTTGTTAGGAATTAAGACTATTTTAGCCTGGAATGTGTAATTACTAGTCCTTGTGATGAGTGAACCTCAGAAGGTTCAATGTGGTTGAGCCTCCAAGAATCCAATAAATGATAGTCTCTACTTTATGCAGCATGTTTTGAAAGCAGTAACAAAACATTAATAGTCACAATGCTATTTCCTTTGAAGTCAGTGGGAATTCAGCCATTTGCAAAAGTTCACATAAATCTGTGTGAGCCCAATGTGATGGGCAGTTCTCAGGGGACTGACTCTGAGGGTTTTGCAACACTTTTTGCTCAATAGATCCTTGACATCCTTTAGTCAAAGTCCTTAGAGGTGCTTCTGTGCCTGAGTTAGGTGTCTTGTTGCTAATCCTGCTAACCTTTATCAGTTTTGTTGCTCTCCTCTGGAGTCCCTCCAATTTTTCCACGTTTTTCTTAAAGTGTGGTGCCCAGATTTGGACACAATACTCCAGCTGAGGCCTCACCAGTGCTGAGTAGAGCAAGACAATTATGTTGCATGTGTTATAGACAACACCCAAGGATATTAGCCTTTTCTGGAACTGCATTACATTGTTGACTCGGTCAATTTGTAGAACACCCAGATCCTTTTCAGTAGCATTACTGTCTAGACACAGTTATCCTCCAATTTGTACTTATGCATTTGATGTTTTTCCTTCCTCCTTTTAGTACTTTGCACTTGTTATTGAATTTCTACTTTTTAGATACCAATTCTCCAATTTGTCAAGGTCATTTTGAATTTAATCCTGTCCTCCAGCGTGCTTGCAGCCTCTCCCAGTTTGGTGTCATCCACTCCATTATCCAAGTTATTAATGAAAATACTGAAAGGTACTTGACTCATGATTTGCTATCAAATTGGGAGGAAATATCTGCCAGACACCACGATATATGTCCTCCCAATTTGACAGCAAATCATTAGTAACTACTCTGAGTATGCTCTTCCAACCAATTGTGCACCAACCTTATAGTAATTTCATGTAGACAGTCTCATTGGCAAGTCAAGGAAATGTGGTCACGTTGCACTATGTCAGTAGCCTCACTAATATCAAAATAATCACTACATTTACTGCTTTACCCTATCCACTAGGCCAGTAAACCTGTCAAAGAAGGAAATTAGATTGATATTGGCTATTCCTTATTACCGTATTATACTCTAGGTACTTACAAATTGATTGGTTAATAAGTTATTCTAGTATCTTTCCAAGTATCAAAGTCATGCTGGCTGATCTATAATTCCCCAGGTCCTCTTTGTTCCCCCTTCCTAAGATAAATACTAGGATTGCCCTTTTTTATTCCTCTGGAACCTCATCCGTCCTCCAGGAGTTCTCAAAGATAGTTGCTAATGGTTGAGAGATTGTTTCAGCTAGTTCCACAAGTCCCCTAGGATAAATTTCATTAGGCTTTGGTGACTTACACACATCTAACTTATTTAAGTACTCTTTAAACCTTTTCTTTCCTTATCTTGGCTAGTGTTCCTTCCCCCTTGTTGTGAATATGAATTGTGTTAAATATCTGGTCGCCATTAACCTTTTTAGCGAAGACTGAAGCAAAACAGGCATTAAACACCTCAGCTGCCTTTTTACCAGTTATTAGCTCTCCTTTGCCACCATAGTGGAGGGTCTACACTTTCCTTCATCTTTCTCTTGCTCCTAATGTGTATAAAGAACCTCTTATTGTCTTTTATATTCTTTGCTAGGCATAACTGATGTTGTGCCTTTTCCTCCCCTTCGAAATCCCATATAATTCTGCACCACGGCCTACCTATCTGACCATATGTCGTCGTATTCTCAGCTCCTACCCCCAAAACCCAACCCACTCTGCAGCACTAGTGATGCCGGACTCAGTATCTGGTTCCCTCACAACCATCTCTAGTCCTTTCCCCACACTGACTTCTGTGTATGGAATGCACATGGATCATGCTCACTCAGTGGGTAGTTATTCAATATTTCTTTTTATTCTTACTGTTCAATTTGTGATGCTAAGCCTTCTTTACTGCAAGCTATCTGAATGCTGCACTGAATACAGGATTCCTCCTTTCCTAAAGGGCTTTTCTAGGATACTCATGACTAATACTGGAGTGCTTCACAGCCATTAATATATTTATCTTCATAATGCCCCTGTGAGGGGAGGGAATGGTATTATCCCCATTTTACAGTTGGGGAATAGAGGCAAAGAGACTTGGGCCAAAATTGTCAATTGTCTCCACTAATTTTGCGTGCCCAACTTGACTACCCTGATTTGGCAGGTGTCTCAAAGCACAAGATCTAATCAACATCAGCTGCAGTTCTAAGTGCTCAGTTGCGGGTGTCTCAAATGAGGCACTCGCAAAATGAACCACACACACTTAGTTGCCACCTGTAAAACTTTTGTTTAAGTGACTCGTTTGCCATCAAATAGCAACTCTGCCGCAGAATTAGGGATAGAATCCAGTTTTCCAGGCCAGAAGTTAACCTCCTTAACTATGAGACTATCCTTTCTCTTCCTGCCCGGCCTCATTCACGGCACACCTTCCGCCTTCTGCAACAAGTGACGTCAAGAGTCTGACAGACATCAGCCTCATTCACTACACACCTTCATTCATTCTGTGTGCATCATCCTTTCTATGGAAAATATAGGGGGTGTTTAACTATTTTGCCACTAAGGATGAATCAGGGTTATGTCAAATTTCAAGTCCCTGATCCTGGAGCATGGAGGTGCCAGAGATTCTTAGTGAGAAAGTTGTTAAATTCTTACAAGATTTCCCTTCACTTCATTCTTGGTAATGGCTGAACTTGTTTGGCTGAAACTTAACACACACCTTCCATGTTGTTTTGTGAGTTATGAAACTAAGGCTGGACTTTATTCCCAATATAGTAAAATGGATCAGAACCTTGACTGGACTCTTACTTTCCTACCAGATATTGCTCCCCTGAGCCAGATCAGAGGTGTTAAGGATGATTATTATTAGGAAATAATATAAATTAGGCTTGGCAAATTCAATTTTTATATGTTGATGTAGAATATCAATATTTAAGCATTTCCTTTTATTAGTGATTTAAGTTGCCAGTTGAGCACAATTATGGGTTTTAAGCATTTTTAAAGTTTATTGATTTAAATTTTCCTAGTTGCAGGAACTTATAGGCGCACAGAATTATTTAATGACAGCAGCTGTAGAGATTGAAGTAGTTTTACAGCCATTAACACATTTTCAATATCGCATCAAAATATAAAGTAAATATCTTCAAACTCCAAAATTTCTCAAGCAGCATTTTTCTTACATTGCCTATCTGTAAAATTTCAATTATTGATGGAAAATGTTTTTCTGTCAGTTTGTGTGTTTGCCTGAAATCAATGTTTAATAACAGTTCCTGATAAATCTAATCCTTCCAAGTCTAAAGATAATGATCTACCTGTCCCCTTTGCCCCCAGTTCTGCAATCTGTTTGAATGGGAGAGCATACTGAGACAGCCTCTATTTAAGTGGAGTAAAGGTAGCAAAATTAGGCCATTAAATATTATTCGGTGGATCAAGAAACTTTTGGTTTCCAATTTTTAGCATTTAAAAAGTACTAATTAGACCAGGGTTGTAGAACTGAATATTTTCTATCTCTGTCTGTCATAAAATAAAGTTTTAACTTGATTTGATCCATTTTACTGAAAAAATGATGCAATAAAGAAACTATGGTGGCTTGCTAAGTAATATCTAAGAATTTTGAGACCATACAACCACAAAATATATATATATTTGAATGTTAATAGGCAAGCATTTGAACCTTCTGTCCATCAGTAAACCAAAAGAAACAATGGTTTTCAATAAAATATTAATTTGTTACTCAGCATAGCCTCTAGTTGAGTTGAGCTAGATGTTAAGACCATCTAAGGGTTAGCAATCAAAGCATTTAAAAAGCATCTACTAGAGAAGTTTTTTTTTTATCCATTGAGTCACTAAGAAAATCTACAGTAGACACCAGTGTTGGTAACTCTGGCAGTCTTATCAAGAGTCTTGTGAGATTTATGGTTTTCTTTCCCCCCTTAAAACCTCACTCCACAAAAGCTTATGCTCAAAGAAATGTTAGTCTCTAAGATGCCACAAGTACTCCTGTTCTTTTTGAGGATACAGACTAACACGGCTGCTACTCGGACTCCTGGAATGGAGACATTGCATGTGAATCTCAGCTTTTTTTATTTGTATCCTTTTGAAAGAGGAATGGTCTAGCCTTCATCGCTGCAGAGAAAGGCTTGCAAAGTGTGACTGAGGAGCATCCTGAAGGCTCAGAAACCCCAAGGCAAAGAAGAACATAACATTTATTACTTAATCTCACAAATTCTTAGGGATTAACACTTGGAACTGTACTGAATACCAGCAGAGACTCCTGAACCCACTTGTGAAACCCATACAGACAGGCCTATGCTGCGCTACTGCGCTCCAAATTCCATGGGACCCCCTGAAGAAAGATCCAGTTGCAGGCTTAGAACCATAAGAATACACACACTGTAATTCAATTCATTTTCTGACTTCTCCACTGTACTGCCTAAGGATCACCCCAGAGATTTGACTTGGGCTGTAGTGTTTTTACCAGCAACATTAGTGACCTTTTTTGGGAAAGCAACAGTTGTCCAAGGTGCCAGATCGTGCCAATAAATCTATTAATTAAACTGGAAACAAGTGTTCAGCTTTAACTCAATACATGTCAAAAGGAGAGACTATTTTCAAAGTTTCCTATGATGAGAGAACCATATCTTCTGAGGGGAAACGCTCTGAGGGAACAGACTTCACACTGGGATTTTGTTGATGTTTCTTGGATAATTGTAAAGCTGTTATATACAGAGCACAAGCTTCATGCTTGATAGCGGGGTAGGGGGGGCAAACCCCAGGAGACTAGATCCTTTAGAAGAGCACTTTTATGATGAAAAAAGGTAGAACTACTTCCTCTTAAAAGGGATGCTCTTCATATGCTACTTTTGAAGACAGCAGTAGTAGGAATAGGCGGCCTGTAGCAGGATGGTAACCCCGCTCCGGTCCAGAGGGGGCTGGGGCTGGAGAAAGCAGCTTTTAGGCTGAGCTGATTGGGGGAAGTGGCTGCAGCTGGGGCCACGCCCCAAACAGACTCAGCTGGCCCTATAAAGGCAGGGAGCCAGGAGCTCAGGCTAGAGTCTCTCTCTGCGTTCAGGGAGAGAAGGGCCTGGCTGCAGGGAGCTAGACGTAGGGTACCTGTAGTGGAGCAGGGCTGGGGAAAGGCTGAGGCGCTGGGGAGCTCCAGCCTGGATAGCCCCAGGCTGCGGCCTGGTAATAGGCCAAGGGGTACTGGGGGTTGCAGAGAGCAGCCCAGGGCTAGTCCAAGGCAGCAAGTCCAAACCCCCCTTGCCACTGATGAGTGGCCTATACTGCAGTCTGCCCCAGGGAGTGGGGGCTAGTTGGTGACTGGCAGTGGCCTAGTGCTGAGGCAAGGTGGGGATAGTGGGTGGGGGTTCCCCAGGGAGGGGAGACCCAGATCTGTGGGGTACTGCCAGGGGGCAGCACCCAGAACAAGGGACACCGGGGTCCTGGGAGGGACACAGGCCAGAAGTAGGGACAAGGTGGATCACCAGCCTGCAGAGGGTGCTCCAGACGCTGGACAAGCTGATTCCCCAGAGTAACTAGTAGGAGGTGCCCCAGGGGTGAGTCCAGACCTCTACACAGCCCAATAGTCAAGGCAGCAAATAAGCATCAGACAGAACAACAAGAAGAAATTAGTGTAACCCTGCTGCTAGGCAACACTCCAGGGGTCCTCCTGTAAAATAAAATTAAAAAAAAAAAAAAAAAAAAACACCACTCTGGCTCAAACCTCCATCCCAAGCATACTACGGGAAATGGGAGGTAAAATGTCCCTGGTGACCCTTGCAGGGCGGTCTCTCTTCCCCTGAACTTGCAAACGCTTTGAGGACATGGAACAACTATCTTTGTATCTGGGAAAATAGTAAAATAAAAAGCCACACATGAAAACCCCTCTGTACACATACAAACGAGCATCCCAAATCAAAGCATCAGGAATTTTGCCAACCCCCCAATTCCGAATAGTGGAGTGTCTGTCCTATCAAGTTCTAGAACTCTTAAACCCATCACACACCCTACCCACCTAAAAACACATTCACAATTCAGTTAGTCTCAGTGATAGTCAAAGGCTGACTCTCCTCTGCCAGTCTGCTCCAGTCCAGAGAGAAATACTTGGGTAGGCCCTGCTCTGATGTTTGGCTATGCAGTCCAGTTTGTGATATAAGATTTGCTCCTGCCATCCTGCAGGACCAGAGCACTGTAAAGTCGTATGCCAGGTTGCTGCTTGTCTGGTCAGGCCTTGCTATAAAAATCTATTCTGCTCCATACCATGGTCACCCATCCAGTCTGGTCTAGTGCCTCCGATTCACTCCACACAGGGAGCCAGACCGCCTGACGAAGCACCAAGAGCAGAACTGGACCTTTGAACAAAGTCTGTGCTCCTTATTGAGCTTGGGCTATATTACCAAACCAAAATCTGCTACCCATAAAGTCAGGGGGAATATTCCTCCAGGGCGCATCCTGCATAGTTCCTATACCCTTTCATGAACACAGCAAAGATAAAATATCACATTTACAAATCAAAAAGACAAATTTCCACCCAAAACTAAATGCAAGTGGAGTTATGGTAAACAATTAATGTAAAAGAAGCTAACCAGCACTGGCTTTTCCTCATCTCTTTAACAGACAGAGCAAAGAGATGTACCCCTCTAGGTCTCTGGCCCGGAGGTTTACATTAAATTTATAACAACCTTAGGACTTTAATATGTCTTTATTTATTGTGTTATAACAAGACCAAGTCTTGAAATGAAGGATCGGTCTTTTGGGGATTCATTCAGTTATTCATTGATCATTCCAATACTAGTGAATTTAACCTTATTTATATTGTACAAAGTAAGCAGATATTTTCAATAAGAATGGCTTTTAGTGTGACTAAAGAGAAGAAAACAAGGAAGGTTACCATGACCGAGCATATTCTGTGTGCGAAAATCTGTGCGGAACACAAAATGGCTGCCCATCTGAGGTCAGCATGATCTGCAGAGATATAAGGATGCAGTATACTGAAACATAAGTAATAGTAGTATGGCTAAATACTCTACACCTTTTTCTTGCTTCTGAAGTTCTGCATGCCATCATGTGCTCAAATGAGTATTAAAAAGTTTAGTTCTGGAATGAGATTTTCAGTCTGATAATAGTTGTCTATCAGAACTTTTGTTGTTGGCAGGTTACTACATTACATTTCACACATTCTCCATCATAGTCACACATGATTAAATATCCATATGGCTTAGCCTGTGGAGGAAGTAGTAGATTAAAACATACCATACCAGTCAATGGAAAAGAAAAGGACAGGAACACATGCCCATTTACTGAAAGCCCAATAGGTTTGTTGGTATTTCTCATTTACTGTTCACTGGAAGGGAGAACTGAATTTGAGCCCTAACTGTAGCAGGCATTTGAGGAAAGAACAGGTATTTTATTTTAAGATGCTCACTCCATTTCAGATATTTTTCAGGATAGAACTCAAAAGTCAGAGAGGTTAAAGAGGTCTACTGTCCTCCACTCATTTTAGGTCTGTGCACTCTCTAAGACTTCTTGCACTTTGACTCCTAACAGCATCTCTGACTCAAAATGCTTGGCTTCTCAAGGTGGTTGTTATAATGCAAGGTGACATGGATTCTGTTTGTTGTCCTTTTACAAACCTCTATTTTTAAAAAATAGCTCATTTGGATATGTTTAGCTTGAGGCTTTTTAATGGACGACAACTCTTCCTGTGCTAACACCACAGTATCTCTTGGTGCTTCATCCCTGCTGCTAAGTGGTCAATAGCTGGTGGACTGTCAGATTCATTAACTGACGTTCTCACCCAGCCTGGACCCTAATAGTTACTCTGCAGAGATGTATAGGAACCCTGATGGAGCTAGCCCTCCACATCATGCAAAGGTGTCACCCCATTCCCATGCAGAGGATCCCCAAATCCACCCCCAGCACAGCAAGACGCCCCTGGAGCATTGCAGGCAAAGCCTACTAGCTATGGATTGACCAGTAACTGCTTTCCAAATACGGTGCCACCTTAACATAGTTACCATTAGCCTCACACACAATACTTGTGTAATCCCATCCAATGTTTTCCTTTTCCATGGATTATGTATGTCACAGGTGGTTGTTAATACTGAGAGATTTTCCTCATATCTCCAAGGTTTTGGCTGCTGTAGATTGGCCTGATTTTCATAGGACTTATGCAGCAGTGATGAAGAAAATACAACTCTATTTCCTCTTCCAAGAAGGTTGCTCTAAATGTAATAATTTCTAAACAGGCCTTTCCATTATTCATAGTGGAACATGTTATGCTTACCAATTTATGGTGGCATGCCAGAGCAGGCATAGTCATTAGACAGAATCCCATCTGGTGTCTGAACTGCCTGCATCTCATTAATTACTGCAACCGAGTCTTAAGCAAAGGCAGCACTAATATAACGAACCACAAAAGGCAGAAGCTCTGGCTCTTGAACCCTGTAAAACAAGACCTGATAGAACAGTAGAAAGTGTACTATGGGGAGCAACTCTGCCCTGGCAGGGAGATAGACTAATCTACCAGAGTCTTTAGCATTTCTAACTTCGGCAAAGCACAAATGGCCCCCTCTCTGGCCAAGTTAGTTGGATGTGCATCTGACTGTGATGTAAATGGTCTGTATAATGCATTGGTATGTAGCTATTCCCAGCATGTTTAACTCTAGCCAATGACTGCTAGACATTGACTAATTGCAACTACGATGCCATGAGCACAGTTGAGGAAGTTCTCCACGAATTCCATCAGTTCTCTTGTATTGAGACAGCTCTATGGTGGCAAAGTTGTCTGTCCAGTTAGATATTCTAGTCTCTCCTTTTACAGGCATGCACATCCAAAATACATTTCTTTCTAACCCCAAACGCAAACTCATTGTTTATTTCTATCACAGTAGCACCCAAACGGACCAGTCAGGATCAGGACCCGATTGTGTTAAGAGCTGTACCATACTTGGAAGACAATACGTGCCCCAACGCACCTACGATCCATTTTTAAGGCAAGACCAAAAAAAAAAGCCTGAGAGAGTAAGAGGCTGTCAGTGAGCCTGAGGGCAATGCTAACAGATCATAGGGTTGTCAGTTCTCCAGTGGGAAGGGAAGACAGGGTATTGATTCACACAGCTGTTGAGTCTCATGTTTAACCAAAACTGCAGGTCTAACAATGAGAGCCAAGGCGTGTTTTGTACCCAAAAGATGGGTCAGTGATGGGGAAACATTGCTGAAGCTTACCATAGTGAGAGTCTGGGTAGCAAACACCGTATTTCTTTATTAAAATGAAGGTGAAGACAAATGCTGTGACAAGTATGGACACCATCACAGCTGAGAAGATTGCAGGGCTCATTTTAAATTCTAATACAGCTTTTGGCTAGTAGACTTTTGGATAAGGGAAGCAGAATGTTTTTACCATCTGACTCACTATCAAGTGTACTGGACTAGAATAACTGTCTCAATTTGCCATGCAGCCGATTGCCTACACCTTTAATGATGAAGTAACAACGGTTTATGTTGCTCTAGCCCTGCATAACTTCAAAGCCACAGCAGGACTAATTCTTCTCAAGTTAACGGCTCAGATTTTCAGCTGGTATACGTCCATGTAGCATTGATCTCAGAGTATGTTGATTTACACGGAGAATCTGACCCATTACACCAGTGTAAAAATAGTGGAGGGGGGCCTCATTCTCTGTATACATTTTATTTCACCTTATAAGAAGGAGATATATATCCTGAAGGAGTGGCTAATCCTTTCTGATTAGAGCAACCTTGTATAGGATGAATCTGTAATCTCTCATCATAAAGACCAGAGGGATATGGGTGATGATAGGGGCTGGATTGCCTAAGGCGTCTCTATTTTGGCTTCTTGTTAACCAGTGTTGTAATACAGCAGGTCACTTCTGTTACTGGCTTGGTGAATGCCAATGTGAGAAGAACTAGCAATTTGGGGTGTGTCTGCCTTATTTTTAATCAGTATGTCCTGAATTTGGCAGTCTCAGCTGTGACCCACACCAGACACAGTCACATAGAAGTCTCCCAATGAAATTAATAGGCAGCAGGTTTAAAAACAAAATAAGGAAGTACTTATTCACACACTGTGCAATCAGCCTATGGAACTCATTTCCAGGGGATGTTGTGAAGGATGAAAGTATGAGTAGATTAAAAAAGGAATTAGACAAGTTAATGGGGAATAGATCCATCAATGGCTATTAGCCAAGATTATCAGGGATGCAACCCTATGCTCTGGGCATCCCTGATCCTCTGACTGTGTGATAGGGGATGGATCACTTGAGGTTTGCTCTATTCTGTTCATTCCCTTTGAAGTTTCTGGTACTGGCCACTGTAGGAAGAAAGGATACTGAACTAGATAGATCATTTGTCTGATCCAATATAACAATTCTTATGCACTTTCAGTCCCACACATGGTCCTCAGTTCAGATTTCTATTGTTGAGAGTGGTAGGAGGTTTACTTCCCTGCTTAACTGGGTGGATATTCTGTTCTCAGTTGCCAAGTATCATACCCTAAATGCAAATTTGGGGTCTCAAATCAATACAAGTGATAACCTTAGGGGAAACTCATCCATTATTTGTTGGTATTATGATAACACCTAAACACCCCTATCTGACCACATCGTTCCATTGCGCTAGGAGCTGTACATACACATTAAGAGACAGTCTGTCCCAATAAGTTTACAGTTTGAATGGTTTGACATGCTGGGAATTCATTTGACTGGCACTTTAGTAACACTATGAAAACAAAGAATCCAACTGCAACACATGGATGACTTGATAGACTTGGTATAAAAACCCAAATATTACAATGCACTTGTTTTACTTTTATATTTTTAAATCAGATGTTTAGTGCTATAGGAAAAGCAGAATGATTCAGTCTTACTCTGAAACTAATCTAGGTAATAATGAAATTTTGCTGCATTAAATTAGACACTGGTAATTAATGAGTTTTTCTTAATGATGCCACAAGCCCCTATTTTCTTAAAATAATTGTAAATGGGACAAGAGTTATCCATCCATAGATCTCTAGCTTAAACTTGCAATGTAAGCCTCTGAGGTATGTTTCATGTAACTTGAACATTTCTAAATTAAATTATGTTACCTGCATACAGAAGAAAACCCAGATACGTTACTATGCATCTCCTAAAGGGAGTCTGTTGGGTGGGGGGGGGGAAGGGGAAGGGGAGTCTTTTTCCACATCCTGCATTATCCTCTCCTCAAAATACTGTCAGTATAAAATATTAATTAGTTTGATATATTTTTCCACATTCAATTATAATTTTAAATGAGTTGTGCACTGGAATTGTGATGACTTGACATTTACATAAGATGCCAGTCAAACTGACATTAAATTTAACCTTGTATTGTCTTTGCAATGGAGTATATGATGCCAAACTCCAGGATGTCATGAGCTGACAACAGCGCGGGCTCCAGGCACCAGTGAAGGAAGCAGGTGCTTGGGGCGGCCAATGGAAAGGGGCGGCACGTCCGGGTCTTCGGTGGCGGGTCCCTCAGTCCCTCTCGGAGGGAAGGACCCACGGCTGAATTCCTGCCGAAGAATAAAGCGGCGCGGTAGAGTCGCCGCAGAAGTGCGGCCGATTGTGGCTTTATTTATTTATTTATTTGCTTTGCCGCTTGGGGCGGCAAAAAAGCGGGAGCCAGCCCTGGCTGTCAAGCAACACGAGTCATTCACTTCTCAATAAAATATTAGAAAACCCACATGAAAAACTGCGTTCACTCGTATTAGAGCTGCCATTCTTGATCCTAAAATTTTAAAAAATTAAGAGATTCTATCTCAACTTCTGTCCTCTACTGGACAAGGACTTTTGAAAGTAACAGTCTCCTGTATTTTTTGTGAAATTGTTCCAACTAGTTTTCAATTTGTTTTTAACAACTATCCGTAGGCCATAACTAGCCATCAATTTTTCACATAGAAATCCTTGTTGTCAAAGGGGGACAAGTTTTTTTAAGAGTTTTAAGAGTTAAAGGCACACAATCCAATGGAGCGGTTTTAGATAGTTGCTGAAAGCGTGCCTGCTGAAATGAGTGATTGCCAGGTGTTCCCCCTTTAAAGGATTTTCTCTTTTGCTTTTTTCTAGCATGCCACCAGATCCCTTTGCTTCCAGCATATCATCACTCATCTTTGTTAACCATAACTTTCAAAACAAATTGTGAAAAAAGATTGTTTTGTTGAAAGTGAAATTGAGGAACAAGTGTCTTGACAGTTTACACTTTAAATACAGTTTTCATTTAAAAATCTACTTCAAGTTTTCATTTTCAAATATTTGTAAAATTCCCCACTCCAGGTTCCCCCCACCCACCAATTTCCTCCCATTCCCCAACTCCAGGAAAATGGTGGAGAAAGGTGAAAAAATGTGCGAGAGTCCAAAAAAATCAAAATAGAATCATTCATAACAAAACATTTTTTAATTAAAACAAAAAAAAGTGAAAGATCTCAAATAAGAACTATTTTGTTCATACTTTTTGATGAAAACACAAGTTGACCAGTTCTGTTCATTGTTTGGAGCTAAAGTAAGCTCAGAAGTTACAGGAGTTAAGAATTAGACAGGACAATGCAACAAATCACAGCTACTGCAAAAGTCACTTTAAATTTGGCAGAGAAACACTACAGCTACTATAAAGGGCCAGGCCCCCATCCCGATGTCCCCAAATGGAGACATGAGGGAAAAATCATATTCAAAAGGTCAGCCCTACATCATGAAGACACTAGAGATCAGAGACCCCAAAGTCTGGGGGGAGAGGGTTGTATGTTTTCTTACTGCAGCACAGTACAGCTTGAGAAGCATTGTTGGGGGGTGGGAGGGGGTTGGTCTCTGTGTTATGATTTCTAATGTTGTCGTATTTCATAAGGTTGCCTGTCACTAAGGCCTGATGCTGAAGCCCTTATTCACCTGGATAGTTCTTTTGACTTCAGTGAGGATACTCATGTGAGTTAGGGCTTCAGGATTGGGCCCCAGGACTGCAGGTTCTCCTTTTGTTTGTCCAGAAGGATCAGGGCTGGAGGATTGTGCTCAATGGACAGAGGAGTTTTGCAGACTCCTGAAGTTTGGATCATTTGGATAGGCATTCAAATTTGCATGTTTGTCTGAAACCCACTTTTGGGGGGGGGGCAGGGGGGAAGATTCACCCATCAAATGAAGGTGTAGATCTCTCTCAATAGAAATTGTTGCTTTTAGCAACATCATACTCAGGAGTAAGAATGTTCACAAGTTTCCTAAATAATTCCTACAATTTCCATTTTCTGAAAGATACACACACACACACACACACACACACACACACACACACACACACACACGCCCCTGCTCACTTCCAAGGTATCTGCAGGTCATGCTGTCTGGCATGGCTCACAACTGTGAGTGCCTACCTCAGACTGTCAGAAAATAAGGGCAGACACCTTAAACTCATGGTATCTCATCTATAATTAGATTTCACCAAACCAGGAACAAATGTGAACTCCTGGATCACTATACCAGACTTACCATGAAGTCACAGTCCCCTTAGACTCTCCAATCTATCTTGCCACCCAGGGAAACTGTGCTTTGTGATAAAATTCAGGTTTCAGAGTAGCAGCCGTGTTAGTCTGTATCCGCAAAAAGAAGAACAGGAGTACTTGTGGCACCTTAGAGACTAACAAATTTATTAGAGCATAAGCTTTCGTGGGCTGTAGTCCACGAAAGCTTATGCTCTAATAAATGTGTTAGTCTCTAAGGTGCCACAAGTACTCCTGTTCTTCTTTTTGTGATAAAAGGTTACTTCAACCTAAAATCACATCACATCAGGTTTCTCCCTGTCCCAAGAGACCAGTCACTTACCCCAGATCAACTGGTATTCCAGATGTTCTACCAAAGACAATTCTGGCGGCCAAATCTATAGTAAACTAAAGATTTATTAGCTAAGAAAAAGAAATGAGTTGAGAGACAAAAGCAGGTAAAATATAACAACAGGTAAATCAGAGTTTGTAATGCCAAATGGTGGCAGTGATGTAATTCCCAAAAGTCTTTCAGGGTTACAAGAATAATTCTGGAGATCTCAGTCTTCTCGTTCAGATATTCCACCTTGTCAGAATCCAAACAGTCCAGAGATACAGAATCTTTCTTTGAGTCACTATTTACAGTATCTTCACACAGAAAGCATGCTCACAGTGTCTCTACAGACCTGGGCTTTTCCTTTGATGACAGAGCGTGAGGAATGCACATAGACTTTTGACCTCTGACCATATATATCATGTCCACTTGCTTTGAAATTAGCATTTTCTGTTAAAGTCCTTCATTAGCATTTTTCACAAGATTTCTTTGATGGGTAATTTAGTTACAAGGGTGTTTGCTATTACATGATGATAGGAACAGGTAAGTGAAAACACCACAAGTAACCTTCCATTAGTTTTCATAACGTTTAAACATCTGAATACACACGGTAATACATCTAACCATTACTTTGATCTACACAAGTGAATTGACCTCAATACACTCTATCATGACCTGGTCAGCCAGCATTACACTGCATCTTAAAGCTTCTAATACGGTAACCAGTTTTGTACATGTGGGGGAAAAAAAGATTAGATTGGCAGATATATCAAGGCTTTACATATGTGTTCAAGAGGCAACTTTCTAATCTGAAATTAATATCCTTAATCAAGCTATGCTTTAACTATTCTCCTATCTGCCATTAGTATATATAACCCATTCCTAGAATATCTGAGCACCTCACAATTTTTAGTGTATTTAGCCTTGTAACACCTTTATGAGGTAGGGACGTGCTATTATCCCCTTAATAAGTACCAGGATGGTTATGGCTGGGAAACTGAGGCAGACACTAAGGCTGTCTATACTGCGATAAAAACAACCTGTGGCATGGCCATGAATGTTCTGGGTCAGCTGACTCAAGCTCATGGGGATATAAAATTGCAGTGCTGACATTTGGGCTTGAGCCGAGGCACTGAGACCGTACGAGGGGGAAGGTGCCAACCTGAGTCTGAACATCTACACTGCTATTTTTAGCCCTGCAGACAGAGCCACCGGAGCCCAAGTCAGTGACCCAGACCAGGGCCGGCTCCAGCTTTTTTGCTGCCCCGAGTGGCGAAGAAAAAAATGAAACAAACAAACAATTGAGCTGCCGCCGAACTGCCGCCTAAGCGGCAGAGACGGAGTGAAGGACCCACCGCCGAACTGCCGCCAAAGACCCGGACATGCCGCCCCTTTCTATTGGCCGCCCCAGGCACCTGCTTTCTTCGCTGGTGCCAGCCCTGACCCAGACTCTGAGATGCAGGGCCATGGGTTTATCGCAGTGTAAACATACCCTAAGTGACAGGTCCAAAGTCACACAGGAAGTCTGTGGTGGAGCGGGGAATTGAACTCCAGTTTCCCAAATTCCACACTAGCTGGACTATCCTTCCTTTCCAGTTTAAGCCCCACTGTTGTACTACTGATGTTAGGTGTTTGGAACTAGCCATCCAGAGTCTTCTACTACACTATCACCAGAAAGTCGTGTTGCTGCTCCCATCGACTCCACCTGCACCTCTCATGCCGGTGTAGTACAGGAGTCCACTGGAGAGCACTTGGGGGTCAATTTATCGTGTCTAGACTAGATGCAATAAGTCGACCCTCGCTGGATCGATCGCTGCCCGCTGATCTGGCAGGTAGTATAGACATACCCCAAGTGTTGTCTCCAAGGTCACACAAGGACTCAAGACATCAGGTTCAATTTCTGGGTCACCCAAGCTCATTCAAGAAATCCGTGGGAAAGTTACTTTGGTTTGTAATCCTGATTGTGGCCTCTGGGTACTAGTGTGATAGAAGTATTGAAGTTTGTAATTATTAAGCTTAACCACAGTACAAACATCTATTCAGCTTATTAGCACATCTCCTTCCAGCAAATGCTTGGAGCTTTTAACTTTATTCCCTCCCTAGTATGGCATCTGCATACTTCATAAAATCGCATGAAACATTTTTCAAGTCACCTCAGACTATGATAATTTAAATTGCTGCAGCGAGATTTCGGGGGGCCGTGGAAGGTGAGAAAATGAGTGAGATTTCAAATGTCTCATTGAAACACTTTGCAGAGCCCTACAGTAAAAAAATAAAAATGGAGGTGCTTTAAAAAAACAAATTGCTCCCAACAGTGAGTCTCACTCCAATCGAGAAGCTTGGCAGGTTTGAACTGCAAATGAGCAATGGCATAATTTGTGTATATGTTAACCAGTAAACCTAATATTCGTTTTTGTCTTTCCTTGATTTTTGCTTTTTTGTGCTCAGTCTAACAGCAGAAAACTGGACCCTTTTGATTTTTCACATTACAACAGTTTGCTGTTTCTTAGAATTTCTTTTATCAGGGAGAACAGCTACACGGGATAAAGCATGAATTGCAGAGATGCTATCAGAAAAGCATTCTTCACACTCCGTACTGAATAATGGTGACTGCTTGGAGCAAAGTGGGACAAGAACATTTCATTCTTTTATTTTCTTTAGATTTTTTTTTTAAACCATGGGCTTAGTTCAGAGACCATAAGAAGAAAACAGAGGAAGAAATTGATTTCTTACTTGTTAATGGAGTTCGGATGATCAGCATAATTATACATCTACAAGTTGACATAATATAAATACGTTTAGAAAGGATTTTCCTCAAGAGTGCTTGATGCAAGAGTCCACTGCAGCTTTTCCTAAAAACCCTTATGATTTGCAAAGAAAGCGAATATACATCAGTAGTGAAGGGCACATATCAAGACTCCATAGAATAAAACCTAGCTCTGATACAGTGCTTTTCATCAGTAGATCTCCAAGAACTTTACATAGGAAATCCATATCATTCTACCCATTTCACAGCAGGGGGAACGAATGTACAGGGAGGGGAAGCAACTTGCCCAAAATCTCCCAACATGTCAATGGCAGATCTGGGAATAGTACCCACTACCTCTCCGTTAACACTCTGTAGATCACATTATTACCAAGAGGCCCTAACCAAGATTGTAGCCCCACTATGCAAAACATAGTAAGAGAACCCCTGCTCTCAAGATCTTACCATATAAACAGACAAGACAGGGAAAACAGATGAAGTGACTTGCCAGAGGTCACATGGCACATCAGGTGTAGCACGAGGATCTAGGTCTTTAGGTTTCCAGGCCAGTGCCCTACCCGTTAGATCACACTGTCAGTAATCTCAACGTGACAAACGCATGGATGATCCTAGCAGAGTCCACAGCCAAGAGAGCATCTCACCATACCTATCAAATACAGATGGAAAGAAGTAGTCTTGGCTAGAGTCAAAAGCAGTTGAGTATCTATTAACTCCCTTCACCTGAATAAGAAACAATGGGTCACTCACTCAAGGGGTCAGGTATAAGCTTTGCCTTTTCTTTCAATTTCCTGGGCTGCCAACATTACCTTGTCCTCCCTGAGCATAGGTTATCTTGCCCCGTCTCAAACACTTAGTACAGTACTCAATTACTACAGCTCAGTCAGAGAAGAGGGAGAGAGAGAACTGGGCATCACTAGCATACAGAAAGAACAGGGACCCAGTCCACTGCACTGATCCTCTGCCTCCACAAAACCTTAGCTGTGCAATTGACATGTAAGGAATAAGGTCACAATTGGCCTAACAGAAGTGGTCGGTTTCTTTACAGTCGTACAGAAAGTTATAACAGGTATAATTCTACACTCAAGAGGTTGAGATGTGGATGTTCTCATTTGAGTCACTCACAATAAATATATTCAAACCCATTTTTTTTCCCAAAGAGAGAGAAGTCACCACAGAAAAATATACGCATGTTGGCGGCTTGCAGTGACAGCTGTCATGTTTCATATTGCAAAGGGCAAATCCTCCATGTAAAATAGGAGAGCTACCATAGAAAGAAAAATATTTGCAGCAAGTCAAGTTTTACTATATTAATGGGTGTGAAAAAAATCAGGAACAGTTAATTTACAAAGATTTATTTATTTTGCAGCAGACAAATGGCGGCAGATCCCAAGCACAGGCTGTGAGAGAATTTAAACCCCCCCCAAAACAAATCACCTTTGAATACATGGCCATGCAGCCAGCCCCTTTTTCATTGAAACACAGATGCTAAGAGAAACTGTTAGTCAATGGTCAAGTTTCAGAATTGCCACCAATTCAGCAGTATTTCAGGCACATATAAAAGATAACCATATTGTGCACATAAGCTGAACACAGGTTCACTGCAAAGTTATCATTAATTTTCACCTAAGATGGGCAGAAAATACCTTCTCATTAATATAAAGATCCCAGGACACCTTTTTAAAAGGTTATGGATAGTTCCAGTGCCCTGGTTAATTTCTACTTCTCCAATAAAACTATTTATTTTGGGTACAAAATTAGGCCCTGCTCTCCAAGGACTATCGACTCATGTTTAAAGGAATGCAAGGACCTATGGCAGTGGAGGTCCACAGAATAGAAGGAGACAATAAATGTGTGGCAGATGTTGGAGAGAGGGGGAGGGGGAAAAAAACAACCTAGGACCTAATCTAAAGCTTGCTAAGTCAAAGGGTGCCGTCTTATTGACTTCATTTGACTCTGGATCAGGTCCTTAGACAGAACTAGCTTCGCTACAGAGACCCCCACATGAGTGGGATTGCATAGTGTCAGGCAAACACAGTAAGAGGCAGCCTCTGCTCCCAAAGAGCTTACAATCTAAACCAACTAGACAGAAGAAAGGACAGGAAATAGGCACAGAGAGAAAAAAACGGTTACTCACGGCTCGTAACTGTTGTTCTTCGAGATGCATTGCTCATGTCCATTCCAATTAGGTGCACGCGCGCCGCATGCACAGTCATCGGAAAGTTTTTCCCCTCGCAGCACCCGTCAGGTCGGCTGTGGAGCCCCCTGGAGTGGCGCCTTCATGGCGCTCAATATATGACCCCACCGACCCGGCGCCTCCTCCATTCCTTCTTGCCGGTGACTCCGACAGAGGGGAAGATGGGCAGGTTTGGAATGGATATGAACAATACATCTCGAAGAACAAGTTACAAGAGGTAAGTAACATTTTTCTTCAAGTGATTGCTCATATCGAATCCAATTAGGTGATGCCCAAGTCTTACCTAGGCAGTGGGGTCGGAGTTATGGAATTCCTGATTGGAACACCACTCTGCTGAAAGCCACGTCGTCTCTGGCGTGCCGGACAATGGCGTAGGGTGAGGTGAAGGTATGCACCGAGGACCAAGTTGCTGCCCTGCAGATTTCCTGGATCGGGACCTGGGCCAAGAATGCTGTTGACCAGGCCTGGGCCCTCGTGGAGTGTGCCGCAAAAACCGGGGCCGGTACTTTGGCCAGCTCATCGCACATATGGATGCATGATGTGATCCAGGAGGATATTCTTTGAGATGAGACCAGGACCCCTTTCATCCGGTCTGCCACCGCTATGAACAAATGGTTCGATTTCCTGAACGACTTAGTGCGCTCAATGTAGAAGGCTAGTGCTCGCCGAACATCGAGGGAGTGCAGCCTCTGCTCCCGGTTACTAGCTTGAGGCTTAGGGTAAAAGACAAGCAGGAAAACATCCTGGCTGGTGTGGAAGTGAGACACCACCTTGGGGAGAAAGGCCAGATGTGGCTTGAGTTGCACCTTATCCTTGTGAAAAACCGTGTAAGGTGGGTCAGAGGTGAGGGTCTTTAGCTCAGACACCCTCTTTGCAGAAGTAATGGCGACCAGGAAAGCTACCTTCGATGACAGATACATGAGGGAGCAAGTTGCCAGTGGTTCGAATGGGGCCCCATGAACCTGGAGAGGACCAGGTTAGGGTCCCATGCAGGGACAGGCTGCCTGATCTGGGGATGTAGGCGGTCCAGACCTTTGGGGAAGCGACCAACCATAGAGCTGGCGAAGATGGATTGACCAGATGATCCTGGGTGCAAGGCCAAGATAGCAAAAAGGTGAACCCTTATGGAGGACACCGCCAGGCCTTGCTGTTTCAGGTGCAGGAGGTACTCCAAGATGAGAGGTATAGGCGCCTGGAGGGGGGAGGTGTACGATTTTGGTCACACCAGCACGAGACTCTCTTCCACTTTGCCAGATACGTGGCTTTAGTGAAGGGCTTCCTGCTGCAGAGGAGGACCTCCCTTACTTGTTCCGAGCACAGAAGTTCCATGGGGTTCAGCCATGAAGCTTCCAAGCCGTGAGGTGGAGGGACCGCAGGTTGAGGTGATGGAGATGGCCATGGTCCTGAGTGAGTAAGTTGGGGAAGAGAGGTAACATGACCAGTGCATCCACCGACAGCTCCAGTAGCGAGGCCATGCTGGAGCTATCAGAATTACCTTTACCCACTCCCTGCGGACCTTGAGCAGGACATCGTGCATGAGAGGGAACGGGGGGGAAGGCGTAGAACAGGCGACCTCTCCAGAGTAGCAGGAATGTGTCTGTGAGTGAGCCTGGGCTGTGACCCTGGAAGGAGCAGAATGTTGGGCACTTCCTGTTGCGTCAGGTGGCAAACAGGTTGACCTGGGGAAATCCCCATCTTTGGAAAATGGGGTGTATGACATCCGGCCAGAAGGACCACTCATGCGTGCGGAAGGACCTGCTGAGGTGGTCTGCCAGCGTGTTGCGAACTCCTGGTAGAAAGGATGCTTCCAGGTAAATGGAGTGGGCTGTGCAGAACTCCCGCAGCCAGAGGGCCTCCTGGCCCGAGAGTCAGTCTGCTCCGCGAACAGGCCTACCCCATCAAAAGGCAGGTCCTGCATCATCTGTTAAACCTCGGGTGGAAGGACCGAGGCCCACAACCATGAGCTACGCCTCATGGCAATGCCAGAGGACAAGGTGCTCGCTGCCAAGTCCGCAGCGTCCAGTGAGGCCTGTAAAGAGGTCTGTGCCACTGCCTTACCTGCATCCACTATCGCTCCAAACTCTTCCCTGGACTCTGTTGGCACCAGCTCCTTGAACTTGAGCATCGAGTTCCAGGAATGGAAGCTATACCGTCTCAGAATAGCCTGCTGACTGGCATTCCTGAGTTGTAGCCCCCCCCCCGTCGAGTACACCTTACACCCAAACAAGTCCAGGCACTTGGCGTCTTTGGACTCAGGCGCTGGGGCTTGCTGCCCCTGCCTCTCCTTCTCATTCACTGCCACACCACCAATGAACAAGGCTGCGGCTGCATGAAGAGGTATTCGTACCCCTTCGATGGAACGAAGTATTTCCTCTCAACACCCTTGGCAGTGGGAGAGATGGAGGCCGGGGTCTGCCAGATGGTCTTGGCATTGGCCTGTATGGTCTTGATGAGAGGAAGAGCCACCCTCGAAGGACCTTCTGGGGCCAAAATGTCAACCACTGGGTCCTCCGACTCCACCACCTCCTTGGCCTGCAAGCCAATGTTGCACACCACCCTGTGAAGGAGGTCCTAGTGGGTGCGGCTGTCTATGGGGGCCAATCCGGAGACAGAATTGCCCACAATGGCCTCGTCTGGGGAGGACGAAAAGGAGGCTGACAGGGGAATAGAGTCCTCCTGTCCCTCCTGCTCGTCAGGAACCTCCCGTCCTGTCTCGCTAGCTGGACCAGGCAGACCAGGGTCCTATTCAGTAACCGGAGTTGGTTCTGTGGGGGGGAAGGGCGAGGGCATGGCACCTCCTGAGCACCCCTAGGGGTGGGGAGACTGGCAGAAGCCTCCAGCACCTGCGGGTCAGAAGTGGCCAATTGGGAGCCTTTAGACTGGGCGCCCTGTGCTTGGTGGTACGCCCACGGGGTCAAAAATGGCCACTGCACTGTTCCCTGCCACTGCACAGGCCACGGCCCTGCCCCCACCTCACAGCATCCATAGCCCAACCGGTGCCGACCCTGCTCTGAGTATCTAGATCCCGCCTCTGAGTCCGAAGACCGGGATTGGTACCGCGAAGGCCAGGGCGGTGCCAAGCAGAGCTGATCCGGTGAGCAGCGCCACGCTGGGGAGCGGTGTCTTGACACCAGAGTGCGGTGCTGCGAGGCTGCAGAGAGGTACCATGATCTACAGCTGCACGGGGTCGCTGAGCAACACCGGGACCAGTGCCAGGAATGGGACCTGCTGCGTGACAGGGATCGACGCGTGAATCGGCGTCACAAGCGGGAATGCTGGTGCAACTTGGAGCGGTGCTGCGAGTCTGACTGATGCCGGGAGTCCGACCAGTGCCGGGATGCCGAGCGATGTCACGATTTTATCAGTGGTGCTGAGGGCCGGAGCATCGCCTGTTTGCCTTGAGACGGTGCCACTCATGGCACGAAGGGTGGGTGACCTCAGCGCTGTCATGGTGATGAGGTCACTCGTGGCCTCAAAGGTGTCTGGGGTGGATGGATGCCAGTTCCACCTCCTCGATGACGTGGGCCATGGAGTCCAACAGCACCGGACTCGATGGTCCCCTTTGCGGGGCCGAAGTCGACGATGCCGTCACCACAGACTTTAGCGCTGGGTGCTCCTCACAAGGATGTGCCCCATTGGCTGGCTCCAGAGGGGTGGACCTCTGGGACAGAGAGCCACTCCTCCTTTGGTTCCAGTGCCGCTTCTGTGCTGGCAAGTGGGAGTGGTGCTGGGTCGGTTTCGGCGGCGGGGAGCAGCGGTGCTGTGGGTGTCTGCCAGAGTCCTTCCATGGTACCGCTTCCACCACTGTCACCGGGGCACTACGCACCGATGAACTCAGCACCGGGTCTTGCTGCATCGGCAGATGCTGAGGTCTAAGTGCTGCCTCCATAAGGAGCTGCTTGAGGCGAAAGTCTGGCTCCTTTTTGGTTCTGGGGCCAGGGCCGGCTCCAGGCACCAGCTGACCAGGCACGTGCTTGGGGCAGCCACTTGGAAGGGGCGGCCAATCTTGGGGTGGCGGGGGGCGCACGGGGTTTTTTGTTTTTTGGGTTCGGTGGGGTTTTTTTGGCTCGAGGTTTTTTGTTTGTTTTTGTTTCAGTGGCACAGCACTGTGGCTGGCGTGGCGTGGCGGGCGGGGGTTTGGGCGGCCCGGCGCGGCGCTCGGAGGGAAGCAGGGGTATGGGCGGCCCGGCACGGCGCTCGGAGGGAAGCAGGGGTATGGGCGGCACGGCGCTGTGGGAGAGTGTGTTACGGCAGGGCAGCACTCTTTTTTTTTGCCTGGGGCGGCAAAAAAGTTAGAGCCGGCGCTGCGTATCGAGAACAAACAAACAAAGCTAGGGAAACGTGGTAGAACCTCCTGAGAAAGACACCACAGTTTGAACGACTGTTACTGGCAGTAAGAAGGAACTGAGGAGGCACCGGGTCAGCAGAGTCATATATTAAGCGCCATGAAGTTGCCACTCAAGGGGGCTCCACAGCCGACCCGACAGGTGCTGCTAGAGGAAAAACTTTCTGACTACCCCTGGCGCGCACACACCCCTAATTGGAATTGATATGAGCAATCACTTGAAGAAGCAGCGAAGTGACTTGCCCAAGGTCATACAGTAGGTCAGTGACAGAGCCAGGAATATTACCCAGACCTTCCAATTCCCAGATCACTATCTTGTCCACTAGACCATGCTTCCAAAGTGGTTGTTCCAAGAGGTTGGGGGTGGGAGTGGAAGAGAGGGTGAAGGGATGTGAAAGTGTGACAAATACTCAAATCAAAATTCAATTTTAAATTCAAATGGACCTTTTCATAGACAGCTCTCTTACCCTCCCTCTCCACTTCCACGATTTGATCTATGCAACATACTGCACTCATTTTCTGTTCTCATTCAAATTCACTTGCACTTAGGACAGGTTTTTAAGTAAGTTTAACATACATCAAATGGAAGTTTTTTATCTTCAGTAGTAGTTAAATGTATGTAACAGAGAGGGTACAAGCAACTGTCACACTGAAAAGTCATCTTATTTGGTTAAGGAAAGAAAGTTGATGCTATTTTTGTGGTATAGTATTTCCTTTACCTGGTAGATCCACCGTTATATCTGTCTCTTCCATTAGCTTCAGTGTATTCCAGGACTGTGTACTACAAAGAGTTAAGCAAACGTGAATGGTCACAGAATTCCTAACTTGTATTACATTTGTGCAAAAAATTAATGCTATTTACAGTTAATAAGGGCTATAGAGTCTCCTGTTTCAAGACATGTACTTCTAACAGTGTCGGTTCAAGAAAGGTATCCTATTGTTATAGTGTTTGCCACTTTCAGAAGCATCTGGTAGTTGCCACTGCCAGAGACTAAGTGACCAAATGGACCATTGATCTGCTGATGCAATAAGACCTGAAGTCAGATAAATGCAGGAGGGGCAAAGCACACATTTTCTGGGAATGATGCCAACTCAGTATTATTTGTTTGGCACAAACTTGAGGTTTTGCTTTCTGACCTAAGGGTTTTTTAAAAAAACATGGAATCCAGTGAATAATTATATTAAAATAAATGGGTAATTGTTGGTATTTTATACACAATCTAGAACAATTTCAGATACATTCGTTACATGCATATCACTTCCCATTTTCCCCACCCCCTTTCTCTGTGCATATGTTTTCACAAACAATAGAGACCCTTTATACTTGAGATAAAGCCCAACAAAACGTTTGCTTGACAGATAAGCATAGCACTGGATTATTGAGCTGCTAGGACATTTTCATTGCTGTTCCACCTTAGAAAAGCAATGCCGCGTGCATGGCAAATACTTCTCCTCCTCCTGATGGATCATGTTCAGAGCTCTATAGCCAGAAGGCAAAAAGAGCTCAGAAACAGCTCAGTAAACCAAACGCATTGATGGTTTCCAGAAGGAAAAGTGTAGTATTCTAAATAAGAACCAGACAAAATGAAACAAACACCGGGAGTCAGTGAAAGCCGTTAATATACTTTCCAAGTTTTCCCCAGAAAACCATAAATCGATCCCTTCAAGATAGCCTAGAACATGACCCTCAGTGAATAATTCAGTAAATCTTGGCCAAGATTCAAGTTTATTATTAATAATTTGTATTGTACGTAGAGACCCCACTCATACACACACAAAAATGATCACTGCCCTAAAAAAGCTTGCAAACAAAAAGACACATACGTTGTCACTACTTCCTGGTGGCCAAGGTGATCCATTTACCCCATAACATGGCAGCAGAGGGGAGGACAGGGAGCCACAGAAGGAATAGTTCTTAAGAGCAGTGACTCTGTTTTTATTTCACCACCCCATACACCCATTTACTTTTAGCCCCACTTCCCCATAACAGCTTTGTATGGGGAAAGTCTTTAAAGGGAGGGAAGCCCCAGCCTGCACCAGAACTTCATACCTTCTTTTCCAAGGCATTACTTCTCCTCACATACTATCTTTAAAGCGCTCCCCTCTCCATAGCAGTTTACTCCAGCATACCTTCAGCAGCATACATGCTCTTTTGAGGTTGCCACTGGAACGGTATAATATAGATTCATTCCCATACCCAGTAGGTTTTATGAGTAGACATTTGGAGCCAGCTGGACTGAATCCTAGTTCTAATCCACGGGGTAATCAAACTCCTACAGCTGCTTCTTGTTAGGTCTAACTTATTGGATTTTCCCTGCCTTTTCCCCCTCCAGTAGAAGTTTACTCATAAGTGAATACAACAGATAGATGGTGGGGGGAGCACAAGGTCATAGTGAGACACAAATAAGTGTAATAATAGCATACCACCTGCCTAGCAAAGTACGTAATGAAACCCGAAGTCAGACAAGCTGTGTGGGCTTTCAAACAATGTCAGCTTTATACCCATGCAGTTGTGCTGTTCCAGGGGTCTTGCACCAAATGCACACATCCCTCCTGCCAGCCACATCCATCCCTGATTCACTATGACCCAGATCCACAAAGGGACTTGGGCATTGCAATACTGAGCATTGTGTGCAACTTTGAGGCACCACGAAAATCACAAGAATCACTGTGATCTACACAGATCTATTAATCTGGGCTTGAATAGGAACTGGGAGTGGCTGGCTCATTACAGAAGCAGCTTTTCCTCTCCTGGAATTGACACCTCCTCATCTATTATTGGGAGTGGACTACATCCACCCTGATTGAATTGGCCCTGTCAACACTGGTTCTCCACTTGCGAAGTAACTCCCTGCTCTCCATGTGTCAGTATATAATGCCTGCATCTGTAACTTTCACTCTATGCATCCGAAGAAGTGAGGTTTTTACCCACGAAAGCTTATGCCCAAATAAATCTGTTAGTCTTTAAGGTGCCACCAGACTCCTTGTTGTTTTTGTGATCTACAAAGCAAGTTAACAATGTAGGGTCCTATACAATGAATGGGGAGAAATAGGCACCTTAGACCGTGATCCACAAAAGCCAGCACACTAGGGGAGAGCCGCCTAAGCAAAACAAAAAGCAACCTAAACATTTCATTGATGGACAAAGAAGAGCATCTCACTCATTCTGTAACATCTAGAATCCATTCAGAGACCATTGGGAAGAATCCTTGAGCCAGATCCCTCAGCTGGTATAAATAGGTGTCATTCCTTTGAAGTTAGTGGGGATACACTAATGAACAGCAGCTGAGAATCTGGCCCCATTAGATATAAAGCTGCAGTAGAAGGAAACAATCACACACCATATCCATGATATAGTACTTTGTTGGATCTACAATTGCACTGAGATGTGGCCCTCACACCCACATAAGAGGGAAAGGAAATCAAACACAGCATAAAAGATAAAAACACCTCCAAAAAGTCTCCAGAATTGAGACTCTTGGAAGCCAGATGCAACTAGATGGCTAGACCTGGAGTATACACCCCTAGTGACATGAAATAATCAACCCATCTATGTTGCCAGTCAAGTAGTAAGTACTATAAGTAGTGACAGTAAGTAGAGATTTTACAGTGAGCTGCGTGTGCACCAAATCCCATGCATGTTTCTCCTCTCTTGTCTCTGCCAAGATTTTCCCTGGGTGGTTCTTATTTCCGCGTGTATGTTTAGCATTTTAAGGGTCTGATCCAGGGATGTGCTGAGTACTTGCAGCTCCCACCAATTGCCATGGGAGCAGCAGCTGCCCGGAACATCTCAAGACCAGTTATTAAGAAGGAGCAAGGTGCTATTGAAGTCTTTTCGGCGAGTATGATGATCAGGCTAGTATTGCTCAATGCAGGGCATCAGGGAGGCAGGTATTGCTTCCTTATTTTCAAGGTACCATAGTCCTAATGCAAGTTAGACCAGTCTAAGTGAACTGATATAGTGGAGGAGATCTCTAACCATCCCCTCCCTCCTTCCATTCCAGAACATGCTCCCTGTAACAGAGAAGCTGGCATAAGAACCTCTGGTTTTACCCCAGTAGAAAATTCCCTTCTACCAGGAAGGTTCACAAATTATAGCCAATCTACTGTATATTAGATAGGACTATATGAAACCTGACTTTCAATTTACAACAACAACAATAAGGGACACCCATCCAATGCCATGGCACCATTTTGGTACAAGTTTAAATTCACACTATGAAATAGTAGCATATGATCTATTCAAATAGACCTTCCCCAGCAACTATATGTTACCTGCCGAAAATCAACCATAATCACAGGATCCCTGAAACAAACTCCTTATTGTAACTCCTATAAAACACCACTAACAGAGGTCACACATTGAGGAGTAAACACGCTACACAGAGCATTTTGCTTGCTTAAAGCTTGGTTGCACATTCATCTATTGTTTTCGAGCCAACACCACATGCTCCTGTGACATATCAAGTATCAGAGGGGTAGCCGTGTTAGTCTGAATCTGTAAAAAGCAACAGAGGGTCCTGTGGCACCTCTAAGACTAACAGAAGTATTGGGAGCATAAGCTTTCGTGGGTAAGAACCTCACTTCTTCAGATGCAAGTGACATATCAGGCTAACCATAGCCGTGAAACGGTGCATAAATTCAAGATTAGGTTCTCTATATCTGTTACGCCCAAGGTGAATGGAGATAATAATGTTTCCAGAAAGACTCCAGTGATCTTTTAATGAGGATTGTCCCGTTATGTAAAATAATTAGATCACTCTCCTTAGGAAAAGTCATATTTGCATAAAAGTCTGATTAAAACCAGTAAATCGCCTCTAAATGCTAAATCTGATATTTCTAAGTTCAGTACAGTTTTGTGTTTTACATTGGTGATCCCCATAATTAGCTCATCTGCCTTTCAGCCCTCCTGATTTTAGTTAGGAGACATTCATTCCAGGAAGTTAATATAATGCTGCATAGAGCGTGCCTTCTTATGGCAGTGCCTGTAAGGAAACAGCCTGGAGGAGGAAACCTACAAGAATCAACTCACAGAGTTCCCCCCGAAATCATATCTTCCCTCAGCCTTCGTTTGGTTAGGCGAAACCAGACATAGCGTATACAGACTACCAGGTATAAAGAGCGTGTGACAGTGCTCTGTATTTTTTTCTGGCTACTTTAAAGCCAACCATACCCTGGACACAACTCCCCACAAAACAGCACCTTCTTCTAGTGCCAGTCCTAGGACCCAGGGCTTGGGAGCTCCCCATAAGCAGTGCCCTGCCAGTGCCAGCTGGGTGCTCACAGAATGAATCTTTACCCACCACCTTTGTGTGCTGAGCACAGGGTTAACTGGGAAGCCCGGTGTGGCCATCGTACCTGTTTGTATCAGTATTTAACCAGATGGATCACATGCTTCAGTCTAGCAGAGAGCTCGGCTATCCTTGATGTCAGGGCCAACTCAACTGCTCAGAATATTATAGAGCAGTCTCACTGTGACATCAGAGCTAACTCTACCAGAGACTGAGATTCGAAGGCCCAAGAGTACTGTTATGACTATCTCCTCTAACCATCTGCCTAGCATAGGCGATGGGATTTCACCCAGTTAATTTGCATGCTGCTATTACATGGGCTGGAGTGAGAGGAACTGTACATGCATCAGGAGTTCTCACTGGTAGATGACTGCATCATCTGTATACAGACTAACAGTGTCCCAGATCAGCTCCAGGTCCCTGAGTATGTAGCTATCGTTAGAGCTGGGCAAATAACTGATTTTTTGGATCACTGGCAGTTCTGGAAAATTAAAAAAATAAAGATATATTGGTTTGAGTCAAGCCAAAAATGTCAGTAACTCAACAAATTCTGTTTTCGGTCAAAATCATTGGTAGCAAGAGAGAAAACGATTCTGTAGCGTGGTGGTTAGGGGCACTCGCTTAGGAGAAGGGTGACTCAAATACCTGCCCCATATCTGACAGAAGGGAGATTTGAAGCACAGGTTTCCCACATCCCACGAGTGCGCTAACCAATAAGCTAACAGTTATAAGGGGACCGTGGCCACCACTCCGCCTCCTTTGGCCATTTTGTGAGTGGTGTCAATTTGTGTCAAGTTCATGAATAGTTTCAAGAAAACTAAAATGATAGTTTTTGACAAACTATTCATGCAGACTTTTAGAGCTGCAATCCAGACCTCTGCCACTTG